>NC_036858.1:46009518-46233574 GCF_002910315.2 Salvelinus sp. IW2-2015
CAGGCATCCTCTACTGACGGGATGAGATCAATATCCTGCCAGGATACCCCGGCCAGGTCGATTAGAAAGGCCTGCTCGCTGAAGTGTTTCAGGGAGCGTTTGACAGTGATGAGTGGAGGTCGTTTGACCGCTGACCCATTAYGGATGCAGGCAATGAGGCAGTGATCGCTGAGATCTTGGTTGAAAACAGCAGAGGTGTATTTAGAGGGCAAGTTGGTGAGGATGATATCTATGAGGGTGCCCGTGTTTACGGCTTTGGGGTGGTACCTGGTAGATTCATTGATACGTCCCCGACCAAGGCCCTTCTCCCCCGATTGTTCAGTTTGGCCGGGGTCCAGCTCTAGGAAGAGTCTTGGTGTTTCCACACTTCTTCCATTTAATAATGATGGAGGCTACTGTGTTCTTGGGGACCTTCAATGCTGAAAAAACAATTTTGGTACCCTTACCCAGATCTGTGTCTCTACAGAATCCTCTCGGAGCTCTACGGACAATTCCTTCGACCTCATGGCTTGGTTCTTGCTCTGACATGCACTGCCAACTTTGAGACCTTACATAGACAGGTGTGTGCCTTTCCAAATCATGTCAAATCAATTGAATTTATCATAGGTGGACTCCAATTAAGTTGTAGAAACATCTCAAGGGGGATCAATAGAAACAGAATGCACCTGAGCTCAAATTCGAGTCTCTTAGCAAAGGGTGTGAATATTTATGTAAATAGGGTATTTACATAAATGTAAATAAGGTATGTTTTTGCTTTGTCATTATGGGGTATTGTGTGTAGATTGATGAGAAGAAAAACTAATTTTAGAATAAGTCTGTAATGTAACAAAATGTGGAAAAAGTGAAGGGGTCTGGATACTTTTCGAATGCACTATGACCTGCAGCTACCTGCTGACTCAGAAACATGAACTGAGCTGAACTGGACTCCTGACTGATCTTTGCCTGCAGCATCAACCTCACACTGACTTTGAGGGCAAAAGTATAAATAGCACAAATGTGCCGTTCCTAACCCTTGTAATTAATTTCCAATCCATATCCCAGAAAATAAATCCTCCCACCCACATTGACTCACATTTCCAAACCCAGTCAATACTCATGTTACATATTCAAGGGAATATATCCATTCAAATACAGTATATTCATATTTACTACTACCTCCAAATTTAAATAAAAGCTCATATACTGTACAACATCTCCAGTAGAAAAAAATGCATTGCATAAATATTGCCACGTTATATTCTAAACTAGAACTGATAGTTTCTGGTTTAGAAAAGTTAATCTTTATGCTCAAACCCAGAACATCCACTTGTCTCCCCCTACAGCAAATACCATCCTTAGGTTCACAGTCCACAATGATCTATTTTATTCAGTACTGCATTTGCCAACGGCTACAGTAGCCTGCTTAGGTCATTTGCTCTTATTCTGTGTTAATGTGTTTACATTTCTCCTATCACTTTGAATCAGATGGGCATTGTACCCAACATGTGCTGGACAAAAATTTGAACACGTTATCTGATTTGATAAAGCTTTCTATTTAAATCACGTTATGTTTCCACAATCGTTATTGCATCATTGGGATATGGTACTACATTACTGACTGATCCAGGTTCTGCCTGGCTAATTGCCACCCACAGTACTGGGGGGGGTGACCTGCCAGCTGTGTATGTATGTGTTTATAGAATGAGATCTCTGTGGATTACTGTGTGTTCTGGACTGGCATTATCTGCTGATCGCTTGGTGTTTTCCTGTAAGTACACATTGGCTCACTGAAACACATCTTGGACCCCGCCACTCTGAATTTCAAGTCTGTCCGTTGAAATCCAACAGCTTAACATTTTCAGTGACCAAATTCTGCAAAAGCAAACAAGCTCACTCAGATGTAGAGTAGCTGGTCAATGGAGGAAGCTGAGACAAGACTGCTCCAAAGCCCTTCACTGCATGGGTTTAAGTGATCCAAAATGATTGATGGCACTGAGTGTGTGTGTTGATGTTTTCTGAAAAGAATATGAGTTTTACTGTTTTGCTGTTCTGATGTGTATCATTATTTGTGTGTTTGTTGTGTGTGTGCATCTGATGTATTTGTTTGTGTGTGTTGGGTATATAGCCGCTCTGCACTGTATTTTACAGGTTAAGTAGGTTATGTTTGTTTGTATGTAATTTCAGACCCTGAGGGATCTATCAAATCAACTCTTGTTTCCATCCGATAGAGCCAGACATTTGCTGAACCTTCACCCAAATGATATTTTCAACACTAACATCCTCACTAATAAAGACTTTGGCAATTGACTGTGTTTTTCTTGTGTGCTTTTTTAAAATGACGGCTGGCATTTACCATGGCTATCCAAGATATGAGTGTTTTAGGAAATATGTCTAAAAACAGCAGTAGAGCTGTGGACCAAATGAGACAGGATGGTTTGTCTGCCATCTAGTGGACAAAGTGGCTCAAGCTTTTCTGTTGCCAGTTCCTCCTGACATTATTCTGGACAGCTGTTAAATTCACCATATCTAATGACGCAGTTGGTGCAAAATTGTGTTCCGTATATTGAGATATTTGGTCATGTCCAAGGTTGGTGTCTTCAAGTTGCTTGTAGTATTCAATTGCACAGTATTCCAGTCATGAGTGACCATACTGTAAAATGATCTGCGTTTCTTCATTTAGGTTCTTGCAAGTGTCCATTGCTTTGTGTATTTTTTAAGCGTAGTGCACTTCACTAAATAAGCAAAGTAACACTTGCTTGCTAAGAGTCTCTGATTTACACTTGCCTTCAATGACACATAGCCTACAGGCTCTAACAACCTAAGAGCTTGCTACTGCATTATTACACCCACTGTGAACCTAAGGATGGTATTTTCTGTAGGGGGAAGTAAATGGATGTTCTGGGTTTGAGCATGAAGGTTCACTTTTCTAAACAGGAAAGTATCAATAGTTTAGAATATAATGGGGCAACATTTACGCAAATGTTTTTTTCTAATGGAGATGTATAAGAGCTGTATTTGAATTTGAAAGTGGTGGTAAATATTAATATATTTGAATGTAAATATATTCTCTTGAATATGTAACATGAGTATTGACTGGGTTTGGAAATGTGAGTCTATGTGGGTGGGAGGATTTATTTTCTGGGATCTGGAATGGAAATTCATTCCAAGGGTTAGGAACGGCATATTTGTGCTATTTATACTTTTGCCCTCAAAGTCAGTGTGAGGTTGATGCTGCAGGCAAAGATCAGTCAGGAGTCCAGTTCAGCTCATGTTTCTGAGTCAGCAGGTCATAGCTAAGGGGCCCCAGGTTGGCAAAGAGCCCTAGTTATCATTTAGCCTCAGGTTAACGCTGTATTGTAGTTACCAATAGCTCAGATAGGTAGCCTCATGTTAGCAGGTATATCAGGTAGTCTAAGACAAGTACTAGACAGCTGCAGGTCTGTATGAAGCTTAAAGTTAGCAAACAGCTGCAGGGTTGTGGTGGTTAGCTACCAAGATTGCATCTGACATTCATCTAATTAGCCTCTACAAACAAGCTATTTTGTGACTAAGGCCAGAGCATAATTACCATAAGCACAAAATGAAAGAGGCTGGAATACAAACAAACACATATACACACAGATAGACAGACGCGCATGCGCAGACACATACCACTGGACAGGCAGGCGCGCACATACACACCAACGCACAGGCAAACAGACACAGCATCCTACCACCCACAGATAAAGAGAGAAAGAGACAGACGAGTAGCAGAACTGACAGCTGAGGATCGTCACATGAAACAACGATGATCGCTCCTATCGAAATATTTACTCTACTGTTCCATAACACCCCCCCCCCCCTCATCACATTGCAGGCGACAGGGAACAATTTTACAGTCTTGCTAAATTATTGGAGTGTGGTGATATAATCGAATTTCAGTGTGTGTTCACTGTGTTCACACATGGATGACTCTTCTGTTTGGAATGCAGGGTTTTCTGTGAGCTGGGTTTTTAGGTCGCAGTGTTCTTTGCAGCGTCTGTGAAAGATGTCGAGTGCTATTCTGCGCCTCGCTGTGGACTGGGGTGATCCCTGAGGCCTTGTCAGGCACGGGGGCAGAGAGCTGAGCTGAAAGGCAAAGCTACGCCATGTCTGCTGTGTAACATGTCGGCTCCTTTTAGTAATATCATCCAACAGAATGCATCCGTGGCCAGAGTCCATCTCCCCTCCCTGTGCATCCACGCACGAACACACGGTACATACAAACACACACAAATACACACACACAAACCAAAAATTCACACTGACACCGGCGCACACACACACATCAATGACTTTACATTACAAAGGATAAGGAAATAGAGCTCCATTAAATACATTATATGCAGTTGGCCCTGGTCGGGCGCCTGTTCCCTGATGTGTCTGATGATCAGTGTGGGGCTCAGGCTGGGGTTGAGGCTGGTTAGGGAGGAAGTGTGTGGCCAACCAAAGCAGCCAAATTGACCTTTGTAAAGGACACGGGAACACTAGGCGCTAGTGTACACAAACCCAAGGGGGAGGAGAGAATTAGGGCACATCCATGAACAGCAACGGACTTGTCAAAAGACACCTGCAGCAGTTCAGTCTTTCAATGGTACTGACTGTTCAGACTAGGACATTATGCTACGTTAGGTCGCAGTAAAAAATGCTGTCGCTGGGTTTGTGGTGGATATAATTGTGGGTGGATTGTGTATAGGCTAAAATCACAAAAGCAGTAAAAAATGTTTTTTTAAACATAACAAAACCACTTCCATCTTGTCAACAAACGTACATATCACATATTATTCAAAACCAGAATCTGTATTTAACAACTGTCAATACTCTCAGGTGTAACCATTATATGATTGAAATCATACTGATTGCATTGCACTGCATTGTCCTCTTGAATAAACTCAACTGGACACAGAGCGAGAACATTTATGTTTCCCAATGATGAAATATACAGTACCAGTCAAAAGTTTGGACACAAACTTTATTTAGACAATTTTCTACATTGTAGAATAATAGCGAATACATCAAAACTATGAAATAACACATATGGAATCATGTAGTAAGCAAAAAAGTGTTTAACAAATCAAAATATATTTTATATTTGAGATTCTTCAAAGTAGCCACCCTTTGCCTTGATGACAGCTTTGCACACTCTTGGCATTCTCTCAACCAGCTTCATGAGGTAGTCACCTGGAATGCATTTCAATTAACATGTGTGCCTTGTTAAAGTTAATTTGTGGAATTTCTTTCCTTCTTAATGCGTTTGAGACAATCAGTTGTGTTGTGACATGGTAGGGGTGGTATAGAGAAGATAGCCCTATTTTGTAAAATACCAAGTCCATATTATGGCAAGAACAGCTCAAATAAGCAAAGAGAAACAACAGTCCATCATTACTTTAAGACATGAAGATCAGTCAATCAGGGAAATGTCAAGAACTTTTGAAGTTTCTTCAAGTGCAGTCGCAAAAACCATCAAGCGCTATGATGAAACTGGCTCTCATGAGGACCACCACAGGAAAGGAAGACCCAAAATTACCTCTACTGCAGAGGATACGTTAATTAGAGTTACCAGCCTCAGAAATTGCAGCTCAAATAAATGCTTCACAGAGTTCAAGTAACAGACACATCTCAATATCAACTGTTCAGAGTACACTGCGTGAATCAGGCCTTTTTGGTTGATTGGCTGCAAAGAAACCACTACTAAAGGACACCAATAAGAAGAAGAGACTCGCTTGGGTGAATCAACACAAGCAATGGACATTAGACCGGTGGAAATCTGTCCTTTGATCTGATGAGTCCAAATTTGAGATTTTTGGTTCCAACCTCTGTGTCTTTGTGAGATGCAGAGTAGGTGAATGGATGATCTCTGCATGTGTGGTTCCCACCATGAAGCATGGAGGAAGAGGTGTGATGGTGTGGGGGTGCTTTGCTGGTGACACTGTCTGTGATTTATTTAGAATTCAAGGCACACTTAACCAGCATGGCTACCACAGCATTCTGCAGCGATACACCATCACATCTGGTCTGCACTTAGTGGGATCATCATTTGTTTTTCAACATGACAATGACGTACCACACCTCCAGGCTGTGTAAGAGCTATTTGACTAAGAAGGAGAGTGATGGAGTGCTGCATCAGATGACCTGGCCTCCACAATCATCCAACCTCAACCCAAGTGAGATGGTTTGGGATGAGTTGGACCGCAGAGTGAAGGAAAAGCAGCCAACAAGTGATCAGCATATGTGGGAACTGCTTCAAGACTGCTGGAAAAGCATTCCAGGTGAAGCTGGTTGAGAGAATGCCAAGAATGTGCAAAGCTGTCATCAAG
Source organism: Salvelinus sp. IW2-2015 (assembly GCF_002910315.2). Classification (NCBI taxonomy): domain Eukaryota; kingdom Metazoa; phylum Chordata; class Actinopteri; order Salmoniformes; family Salmonidae; genus Salvelinus; species Salvelinus sp. IW2-2015. Next base: position 46,015,833 of record NC_036858.1, read on the forward strand.
GCAAAGGGTGGCTAGTTTGAAGAATCTCAAAAATAAAGTACATTTTGATTTGTTGGTTACTACATGATTCCATATGTGTTTTGATGTCTTTGATATTATTCTACAATGTAGAAATTAGTAAAAATAAAGAAAAACCCTTGAATGAGCAGGTGTGTCTAAACTTTTGACTGGTACTGTAAATTGTGCAATAACATGTTATGATAGATTTTGTCATAGACTGTATGTTTGGAGTACCAGTAAAAAGCCACAATGCTTCAAGCACACACATACATGGGAAAGTAGTCTATCCATGTTCTAATCCATATTTTGATCCTCTGCAATGATATAAAGCTAAACTGGTGTAATGGTCCTCCACTAAGGTATCACATAAAACCCCAAAGAGTATAACCCATAAACTGTATTCCATTGAGTCCAAACATTTTAGGGATTATTTCTATATTGAGGATTGTTTGTATTTCTTCACTGTCAGATACATTGAACACATATAGTAACGCAGGATTTACTATGTACAGTAGTTGCTGAAGTGCTCTGAGAATAATGCTTCTGAACTTTGCCTCTGTCTATGTTGCTTAAGCTGTGTTTAGACAGGCCAATCCCATCAGATCTTTTCACATCAGATCTTTTTCAGAGTTGATGTGATTGGTCAAATGATGAATTAGTGCATAACAGAATTGGGCTGCCTGTCTAAACACAGCCTTAGTATGGATTCTGTTTTGAAGCAGTGAATAACTCAAGTGAATGACGCAGCGTTGGAGACATCTTTTATCTTCAGTCTTGTTTGCCTTGACTAATATAGAGAGAGATACAGTTCAGTTGGATCCAAGGATTCTGTGAAAAACACTTGTGATTGTTATTGAGTGGACTATCCTCGTTCAATAAACAATACATTAATTTAATTAAATCCATTACAGTAATTATGTAAATTAGCTATAGGCTTAATAGTTGGCCTAGTTGCATGATTCATCATAGCCATTTTTTTATGTAATACAGTGCGTATGGTCTTTAATGAAGACTTGTATGCACCCATTGGCATTGACTTACAGCAGGGAGGACAATTGACTTGGAAGCGGCCCCTGCTCCCATAGCCCCCAGGCTACATCAGAGTATACGGCTGGCTTCAGAGGCGCTTTCCCCAGCCACACCAGTCCCAGCTAAATGTGTCTGCATAATCAATATGACAAGAGGAACATTTTGTCTGGTAATACAGCAAAGCTAACTCTCCATCAACAAACAGAACAGAAACAATTAGATAAGCTGGACTTCAATGTAAACATGCTGCAATTGGGTTAAAAGAGGTCATTTGTGAATCATAATAATTTTTATGAATAATAATGTGATTTATAAACAATTCGTAATTAAGTATTTAATCATTTGTAAACATTGACAGCTATAAGCATTACAACTCATAAGCATTCATCTATCACATGTAATAATTCATAAAGCACTTACAAGTATTTATAATGAGTTATGCATAAACATTAAAACTATCAGAGTGACTCGTATCAGTAATTACTTCCAAGAACGATCTCCTGAACATACCTTAAATAGGGCAGTTAGCCAGGAACGTAATATGAAACTTTATGAAGCCTCTGAACTTCATAAAACTAACCCAGGTTAGAGAACCTGCCAATCACCAACATCAACACAATCACAAATATTAGTTCTAAACAGATCACAATAAATGGAGTAAAACCTTAGCTGTTTCTTCAAAACGTTTAAAAAAACATTGATTTAATAAGCTAGAGCAACACTGTGGTACCCCTCGAACCAACCTCAGTCAGAGGTGATTAAACAATAGCTTCCCCGACCTAAAATGGCCTCATGTTCTATTAGAGGCATTCCAGACAATGAACCTAAGCTTGAAGCCTTGTTACTGCTGACATTTCTACATTATCTGATTACCAATATAAACTCCCACAACATCTTCTATCAGCGTGTATGTGTGTCAGTCAGTATGTCAGTCATTGTGTCAGTCAGTCTGTGTGTGTGTGTGTGTGTGTGTGTGTGTGTGTGTGTGTGTGTGTGTGTGTGTGTGTGTGTGTGTGTGTGTGTGTGTGTGTGTGTGTGTGTGTGTGTGTGTGTGTGTGTGTGTGTGTGTGTGTGTGTGTGTGTGTGTGTGTGTGTGTGTGTGTGTGTGTGGTGTGTGCGTGCGTGCGTGCGTGCGTGCGTGCGTGCATGTGTGTGTGTGTGTGTCTGTGTGTTGTGTGTGTGTGTTGTGTGTGTGTGTGTGTGTGTGTGTGTGTTGTGGGCTTTCTCCTGCTCTAAATCTGGTCTGTGTTGTCACACTTGCTCACATGAATGGGTTTTGTGTGTGAGTGTGTGCACAGAATTCACAGCAACACCCCACACATAGTCGTGCACACACTCACACACAAAACCCATTCATGTGAGCAAGTGTGACAACACAGACCAGATTTAGAGCAGGAGAAAGCCCACAATGGGATGTTCTGTGTACGGTAGCTATAACTTCCCTGTGGGAACATCCTGGTTTGTGGCATTGTGTCTCTTCCAGCCCTGATGGAGCTAAAGTAATCAGGCACGCTGTGTGGGGGCGTTACCATCATAGCCCTGGAAAAGGCTCCTTACCTCGGCTCTATAAATAGCAGTAAACTTGGAATGACCCCGAAACTGCTGGCGATTCAACCTGATTTAATTTGGCATTGGTGTGTTAGGTTCGGCTTTAAGACTATTTAATGGTAGATCCTCCAAGAATCCCTAGGGGGTGCTCTGGCACACATATGTCCTGTTTGATGGGCCAGACTAATGTTTTGACAGAGTCTTTTTCTTTAATGTCCATCAAGACTATCCTTGCAATCTAGTAAAGCTGTGTTTGAACTTGTGTTTGAACTTTTCCGACTGACAATGCCAGAATTTGTTTCTATGTAGTGAATGTGGCATTATGATAGGACATTCTCATATTCACTTTAAAAGGTTGATGGGTCACAGGTTTGTGAAGCCACTTGAAAAGTTGGAGAATGCAATGTTTTTAAATTCACTCAAAACAATCAAATCTAAAAGACCTGTAAAACTCTGCTACCACCCCAATTTTTTTACACAAAAGGACAGAACTCCCAGGACTTGTAAAGGGGATATTGGATCCAATAAATGAAATAGCACAAATTAGTATAAAACACTAAGTGTGAAGAAAATAACCTCTCTGACCGGACTCTCATATATGACTTTATTCCAAAGTCCTCACTCTCCATCTCTTGTGAACATATGATTTCAAGTGGATGAGAGGAGTGTCAGCCAAGTTCATGTTTAGTGACACCAAAAAATATTAATCTTGCACTTAAAACTTGCTCTTAAATAGTACTGTAGCAATACTGCTTTAATCTGTGCAGCTGTGGAATAATTGATTGCTGGGGAAAATGGAAATGATTTCTTGACTTTATCAAACATTTGTCAACTGACAGTCTGTGGTAACACACTGATGTAGAGTGTGGTAGTTGAGATATTACAGTGAAACATTTAGGTGTTTCCCTACAGAACAATGGTAATGTAGTGACTTGACTGAGGTTAATGTCAAATTGTTTTTCTAAAATAGACGTATCTCTATATAATACCAGTGTGATTATACACTGAACCAAAATATAAACACAACATGTAAAGTGTTGGTCCAATGTTTGATGAGCTGAAATAAAATATCCCAGAAATGTTCCATATGCTCAAAAAGCTTATTTCTCTGACATTTTGTGCACACATGTGTTTACGTCCCTGTTAGTGAGCATTTCCTCTTTGCCAAGATAATCCATCCACCTGACAGGTGTGGCATATCAAGAAGCTGATTAAACAGCATGATCATTACACAGGTGCACCTTGTGCTGGGGGCAATAAAAGGCCACTTTAAAATGTGCAGTTTTGTCACACAACACAATGCCACAGATGTCTCAAGTTTTGAGGGAGTGTGCAACTGGCATGCTGACTGCAGGAATGTCCACCAGAGCTGTTGCCAGAGAACTGAATGTTAATTTCTGTACCATAAGCTGCCTCCTCCAACGTCATTTGGCAGTACGTCAAACCTACCTCACAACCACAGACCACGTGAAACCACTCCAGCCCAGGACCTCCACATCCAGCTTCTTCACCTGGGGAATTGCGTACCAGCTCCTCTATAAAACAAAGTAGCCTGTTGCTGGCCCAGATTCACACACCAAGGCAAAAAAGGCTGATCAAAGCGGAATGAAGTCAGGATTTTCATTGAATAGCAATAGAGAGTGGGCATTCATGTAACCACGCCAGCCCAGGACCTCCACATCCGGCTTCTTCACCTGCTCACCTTCGATGGCCACTGGCATGCTGGAGAAGTGTGCTCTTCAAGGATGAATCACAGTTTCAACTGTACCGGGCAGATGACAGCGAGTGTGTATGGCGTCGTGTGGGCGATCAGTTTGCTGATGTCATTGTTGTCAGAGTACCCACATGGTGGCGGTGGAATTATGGTATGGGCACGCATAAGCTACGGACAACGAACACAATTGCAAGATTCTGAGGCCCATTGCTTCAAAAACAGTACCTCAATTACATTTTTTAACTAGGCAAGTCAGTTAAGAACAAATTCTAATTTACAATAACAGCCTAGGAACAGTGGGTTAATTGCCTTGTTCAGGGGCAGAACGAGAGATTTTTACATTGTCAGTTTAGGGATTCAATCTAGCAACCTTTCGGTTACTTGCCCTAACCACCAGGCTACCTGCCGCCCCAATGACCAACATGCAGTGAATACTTAGGTATTATTACCTTCAGCATTTCTGTTAGATAACAGTCCTTTAGACTGAGTATATGGAGCCGTATAACACCTGCTGCTGTTTGACAGGCCTAAACAAAGGGGGCAATATCGGCTTCTCATCACTTAAGATTAGATTTGTTGGGGTCTGTGTTTGAGATTTGTTAAATGGAGGATTTTGTCTCAGCTGTCATACAGTACAAACAATGTCTGCATGAACTATAAATCAACACATATTACTCCCAATTGCAATGTAATCAAAAGCCTTAGGCCTACCTCAGTGATACAAAATGTACCGAATTATATCCCAGTGTTTTTCCTCAAAAGGAAAGTTTAATTTCACAAATGATAGGTACAATATATTTACAATACAGTATACATGTATTATAGTTTCAATAAAGTAATATAATCTCCACAATGTATCTTTTTAAATATAAAGAAAAGTTGAATTGATATCTAAACTTTTTAAATATAGACAGAAAACGTGTTATTTTACATAACACCCAAACCTGTTTACAATCATTTCAGACAACCTCTAGTCCTTGGCCTGTTTTGTTATTCATTCTTACCCCAAAGGCCTACTAGTGGAGCAGCGTCACTTACAGTATCAAGGTATTGTTGGACACAATGGAAGCACAGAGACAGTACCCCAGCTAAAAGCATAAAACATTTCAGATGTTGGTATTGTATTTCTTCAACAGGTTTCAAAGCCCTTGACACTGTAATTGGTAAAGGGTTAATTTACCCAAACGCAACATTTAATAATTTAAAATACCTCTTAAAAAATACCTCTGGTGAACCATCAATATGTTGTGGTGATCAGGGATCAATCCTAACAGCCAATATTACTTTCAATTCAATGTAATTTAAAGTTGGTAATAGATTTGAAAAAAATCTCCTAACTGAAAATGACACTTCAATGTATCATGATAGTACATATTACTTATATAATAACAAGGATGATAGTAATCTTAGTTATGAAAACTTTACAATGAGGGCAAAACTTTACTAGTGCAAACAATACTTCAAAAAACTAAAATAAAAGACTACTATTCCAACTGAGCTACTACTACTGCTAATACTACTACTACTACTCCAACAACAACACACACACTAATAATAACAATCATATAAAATTGCACTATTTTAATGGTAGGCCTATGATAATTATTAAAGAGTTCACAAATATTCAATGAACAAAAGTAGGCCTACTAGTAATGATTAATAATGGCATAGAACCTTACTAGTTTTTGTATACCATCATTAGGTCTACGTTAAGTTAAAAATGTCACTAAAATGTAATGTAATGCATTAATATTCAGAATGGGAGATAACATTTACCTAAATTGTAATGTATATACAAGTACAGTTTAACAAACCATAAAACATATAATTTTAACCCTGGTTGTATCTGCATCTTTACGCAGTCCTAAACGAAGTTTCTGAGATCGAAAACAAATTAAGTCTGTTGCTTATTTGTTCAAGTCAAGTCTACATCATAGGCTATTCTATTTTAAGTGAATAGACCAAAACAAACGTGTTACTTATAGGGCTACACAGCTCGTTAGTAGCACCAAATGTTATGTTTGTAGTCAATTAGCCTATATTTAGTCACAAAACCGGCCTGCGTGCTGCTAGAATAGTGCGAACTCAATGCAGGAACATCCCAGTACACTAGAGGCGCTCAAGTAGTGGTGTTCAGCCTGAGTAGGCTCTCTGATGTGCATCTGATATGTCCAGTACTCAGAACAATAGTATGATTGGAGCGCATCCACAATGCTCAAGGCAGTATTAAATGCATTGTAGCCGATTCAAACCACCTTTGTCCTCAATACAACAGGGCACACTACGACGAACACTTTGATGCGTACACCACACCACACATAGACAGAAACAGTCACACGAGCATGCACGTACGCCACACACCCGCACTCTTATGGTAAACACACACCCGCATAGCTTTGTGTTCCAGATATTAAACTATATGAACACGTCATGAGCCATGTATTTTTTATTTTACAGGAAATTATCTTAAACGGTAATATTTTCTCTCAGCCTCATGGCAAAATGTGTAGAATAGCAAGAAATTAGCTCTAAAACCGCTACATTTTCTCTCAGCCTCATGGCAAAATGTGTAAAATATCATGAGATAAGTTAGTTATAAAACTTGCACATTTGTATCTTGACCCAGATGGGTTGGTTGTTTAGCAACAAAACTGAGCATGCCCAACTATGGGGCAAAACAGAGGGGGTTGGCTTAGATTGTTGACAATATATTTCTATATTTCGTCTAATGTTGATTACAAAAAATAACATTAATAGCTAACATTTGCACAATCAGCACTTGTCTCTCAAATACATCGTTACAGTTGTTGGTTAGCTAGCTAGCGATTTTTTGCCATATTAGCATTGACATAAAATATTATTAGCATACTAAAACGTCATAATCCTTTAATTTTATTTTTAGAATGACAGAAAATTTGCTTTTAGAACGGGCCGTAAAACTGCGTTACGCCATTGGATAAACGGATACAGCCGTCCAGTCAAATCCTTACGAAAATATGTTTTCTATAGGCTATATGTGCACTGAAAGTCTATTTCGTGTTTCAACAATATCGAATGGGAAAGAGGGATAAAAATCTGCAAGTTACAGGCTCCTCCCCTGTAGCCAAGTGATAAGACGGAACCTCCTTAATTAGTAATTTCTACATCCCAGTCGCGGCTAACTCTCCATCCTACAAGTTCCTTCATGCATGCAATGTGCTGATCCAATTGCGTCTTACCTTATCCTTTTTAAACACAAAGCCCAATCATTTTTTGTCAGTGTCCGGCATGGAAGATCAGAAAGAGCCGCCGATGGTGCACCGATCTACTTCATTTAGTATCAAGAGTCTGCTGCTTCCCTCAAAATGTGACAAACAGGACTCGGTGCTCCCGGAAAAAAACACTGCTTCTTCGGGGTCTGATTCGGAAAAATCCCTGGATCCTGATATGGAATCTGCACCTTTGGACCGGGAGAAACAAAAGGAGGAAGACGAGGGTACCTTGCGGGCGACAGAGCCTAGCAAAAATGGGAAATATGATAAACCGCCATTCAGCTACAACGCCTTGATTATGATGGCTATCAGACAGAGTGCGGAGAAGAGGCTGACTCTGAACGGTATCTATGAGTTTATTATGAAGAACTTTCCATATTACCGGGAGCACAAGCAAGGCTGGCAAAACTCTATCCGACACAACCTGAGCCTCAATAAGTGTTTTGTGAAAGTGCCAAGGCATTACGACGACCCGGGCAAAGGGAACTACTGGATGTTGGACCCTTCGAGCGATGATGTATTTATTGGTGGAACTACGGGGAAACTTCGGAGACGTTCTGCTACCTCCAGAGGCAAGTTGGCGATGAAACGTGGAATGCGCTTCTCGCCTCTTGGTTTGGGAATAAACGACAGGGCAAACAACCCTCTGTATTGGCAAATCTCGCCGTTTTTATCATTGCACCATCCCCATTACAATGGATCATCAGCAGGATTTCTGAACCAAGGGCACGCGTATGGGTCCCTACTCCCCGGGGTGGACCAGCTGAGTAATGGGGACCTTACGCGCCATCTAAGTGGATCTGTCGGTGCTCTGGGCTTGTCAAACAGTTACGGTGTAAGCACGTCTAGTCTATTATCCGGACATAGTGGCTACTTTGTCTCAGGGAGTCAGCACCAGCCGCCGCATCTCCAGCAGAGCGCGCAAGGCTACGGTGTACCCACGAGCTCCCCACAAACACTGCTCTCGGACTCACTTCGAACGTCCCTACCCTCTTTTTCACCGGGAGTTTCTAGCGGGTTTCCAGGAATGTTGTCACATCAAAAGAGGGTCACTCCAAATGCTTTCTTAAATTGATGACAACTACAACATGGGAAGGACAAATAAAAGCACCATAGAAATGGCAATTATAGGGGTAAACAAACAGTGATCACTAATTAGGTCAGAAACGACACATCAACAAAGCAAATATGGCCATATTAGGCTATGTATCCTGAAGTGCAACGATGTATTATTTTTGCGTTAAAGGGACAAAAGTCGTTACCTGTGGGGTTTAAACTGTAACTAGACTTGCCAAATGTAACAATATTTCGGGCTATTTATATCTTGTACAAAGATTGTAATTCTTTGAATCGTTTATTTATGTTTGGTAGGCTATTTATTAAACACTGTATTTACATTTTATTGTCAGTGTATTCATCAGTATTGAAGAAAAAACATAAATCATTATTCATTAGTCATATAATAATTAATTTAGAAATAGTTTTTTGGGAAAACGCCTTATAAAGATCAGGGTTAATAAGACACGCGGGATAAAATAAAAAGCCTACAAGTTATGTCTTCTCAGGTTCTCCTTCTATAGACTCCAATCTAGGCTACTGCTGTATCTGTAATGTATGCAACACATTTTAGAGAGAAGTGGAGTTTTAAGTGTGTACTCATGAGTTAATTATAGCCTATTTTGTCCTCTGTTTTGTTGATCGAGCCATAATGAGCGCATGTAGATTATAAGATACAACAGTGCATGACAGTGCAGGCCTCCTCTTATAATAGCATGCCATAATAACTGACCCTTTGTTCGCTTTTGTTTCCATCTTTCATATAAAGCACTTGAAGTTTCAGTTTCTCGTTAAAACCAGTTCCTCTTGTCTTGAACCTTGTCATGCTTGATACGGTGTTATAGGCTACTTATTCAGGCCTGCAATACATCCCTTTAATTGTCTGATCATTTACTTTTATTAGGCTACATCAAGTACAAATTTGGCAAACCGACGTAGCCTATAATATCCACACCAATATAGAATTTCACTTCTAAATCAGTGGTTCCCAATGTTTTCTTAGTCACGTCTACCTATCATAATTAAACCCAAATTACGATGTATAAGGCCTACCAGCGTCCTATAGCTATTGCCCTGACAAAATTACAAACATGTCTACTGACCCTTTGCTATTGCCCATTTTGTGCTACTTTATTCTGTAAATTAGGACTTTACTCAACTGTAATTTAGCCTACCTTAGGATTCCACCTCACATTCTGAGAAAAATAGTTTGATATAGCCTAGGCCTATACAAATGGTTTGATATAGCCTAGCCTATGCCTATTCAAATAAATACAACAACAAGATCATCAATGATAATCTACTTCCTGAATCTGGATTGCGTAGCGCTGGGGTAGGCTTACAGTACCACAGTTTGGCAAACGCTGATCCAAATAAATGACATCCAGCGTTGTTATTGTAATAAGCAGTTAAGCTTTCATTGCCCAATAGGCCTATTTACTAGCAAAATAGTAGCCTATTAATACTGGTGAATGCGCTGATTAACACAACAAATAACAATTAGGCTACATTTGACACATTTTGGCCTAACATTTGACAGATTTCTTTCCTTTATTGGGAATACTATAGTTGTATTTATTTAACAACGTTATATTTTCGATGTTGACGATTTTTTTGGTAAATGTTATTTCAAAGTTTTGCACTTTTTGTTGTTAGAATAGGCCTACCTAATGTGAGTATTGTCTGTTTTTGTTGCTGTATGAAAAACATTAACTTGATTAAAGTGTAAGACATTACAAGTTTGCAATAAGTTTGCTATCATGAATGAAAGAACAACACAAACCTAATGTAGGCCTACTGTTATACATTCAGACACGCTATAGACAGAGGAAAACTAGACTGAGTGTACAAAACATTAGGAACACCTGCTCTTTCCATTACAGATTGACCAGGTGAAACCAGGTGAAAGCTATGATCCCTTATTGATGTAACTTGTTAAATCCACTTTAATCAGTGTAGATGGAGGGGAGGAGACAGGTTAAAGAAGGATTTAAGCCTTGAGACAATTGAGACGTGTATGTATGCCATTCAGAGGGGGAATGGGCAAGACAAAGGATTTAAGTGCCTTTGAATGGGAAATAGTATAGCTGCCATGCACACCGGTTTGAATGTGTCAAGATCTGCAACACTGCTGGGTTTTTCAGGCTCAACAACAATGGTCCACCACCCAAAGGACATCCACCCAAATTGACACAACTATGAAGCATTGGAGTCAACATGGGCCAGCATCCCTGTGGAACGATTTCGACACCTTGTAGAGTTCATGCCCCAACGAATTGAGGCTGTTCTAAAGGCAAAAACGGGTGCAATTTAATATTAGGAAGGTGTTCCTAATGTATGTAGCCTTGTTTTATCAACATAAACAAATAAGCACATTTTTATGCTTGCATGAAAAAAGTGCAAATTCACATAAAATTGGGCGTCTACACCATAACAGCATCCAATATCCTATCCAATAGTCCGATATTGTTGCTGAATCTAACAAGGTGAAGGGCTAAATCTAAATAAATATAATATGTTATGCTTGTCCCAAAAAAAAAAAAATTCTGTGAAGACAATCAGCCCAAGTAACCTAAGGAATTATTTTCAAATTATTGAAATAGGCAGGATAGGGTAATTTGTTCTGGGAGCAATTACGCTTCAATAATTAATATTTCTGTGGATAAAATATACATAATAAAGATAAATAATAAATAGTGTAAATTCAATTGAAATGTGCAATGTGTGGAGAGTGTTCGATAAGCATGGCATATGATTCAACTGCAGTGAAAGGATCGATGTCCGCATTTCCCATTCATTAATAACAATGACGTGGGGTGACATGGCGTACAGTTCGTGTTTCTGAGAGGCAACATATACAGCTATTCTTAATGTCAAAGCAATATGCTACAATTTATTTAATATCTATGCCTATTCATTTATAATTTTCAAATATTGTATTCACATACACATAAATTCATTGTGTTTTGTTAGAACAAAATCGTACAAAATGGTCATAGTCCAATTACACCCAAAATACATGACACATTTTTTTTTAAATTGACCAAATAAATGAAGCTCTCACAATATCTCTACAGTGTAGAGCTATAGGCCTGTTTTGTTATACAACCATTTGGACAAAAGCACATATTCATGATTTGTTGTAATTTATTTTGGACTATATTACAATGATTCCACCCTATCTGCAGGGTTTAGGGTAAGGCAGGGATGATTTAGGGTTAATGTCACGTTTAAGGACCGAATAGGTCTATAACTAACCCAAGCCTCACACAAAAAGTGTAACATATAGGGTACAAATAAAAGTGTAATAATGGACTCAAAAGTAGTCCGAAAGTGTTGGGTTAATATGTGCAGATCACATTTCTTTGAGTGATTGGACCACATATACACTCTTAAAAAAAGTGTACCGAGGGCGTCTTCGGCTGTCCCTATAGGATAACCGTTTTTGGTTCCAGGTAGAACCCTTTTTCGTTTCAGGTAGAACTCTTTTGGGTTCCATGTAGAACCCTCTGTTGAAAGGGTTCTGCATGGAACTCAAAAGGGTTCTACCTGGAACCAAAAAGGGTTCTTCAAAGGGCTATCCTATGTGGACGGCCAAAAAACCCTAGATAGAACTTTTTTTTTCTGAGAGTGTAGGCCTATTTTTCATACACTATTCAAAACGAACATTCCCGTTCAATCATTCATTTAATTTCTAGGCCTATGTCCCCCCCAAAAATAGGCCTAATGGCAAAGGCATAGGCTACACAGACTCAAGAGTAGCCAGGAGCTAAATGTGGGAGTAGGCCTGTTTCGGGGGCTCGTACCCTAATGTTTAGAAAGGTTGTTCATTGATAGAAGTAGGCTACTGTTTTAGTTCTACAACGCGTGCAATATTAGTCTACTGCCAGTGTGCATGAAAATACCTCTATCTTGGAGTAATCATTATTATGTTTGTTGTTCATATAGCACATTAATAAAACTAATATTGTTGACTACTTTGGTCATGTTCCTCCAAAATTTACATGCATTATTGCATTTCTACTAGAGCATAGGCTAACGATATCAGAATGTAACTGTTCCAAGCTCCTATATTCTCGAGAAAGGTCAAACATTTTAGATACGTTCACAAAACACTTTAGATACATTGTTATTATGGATCAGTTTAAATAATTCCTCCGTTATTCAATTGATACAGCCTAAACGTGAGTGCTACTACAGTAGTTAAAGAAAACAAACAAACTGCTTATCAGGAAGATATTCCAGAGTATAGCTTTGCCTTAAACAATTATTTGCCTTAAACAATATCTAGAAACAGTACACAACGTATAGCCAGATAAAAGCTTTTCAATATAAATAGTTGGCTACAAAATTCAAATGGTTTTAAAGTCGAAAAATCAATGCTATCCCTACTCCCGCGAAGTTCGCACATAAAGGCTTCTGTGGGCCTCACGACAGAGGACAGAAAAAGTAGAAATATAAGCTTCATATTTGGGAATCTTACATTGCCTCTGGGTTAGACATAGCATTGCCTCTGGGTTAGACATAGCATTGCCTCTGGGTTAGACATAGCATTGCCTCTGGGTTAGACATAGCATTGCCTCTGGGTTAGACATTGTAAAACCAATTGTTCTGCAAGGATTTACTGGATTACTTGTCATGTAACATTGGATGATTGCTGATGGCTCCTGAGTGACGCAGCGGTCTAAGGCACTGCATCTCAGTGCTAGAGGCGTCACTACAGACACCCAGGTTCGAATCCAGGCTGTAACACGTGATTGGCAGTCCCAACGGGCGGACGCACAATTGACCCAGCGTCGTCCGGGTTTGGCTGGTGTAGGCCGTCATTGTAAATAATACGTTGCTCTTAGCTGACTTGCCTAGTTAAATAAAAAATAAGAGGCCTGTAATACAGACAACACACCTGCATGAATAGACGACACAAACCGCGAGGGTCTTGTGTCTTTGGCTCAAAGAAGGAAGGCAACAATTGATTTGCCGATTTTTATACAAGAAGCCTACAATAATTATTGACCTCTTGGATTTTGTCCAAAGTAGGGCTAACGTTATGCCAAAACAGGTATATTGATAAAGCACAATGTCAACTTGACCTCAATGTCAACTTGTTTTGACATCGCGTTGTTTTTAAGCCGTAGTCTATAGATTATGTATTTTATTTTCAACGCCCAATTAATTGTGATAAAAAATGAGTGCATTAAAATTACAAAAAGTTAACCCGAGTTACCCTGCTGTCAAACGATAACAATATTTGTCTGTAGTTAACTACCATTAATCACAATTTTATAACGAATTCAAATTTGAACCTAATTAAATATTAAATCAAATCAAATGTTATTTGTCACATGCTTCATAAAAAACAGATATAGACTAACAGTGAAACGCTTACTTACGGGCCCTTCTCAACAATGCAGAGAGTATGAAAATGTATACACACACTACTAAGTTGCTCTGGATAAGATCTTTTGCTAAATTACTAAACTGTACATGTAAATGTAAAATAATAGAAATAAGATGTTTTAATTTAAAATTCCATTAGGTTGTATAATATCTATTTTTATTATAGTGTTCGAAATCACACAAAAAACGATATTCTCAGACAATAACATCTCAGCCAGATCTGATATAAAACTTAATGTAACTATTCGATCTAGCCTAGGCTTACTTCTTATGCATGTTCAACATGAACTAGTCACAAGCTGCTACAGTAGGCAACTTTTGGATCATTTGTTTAATCTTTTGACCTGAAAACTACACCAAAAACAGCTAAATGGAATGGAAGTTCTGTTCTGATTAACGTCAGCTAAAATCATTGTGTTGATTCTAGAGGGATTCAGCTCAGCATTCTCATTTGGTTAGCTAGCTAACGTTAGCATAACTGGCTAGCTACTTCTGTGCAAATTACGTGTTTGCTGTTATATAACCAAACGCCCGTTTATTGTTGGACTTTCTGTAAGTTTTCCTTCAACTTTGTTGCTCAATGCTTTGCACGTAGTGGATGGTTTCAGTAAACTTTGGGTTAATGTCTTGCTGGAAGATCCACTTGCTGCCAAGTGTCAGCCTCCTGCCAGAGGCAACCAGGTTTTTGGATAAAATGTCTAAATACTTGGTAATGTTCATGATGCCATTGACGTTAACAAGGGCCCCAGGACCTGTGGAAGTTGGCATTTCCCCATAACATCAAAGATCCACCACCATATTTTACCTTAGGTATGAGGTACTTTTCTGCATATGTTTACGTTTTTCAATGACAAACCCACCACTGGGGTGTGTGGCCAAAGATATATATTTTCATGTCATCTGACTATAGCACTGCCTGGAGTTTGACAAACGCATTGGCACTTGGATTGGAATCGGTTCTATGGTGCCTTATTCTAGTCTTTTAATGTTTTAATTAAGGGCTAGCGGTTAGAGTGTTGGGCCAGTAACCGAATGGTCGCTGGTTCGAATACCTGGGCTAACAAGGTAAAAAAAATCTGTTGATGTGCCCTTGAGCAAGGCACTTAACACTAATTTGCTCCAGGGGTGCCATACTACTATGGCTGACGCTGTAAAACAATATATTTTACTGCACCTATCTGGTGTATGTGACAATAAAGACATCAGTTATTTTCCTGTGTTTTTAAAATAGTTTCTTTGATTGTGGATAGCAATTTGAATCACTTCTGTAGAATGAACCATATATATAGTGCTGTCAAATACAGTATATATGGGCTACTGTATATATACACATATATATACACAGTACATGTGTGTGATATTCACTTACAGTCCAAATGTATAATAGAATTATTATCATCTAAGCATTTCGTGTGAAATTGGTATAATGGAGACATTATTTGAACTTCAGCGAGATCATGTTAATCCTTTTGGAGTCAGTTCGGATGCTGAAATATTGCCCTGTAATGCGTTGGACCACAATGCCCCATCTATTTGACAACACTATTTGGCTAAAATAGGTTGAATTTCAAACGAATTACAAATTTTAACTTGCGTTTACATATGCCAGCTGACTATTAGTAGCATTTATTAATACAGTATTGTTTAAAGGCCTATTAGTTTATAGCTTGACACATTTGGCTAACTTACACACAACAAATGAAGATTTAATGATTATATTCAGTTCTCCATAGTAGAACATGAAGATTTCTGTTTTCTAAAGTAGCACTAAATAGGCTACTGGAGAAGAGCTTAATCAAAATGTTCTGACAATGGATGGACTTTGTTTGGCAATTACAACCCTCAAAAACCAACATTCCACAGTGAATGTATAGGACAATATACTGGGTGCTGTAGAGAGGTTGTTTTAAAGTAATGTATCAATCAATCCAGTTTCAAATTCCAAATTAGCTTATGTGTTATGGAGTCATACAATAAAGTGATCACAAAAAGAAGAGATAACTGAAGGGAGAGATAAAACTTAAATGCTAATTGTTTAAAAAAAAGTGCCTTCAGAAAGTATTCACACCCCTTTACTTTTTTA
Organism: Salvelinus sp. IW2-2015; assembly: GCF_002910315.2. Taxonomy (NCBI): domain Eukaryota; kingdom Metazoa; phylum Chordata; class Actinopteri; order Salmoniformes; family Salmonidae; genus Salvelinus; species Salvelinus sp. IW2-2015. The sequence goes on from NC_036858.1 coordinate 46,031,911, forward strand.
ACATTTTGTTGTGTTACAGCCTGAATTTAAAATGTATTAAACTGAGAATGTGTATCTGGCTTATACACAATACCCCATAATGTAAAAGTGGAATTGTATTTTTAGAAATGTTTACGAATGAATAAAAAAAAAGCTGAAATATTTTAAGTCAAAATATAACAACACAGGGCGAGACCCAAATGCAGACACAGGAGGCAGATGGTTCGAGTCTCTGATATTTATTAAAACAACAAGGGGCAGGCAAGAGGCAGGTCGAGGACAGGCAAAAGTTCATTAAACAGGTCAGAGTTCCAAACGGTACAGGGCGGCAGGCAGGCTCAAGGTCAGGGCTGGCTGATGGTCAGGCAGGCGGGCTTAGTGTCAGGGCAGGCAAAAGGTCCAAACCAGGAGGACTAGAAAAACAGAGACAAGGAAAAATCAGGAGCATGGAAAAAACACGCTGGTTGACTTGACATGACAAGACAAACTGGCAACAGACAAACAGAGAACACAGGAATAAATACCCTGGGAATAATGGGGAAGATGAGTGACACCTGGAGGTGGGTGGAGACAATCACAAAAACATGGAAACAGATCAGGGTGTGACAGTACCCCCCCCCCCCCCCCTAGGGGCGCCACTTGGTGTCCTACCAGGGTGCATACCTGGTTGACCAGGGTGCCGGCGGTGACAGTTGGCGATGAGGGCCTGGTCCAGGATGTCTTTAGCCGGAACCCAGCACCTCTCCTCCGGGCCATAACCCTCCCAGTCAACCAGGTACTGGAAACCCCTGCCCGTGGTCGACAAGGGCTTAATCCTGGACACATGAAAAGTAGGGTGTATACGGAGGGTACGGGGTAACAGCAGACAAACAGCAGTGGGACTAAGGACTCTAGAGATGGGGAAAGGACCAATGAAACGGGGGGGAAAGTTTGCGGCACTCCACCCGGAGGGGCAGGTCCTGCGTTGACAGCCTTACCCTTTGCCCGAGACGATAGTGGGGAGCCGGAGTCCGGTGGTGCTCCGCTTGTCGCTGGTACCTGGAGGTGGTCTTAAGAAGAGCCGACCGAGCGCTTTTCCAGGTACGCCGACAGCGGCGGATGAACATCTGGGGTGAGGGTATGTTGACTTCTACTTCTTGCTCCAGGTAGATACCCCATGGAGCACTCGAAGGGAAAGAATCCAGTGGCCGAGCAGGGAAGAGTGTTCCTAGCATACTCCACCTAGACCAGTTGCTGGCTCCAGGTGGTGGGGTTACTAGAGACGAGACACCGAAGTGTCGTTTCCATGTCTTGATTGGCTCTCTTCGGCTGGCCGTTGGATTGGGGATGAAACCCGGAGGACAGGCTGGCCGACGACCCGATAAGTGTGCAGAACGCCTTCCAGAATCGGGATGAGAACCGAGGACCCCGATCAGAGACAATGTCGACCGGGAGTCCATGGATTCGGAAGACGTGCTGCAGCATCAGCTGGGCCATCTCCTTGGCTGACGGTAACTTGGGGAGAAGGATGAAATGAGCAGCTTTGGAGAACCTATCCACTACCATCAGGATGGTTAGCTAGCTAACGTTAGCATAACTGGCTAGCTACTTCTGTGCAAATTACGTTTTTGCTGTTATATAACCAAACGCCCATTTATTGTTGGACTTTCTGTAAGTCCACCACCGCTCTCACCTTTTCCGGATCCATCTGGACATTCCCTTCAGCGATGACGTATCCCAGAAAGGAGATAGTGGAGCAGTGGAACTCTCACTTCTCTGCTTTTACAAACAACTGAATCTTCAGGAGGCGCTGAAGGAATTGTACAACATGGAGAACATGTTCTTGGGCAGAACGAAAGAAAACCAGGATGTCGTTGAGGTAGACAAAACAATTCAACATGAATCGGAGCACATCGTTGACCAGGGCCTGGAAAACAATGGGAGCGTTGGTGAGTCCAAACGGCATGACCAGGTTCTCATAGTGTCCACTGGCAGTGTTGAAGGCCATCTTCCACTCGTCTCCTTCGCGTATCCGAACAAGGTGGTATGCATTCCGAAGGTCCAGTTTGGAAAAGATGGTAGCCCCCTGGAGAGGTTTGAAAGCCAAGGAGAGGAGTGGTAGAGGGTAACGATTCTTGACCGTGATGTCATTGAGGCCCCAGTAATCAATACATGGACGCAGGGTCTTATCCTTCTTTCCCACAAAGAAGAACCCTGCGCCGGCAGAAGGGTGAATGTTCCCAGCAGCCAGAGAGTCCTCAACGTACTCCTCCATGGCCTCGGTCTCAGGGCCAGACACGGAATATACCCGGCCTCGAGTCGGTGTGGTGCCCGGGACGAGGTCAGTAGCACGAGCCTTAATGAAAACCTTCAGGTCATGGTACTCTGCGGGAATGGCAGACAAATCCGAGGCCGTACTTAAACCTGGAGGTGGACGTTCCAGGGGAGGCTGCACCACCTTCAGGCAATGTGAGTGACAGAATGGGCTCCAACCCAGGATTGAACCCGTGATCCAGTCAATATCGGGGTTGTGCTTCTGGAGCCAAGAAAATCCCAAAACAACAGGAACGCGGGAAGACTCAATGTGATTTCCAGATACCCAGTGTGATTTCCAGATACACGCATATTAAATGGGAACTGTGCTGTGTGTGACTCTTCCAATGGAGCGGCCGTCCAGTGCCCTGGCGTCCATGGGAACGTAGAGGAGTTGAGTGGGGATACTTAGTTCCGATACCAGGGTAGCGTCCATAAAACTCTCATCTGCCCCATAGTCAATGAACCCCCGGAGAGACTTAGACTGGTCTCCCCACAGCAGGATCATAAAAAAAGGAGTACGGGGTAATGGGAATTAGAGAATTCCCAGTCTGGCTCACCAGTGTACTCGTACCAACTAATGAGTCAGGTCTCTTTACTGGGCAGGTGGCTATGTAATGCCACGCAGCACCACAATACAGTCAACTGTTGGAGCTTAGCCTACATGAACGTTACCTAGGCGATAATCTAACTCTGCACAGTTTAATAGGTTCCAGTGTATACGACTCACCCGTCGCCGATGATTCTCGAGGGAACTCGGATGGCTTCGGATCTTCTCAGAAATGCAGCCTTTTGGGACGTCCGGGTTCCTTCAGAGGTGAGCAAGCAGCAGCCGATGAATGAGTGTTACCGAGACCCGACCTCCTCTCACTCCTGTGTTCCCGTAGATGCCCATCAGTCATAATGGTAAGGGCGATGAGGGAATCGAGGTCCAAAGGTAACTCCCAAGCTGCTAGCTCGTCTTTTATCTCCTCTGATAGTCCGTAAAGGATGGTATCGAACATGGCCTCCGGATTCCAGGCACTCTCGGCGGCCAAGGTGCGAAGTTCTGATATAATTTCAGTAGTTTTCGGGCCGCCTCTCTCCCGGGCACTGGAGAATCGGACACCTTCCTCACCTCCGCCATAAATCCTCCAGATTATAGCAAACAACGGATTGTTGCTCCCAAACACCTGTAGCCCAGGAGAGCGCCCTTCCAGACATTAGCATAATAAGATACGCTATCTTCGACCGATCCGAAAGGAACAAAGATGGCTGTAGCTCAAAAATAAGGGAGCACCGGCAGGTTCCAGGATCCCCAGCATATCGCTCCAGAGGATGTAAGCTGGGTTCTCGGGGAACCGGGGTAGGCTGAAAAAACCCACCACTGGTCTCACTGCCTGTGAGATAATTCACAGAACTGCTCCATTAACGGCCTTGAACCCCTGGTCGTGGCGTTCCGCAAGAGATTGGAACCCATCCATAAGGTTCTGTTTAATGGTGGCTCCCTGCAGGGAAACAGTGTGACGGAGCAGGTCTGAGTCTGTTGGGTCAGTCATGGCCAGTTCGTACTATAACGACACAGGGCAAGACCCAGATGCAGACACAGGAGGCAGATGGTTTGAGTCTCTGATATTTATTAAACAACAAGGGGCAGGTCAAGGACTGGCAAAAGTTCATTTAACAGGTCAGAGTTCCAAACGGTACAGGGCGGCAGGCAGGCTCAAGGTCAGGGTAGGCTAAATGGTCAGGCAGGTGGGCTTAGTGTCAGGTCAGGCAAAAGGTCAAAACCAGGAGGACTAGAAAAACAGAGACAAGGAAAAAGCAGGCGCACAGAAAAAACACGCTGGTTGACTTGACAAGAGGAACTGGCAACAGACAAACAGAGAACACAGGAATAAATACCCTGGGAATAATGGGGAAGACGGGTGACACCTGGAGGTGGGTGGGGACAATCACAAAGACAGGTGAAACAGATCAGGGCGTGACACAATAAGTATTCAACCCCTTTATGGTAAGCCTAAATAAGTTCAGGAGTAAAAAATTGGTTAACAAGTCACATAATAAGTTGCATGGACTCACTCTGTGTACAATAATAGTGTTTAACATGATTTTTGAATGACTACCTTATCTCTATACCCTACACATACAATTAGCTGTAAGATCCCTAGGTCGAGCAGTGAATTTCAAATACAGATTCAACCACAAAGACCAGGGAGGTTTTCCAATGCCTTGAAAAGAAGGGCACCTATTGGTAGATGGATAAAAATAAACCGATATTGAATATCCCTTTGAGCATGGTGAAGTTATTAATCACACTTTGGATGGTGTATCAATACACCCAGTCACAACAAAGATACAGGTGTCCTTCCTAACTCCGTTGCCGGAGAGGAAGGAAACCGTTTAGAGATTTCACCATTAGGCCAATGGTGACTTTAAAACAGTTACAGAGTTTAATGGCTAAAACTGATGATGGATCCACAACATTGTAGTTACTCCACAATACTAACCTAAATGACAGAGTGAAAAGTAGGAAGCTTGTAAAGAATACAAATATTCCAAAACATACATCCTGTTTGCAATAAAGCACTAAAGAAAAATTGCAAAAAATGTGGCAAAAAAATGTCATTTATGTCCTGAATACAAAACGTTATGTTTGGGGCAAATCCAACACAACACATCACTGAGTACCACTCTTCATATTTTCAAGAATGGTGGTGGCTGCATCATGTTATGGGTATGCTTGTCATCAGCAAGGACGAGGGAGTTTTTTAGGATTAAAAGATACAGAATAAAGCTAAGCTGCTTTCCAACAGACACTGGGAGACAAATTCACCTAAATTACCTAAAACACAAGACCAAATATACACTGGAGTTGCTTACCAAAATGACATTGAGTGTTCCTGAGTGGCCTAATTACAGTTTTGACTTAAAATCGTCTTGAAAATCTATAGCAAGACTTGAAAATGTCTGTATAGCAATGATCAATAACCAACTTGACAGAGCTTGAAGAATGTTTTAAATATTGTGCAAATATTGTACAATCCAGGTTTGCAAAGCTCTTAGAGACTTACCCAGAAAGTCTCACAGCTGTAATCACTGCTAACGGTGATGCAAACATGTTTTGACACAGGGGTGTGAATACTTACTATGCAAATGAGATATATCTGTATTTCATTTTCAATAAATCTGCTAAAATTCTAAAAACATGTTTTCACTTTGTCATTATGGGGTATTTTCTGTAGATGTAGATGGGTGAGACAAAAATTATATTTAACCAATTTATAATTCAGGCTGTAACACAACAAAATGTGAAATAAGTCTAGGGGTATGAACCTTTTCTGAAGGAATTGTATATCTGTGATTTATTATAGACGTCAACAACAGGTTGCAGGTATCGTTGGTCCATTAAAAACACTTTAAGCCTGTTAACATCTACTTCTCAGTAATGATCATCATACTGTTTTCGTTAGTGATAGAATCATGTTTTTTTCTTAGACATAAAAGTGCTAATGATAAGATCTAACCCCACACTGAATGACGTCCCTCAATATTTCACTATATTTTGTCTACCATAATGTTTACCCACCTATCATCTGTTTGATAGGATAATTTTAAAAATCATACCATGGCAGTTAAGAATTTCCACATGACTGACTGAGAAGCCTAAGCAGCCATTTCATATCAATGGGAAATCAGACTTACAAACTATACACTCTGAAGAACTAAGACAGACATGAAGTATTAGAAGTTACCTTTGAAAAATGTTTTACTCTGAAAACAAACACTTAAAGGGAATTAAACCACTTTTCAACCTAATTTTCATTATCTCCAGCACAATACCAATGTCTACATATGTGAAAACAGCACATTTCTATGTTTTGTAGAAACAAATATAAAGTTATACCCAATGACATCTTCAACATTTAAAAAAAAAAAAAATTAACTGTGATTTTCAAACACTATAAGATTTGCGGTCGTGGGGAGCAAGAAAACACCCTCTCTCTGGCTAAAACACATTCAGTCAAGAAAATACCCTCTCTCTGGCTAAAACACATTCAGTCAAGAAAATACCCTCTCTCCTGGCAAAACACATTCAGTCAAGAAAATACCCTCTCTCTGGCTAAAACACATCAGTCAAGAAAATATCCTCTCTCTGGCTAAAACACATTCAGTCAAGAAAACACCCTCCTCTGGCTAAAACACATTCAGTCAAGAAAACACCCTCTCTCTGGCTAAAAACATTCAGTCAAGAAAACACCCTCTCTCTGGCTAAAACACATTCAGTCAAGAAAAACCCTCTCTCTGGCTAAAACACATTCAGTCAAGAAAATACCCTCTCTCTGGCTAAAACACATTCAGTCAAGAAAATATCCTCTCTCTGGCTAAAACACATTCAGTCAAGAAAATAACCCTCTCTCTGGCTAAAACACATTCAGTCAAGAAAACACCCTCTCTCTGGCTAAAACACACTGCAGGTTTTGAAAATCACTGTTTTTCTTACTTTGAATCCTACCCTATGATGTCAGAGAAGCATTTTCTTCTCATCTTTTTAACCACAGATCATAGAAACTAGAAGTTTTCACACTAGTGTGGTGCTGGAGTTGATAATGAATATGAGGTTGAAAAGTGGCGGAATTGCTCTTAAAGAGTGCACTTTTTGTGAATCAGTAAAAGAAAACCGTTTATTCAAATTTCCCATTTGCACTATGAAATTACGTGATGTTGATTAGGTATCCATTCTTTTAATATAAATTGTGACGGACTACCTGAAATGTGATATGTACAATGCAAATTAAATGAATGAAAAACATTCATGAATACTCAAGGACACAAAGCAGAAAATATACATTTCTCCAAAAATGTTCTATACTGACTTTGAAGTTAGACATCTAAGAAATTGTTCTCACATTTAAAGGAACACTGTAGCTTCTAGTTCCATCCTAAATATTACTTCGGTTGGGCTTTGGAGGACTGAGGGGAGGGTTACTGCAGGTGAAAAATCATAAAAGAAGTGGAACAAGCTTTGTAAATCAAACAATATTGAGCTATGATGGTGAATGACATTCATAATGCTACCACAAATGATGCAATTGCATGTTCACATTTAAGACTTTCTTAGATCGACTCAGCAAAAACGACTTGCCTATTCAAATCAAATCACATTTTCTTTGTCACATGCGCCGAATACACAAATGTTATAACAGTAACAAATCTTGACAAATATCCATGGCGATAGGCTTATTAGAAACCAAGGGTGTACATTCAAGAAAGATACACGACTGAATCAGTAGCGTGGGCAGAAATCCCTTAATGGCAGGGCCAGCAAAAACGTTGGTGGGACAAAATGTAATTATGATTTGAGTGCCCAAATTATCATAAAAGCATAGCCTACCCTAAACCTTACTGTAATCGATCGCACACAACAAAGGTGATTCCGCATTACAGACCAAATAGTCCATGACTCTTACATTTAACATGCAACTCACATAGACCTACACATTATAAACAATAGGCATATAATTAATAGACTAGGGGAATAAAGCATAATACCCTGATATAACAGTAATAATCACAATAGGCAGCCATAGCCTATATAGTCTAGAACATAATACCCTGATATAACAGTAATAATCACAATCCAGCACCCATAGCCCAATATTAGAACATTACATACCTGATATAACAGTAATATACAATAGGCACCATAGCTATATGTCTAGAACATAATACCCTGAATATACAGTAATAATCACAATAGCCAGCATACACTATAGTCTAAAACATAATACCCTATAAACAGTAATAATCACAATAGGCAGCCATAGCCCTATAGCTAGCAACATAATCGCCGATAGACATAAACAAAGAATAATCACAATAGGCGTACCATAACCATATAGATCTAGAACATAATGACCCTGATATAAACAGTTAATAATCAACAATAGCAGCCATAGCCGTAGACTAGTCTAGAACATAATACCCTGATATAACAGTAATAATCACAATAGGCAGCCATAGCCTATATAGTCTAGAACATAATACCCTGATATAACAGTAATAATCACAATAGACTAGAACAGTGGTCACCAACCTTTTCTTAGTCCAGATCTCTTTATGAGTCAAAATGCAAGCTGAGTGCAATTCTCTGCTGGGCGCAGGAGATCAAGTACAATGTATTGTGTGATATCAATTACATTATCAATAGCCTATAGGGCATAACTATAGTGCATGGATGGAGAAGAACAGGGCAAAGTTCTATTTCCAATTAAATTAAATTACCCAAAATTATAGGCTATTTACATTGACTGGAAATAAAGATTGTTTCATGCATTTGCCTATTTTTATATATAATAAGAGAGCTCAGATTCTCTCCATACAGGCCTACTGCTTATTATAAATAATCAAGAGTCCCTTATATTTCAAAACTTGAGTATAAAGCTATGCTCTATGATAACACTGGCAATAGGTCAGTTGTTGTAGCCTATTACTTGTGAAGCACATTGGAGCATAAATTGAAATAACTTTTTTTTCCCTTTTTTTTTTACTGAACTGATGGTCATGTCTCAGCGGAGGGAGAGAGTGCGAGTCGAAGTGGAGACGTATTACAGGATATCATCTGAGACTTTTTGTATTTTATTTGCTCTAAAATTGTAGGCAACTGACACACATCAGATATCCATCATTACATCACAAAATAAGTACACATTGTCTACATCTAGCATGGACTGACATATCTGAAAAATAGGTGTGTTGATACAATGTGTGGATATATGAACTTGCTGACTCAAAGTTTGTCTTTATGAACGCGAAGTCCATGTCCAATTCATTTGAAAGCGCTTGTTAAGACACATGGAAGTTAGAGTGCATTACTGAAGTAATTTAAAGACAAACATGAGGAAAGATATGGATATGTTGATAACCATAAAAATAGCCTATACTTTCAAAATGTATTTTAACCCAATGAAAACATTGGATATTATTTGAATCATGCAACATTTGATTTCATTTGGTGTAATGCATTTGGGTATATACCTTGTGGATTTATACATTTTCTAAAGAAGTTAGAGATACCTGAAATTGTGTAAAACTACTTTCTTCAACACCCAAAACAACCCACCAACATGACATATTTGTTGTATTGTTTATGTTTTCTACTTCCCATAGCAGAATGTGAACCAATCAATGAATAAGAAAATACAAAATTGGTAGAAAGCTAACTGCAATAACAACACATACTTTACATTTCTCTAAAACAGAAATTTCAGAGAAAAATACATCAGATCTTTTTTATTTTTAAGAATATATATTTTTTCTAGGTGGATTTTTCTTCTTCATTATTTATAAATGTTATGAATGAAAAATAGACATTAAAAAATATTCACTACATATAGACACGTTAAGAAAATCCTAACATTATTGATCAAATTGATTTCAAGAAGAGGAGTCAGAAAATAGTAACTTAATTGAGTCAGTAATAAAATGTATACATGATCAGTATTGACTATCCATGATATTAATAGCCATACTGTATACTATTATAATAATTTTCCTGCTTACCCAGCACTCTTAGAAAAAAGATTAATTTGAGGTTCTATATTAAGAACCCTTTACTTCTTTGGATGAGATTAAAGATCCCTTTAACTAAAAAAGGTTCTGCCCTCAGGAGAATATGCAGACCCCTTTTTCCACATTTTCCACAAGGTTACAGCCTTAACTAATCTAAAATTGTTTAAATAGTTGTTTTTCCCCCTCATCAATCTACACACAATACACGTTGGTGACAAAGGCAAAACAGGTTTTTAGTCATTTTAGTATTCAGGCCATTTACTCAGTAATTTGTTGAAGCACCTTTGGCAGCGATTACAGCCTCGAGTCTAATTGGGTATGACACTACAAGTTTGACACACCTGTATTTGGGGAGTTCCTCCCATTCTTCTCTGCAGATCCTCTCAAGCTCTTTAAGGTTGGATGGGGGGCATTGCTGCACAGCTATTTTCAGGTCTGTCCAGAGATGTTCGATCGGGTTCAAGTCTGGGCTCTGGCTGGGCCACTCAAGGACGTTCAGAGACTTGTCCCGGAGCCACTCCTGCGTTGTCTTGGCTGGGTGCTTAGGGTTGTTGTAAACCTTCACCCCAGTCTGAGGTCCTGAGTGCTCTGGAGCAGATTTTCATCAAGGAGCTCTCTGTACTTTGCTCCATTCATCTTTGCCTCGATCCTGACTAGTCTCCCAGTCCCTGCCACCACCATGCTTCACCATAGGGATGGTGCCAGGTTCTCTCCAGACATGATGCTTGGCATTCAGGCCAAATAGTTCAATCTTGGTTTCATCAGACCAAAGAATCTTGTTTCTCATGGTCTGAGAGTCTTTTGGTGCCTTTTGGCATTCTCCAAGCCACTGAGGAGTGGCTTCTGTCTGGCCACTCTACCATAAAGGCCTGATTGTTGGAGTTCTGCAGAGATGGTTGTCCTTCTGGAAGGTTCTCCCATCTCCACAGAGGAACTCTGGAGCTCTGTCAGAATGACCATCGGGTTCTTGGTCATCTCCCGGACCAAGGCCCTTCTCCCCCGATTGCTCAGGTTGGCTGGGCGGCCAGCTCTAGTCTTGGTGGTTCCAAACTTCTTCCATTTAAGAATGATGGAGGCCACTGTGTTTTTGGGCACCTTCAATGCTGCAGAAATGTTTTGGTACCCTTCCCCAGATCTGTGTCTCAATGTAATGGATGTGAAATGGCTAGCTAGTTAGCGGTGGTGCGAGCTAGCAGCCTTTCAGTCGGTTACGTCACTTGCTCTGAAACCTAGAAGTAGTGGTTCCCCTTGCTCTGCAAGGGCCGCGGCCTTTGTGGAGCGATGGGTAACGATGCTTCGTGGGTGACCGTTGTTGATGTGTGCAGAGCGTCCCTGGTTCGCGCCCGGGTCGGGGCGAGGGGACGCCGTAAAGTTAAACTGTTACATTGATGCTGTTGACCCGGATCACTGGTTGCTGCGGAAAAGGAGGAGGTCGAAAGGGGGGTGAGTGTAACGGATGTGAAATGGCTAGCTAGTTAGTGGTGGTGTGAGCTAGCAGCCTTTCAGTCGGTTACGTCACTTGCTCTGAAACCTAGAAGTAGTGGTTCCCCTTGCTCTGCAAGGGCCGCAGCCTTTGTGGAGCGATGGGTAACGATGCTTCGTGGGCGACCGTTGTTGATGTGTGCAGAGGGTCCCTGGTTCGCGCCCGGGGCGAGGGGACGCCGTAAAGTTAAACTGTTACATCAACACAATCCTGTCTCGGAGCTCTATAGACAATTCCTTCGACCTCATGGCTTGGTTTTTGCTCTGACATGCACTGTCAACTGTGGGACCTTATATAGACAGGTGTCTGCCTTTCCAAATCATGTACAATCAATTAAATTTACCACAGGCGGACACAAATCAAGTTGTAAAAACATCTCAATGATGATCAATGTAAACAGGATGCACCTGAGCTCAACTTCGAGTCTTTTAGCAAGGGGTCTGAAAACTTATGTAAAGAAGGTGTTTCTAAAAACCTGTTTTTGCTTTGTCATAATGGTGTGTTGTGTGTAGATTGTTGAGGATTTTAATTTATTTAATACATTTTAGAATAAGGCTGTAACGTAACAATGTGTAAAAAGTCAAGGGGGCTGAATACTTTCCGAAGACACTGTATACCMAGTGAAGGCAAATARCCTTGAATGTAATGTGGATTTTAGCAAACAACAGCTAACAAAAGCTAACACAGTCAAATCAAACTCTGAAGTTACAGCTAACTAGCTCCCTTAAAATTTATTTGAGCTATTTTGCATTGACATTCATGTCCACATTAATGATGCTGCATAATTTCACCTGGTCAGAAAAATGGCTAGCTGACATCCGACACCATTAACTATCTTTGCCAGGGGGGGATCGAATTCGCATTTTGCAACATTGCTGCCAATGTCGGATTGGCAAACTGCAAGGTTCATACAAAGCTCTGCTGTTGCAAACTAAAAGCATACACTCATAGATAAAAAGGCTCTCTAGATAGAACCTTTTGGTCAATTCAAATTTGAACTGCCATTCTGATTCAAAACCCAACTGCCATTCAATTATGGCGATGCAACAGGACGGTAGTTGAACTTGCAAATAGCCAACCAATAAGCATGTTATTTTCAATTTATTAAGGTAAGCAAACTTTATTATTTAATTTAAATATATAAAACCAAAAGTCATATGGCAAACTATAGCTAGGCTAGATAAACAAAGTTGTATTAGAATTTGAGCACCATTTGTAAGCTAGCTAACTTTGCTATCTAGCTGCCTAGCTACACAGGAAAAAGTTAGGCTACTTTAATTAGCCACTTTACAAGCTAGCTAGCTAACAAATAAACATTTTTTATTATGGAATATGCCAAATAGAGCTAGCTACAGACCCAGCATGACATTGGCAATTAGCTAATTGTTACTTTCAGTCAGATGAGAGGACTATATTTCATGAAACCATTAGAAGACTGTTGCTGACATCTGTTGAATGCAGGTGATGGGCTGACAGAGGTGGTATGTATCTAAATTATTTATTATAAATTATGTATAATAAGTCTTGGTGATTCAATAGCCAAGTTAATCATTACATGACTTTAACACACTATGTTTTGCTTAGTCTGGCAGTAACAACAACAGCATGTATATTGTTCTTCTAATCTACATCATAATAATTATATATCTGCATAGTATTTTGTATTCATTTTGGCAGATTAACTCATGTTTTTGCTCCTTTTTTTCTCTTTACAGGAACCTGCCAGGCAACAACCCATACAGTACTGTTCCATAAAGAAGTCAGCCAGAGTTGGTAACAAGATTGATGTGGGCCATCTTACAAACAAAGAGATGACTCTCTGGCCACCAGTGCATATTTCCAAACTACGTTTGCATATAATGACAATAAAATCTTTTGTCCATTATTTCATTGTTTATTATATTATATTCTTAGCAAAAAACTTTATTTATTAGTACTATACAAGGTTCTAAATGGAACTAATTTTGGTTCAGTGAAGAAAAATCCTTCGGGTTCTGATCAAAGAACCCTATAAACGGGTTCTATAGAAAACTTTTAGGTGTTCCATATATTTTTGGTTCTATAAGGAACATACATATTGTGCAATATATTATCTACTATATTTCGGTCAATATTATCCAGCACTATATCACATTGGGGAATGCAATGGTCACCGCAGAAAACTATTCTGACAGCATAAATCTGAACCACTTGGGCCTTAGTATTACACGGCATATGAATAAGATTTGTAATATGATGTCTGTCTTCCCGTCGCTATAATGTTTGATAGTCTTAAAATATCAAATATCCTTGAACTGTGTCAAAACATTTAGCTTAATTGAGAACCAGTGTGATTACACTGTTATATAATTGTTTAAATTACTAACATAAATCATATAATTAATTGCCTTTGGATAACTAAAAAGATTTGGTAGCGGGAATTGTAGCACCAGAATCTTACTAATCCATGCTATTTCACTGTCCATTTCTTTCAAAGGTCTCAAACTCAATGCGCTTTGGCTGAGGTCTATATCACTCACAACATCAGTGACCCTGCAACATTAGCTTGGATTTTGTGAGGCATTTTTGCATTATTTTGAAACAAACAAGCAGAAATCTATGTGCTTAAACCTCCATGGACAGACACCTTTCCCCCCCACCCCTGGTAATGATTGCGTGCAGAATCATAGACCCACTGTTGGCTCTGGGAGCATGTACACCCAGGCGAGATTACCTTCCCTAAACTGGCAATGATGCAAGGGTGCCAGTGTGCAGTAGCATCTGCAGCATTTCATGACAACACTAATAGTCAGCATGGATCACTGGCACACAGAGTCCCTTCTAATTAGAATTATTTCAATCTTCCACTGGCTTTATATTCAAAATTCCAATCTTAATGGTTTTCAGAGATACCTCCACTTTCTTGACTACGCCCTCCCAGTCGCTCCATTTGAGCTTTCTCCAATTAGAGTTCTGCATTTACACGAACAAAGTGTGGCTGATACACTCCACTTCTTCTCATCATTTCAGTTTATTATGTATGCAGGCTTTTATTTCCATCGTTTTTTACAAACCCCATCTGCTTTAAAGTAGGTTGAGTTTAGGCACGCAAATTGTCAGATGTAAAGCAGTCATACTCTTTGCCGGACCCCATTTTCAGTGCCAACAGTTCTTAATCTTTCATATTAGCTTGAATAGCTTCATAGTGTTGGTGAAGATAACGTTAATGAAACATTGATTTGGTTATAACTTTAAAATTATATTTTATTGTACCATCACATTTCCTGCATTTTTTCCATATGTTACCTACCCCTAACCCCTAAATCTAACCCTAACCCCTAGCCTAGATAACATTAGCCACCTAGCTAGCCTTGCTAACGTTAGCCGACACACAAATTGGAATCTGTGTAATGTACACGAAATGTGTTGCGCAGAAGAAAATGTGTGTAATACACACAGGAAAAAAAGACGAAGTAGTTCCGAATAAGTAACTTGTGTCTATTTCACAATAAGCTGTAATAGTGTTATAGATTGTACATAACCACTGAAAGAGCTTAAATTGGGTCGGTAGACATCTTTTCTAACATACAGACAGTGATGTCTGAGACTCTTATGCTCCCTGGCACTGCGAAGGTGGATGGGCAGGAATGTGGGCTGAGATGAAAGGCGGAAGAGTTGGGGTTCTCACTAAAGCTGTGTGGGAAACAGTTAGGGTTAAGGGCAAGCTGAATGACAGATACAGCCTGCGTTCCTCTGCCCAGGCGTTGCTGACACCTGTCACGATAGGAATTTTAAGTATCAGCTAACCACATCATATGTTACAGCAGCTGATGACACAGCTGATGACACAATCGATGACGTGGCACACAACCATTGGTTGATGCACACAATGTCTGAGCAGGGGAACACGACCAGTCTCAGCTACAACATGTCGTCTGCCCCCATTGTCACTCTGGGGAAAGAAAGGCGCCATTTGAAGTAACGAGAAACACAATTCCATCAATGAAAAACTACTGCTTCAGCATTAAAATGTTTTTGTTGACAGTTGCATAACCAAGCACTGCACAGCTGTTTTTAAGTAGGTTGCTGAACTGTGTAAGTCTATGTACAGTGCCTTCTGACTTATTTTTTTGTTAGGTTACAGCCTTATTATAGAATTGATTAAATTGGGATTTTCCCATCAATCTACACACAATATCCAACAACGACAAAGCAAAAACAGGATTTTAGAATTTTTTGCAAATGTATAAAAAATTTAAAACTGCAATATTACTTTTGCATAATTATTCAGACCCTTTACTCAGTACTTTGTTGAAGTACCTTTGGCAGCGATTACAGCCTCGAGTCTTCTTGGGTATGACGCTACAAGCTTGGCATATCTGTTTTTGGGGAGTTTCCAATCAAGTTGTAGAAACATCTCAAGGATGATCAATGGAAACAGGTTGCACCAGAGCTCAATTTCGAGTCTCATAGCAAACGGTCTGAATACTTATGTAAATAAGGTATTTCTATTCTTTACTTTTAATAAATGTGCAAAAATTTACAAAAAACTGGTTTTGCTTTGTCATAATGGGATATTGCGTGTAGATTGCTGAGGATTTTAAAACATGTAATCCATTTTAGAATCCCGAGTGGCACAGTGGTCTAATGCACTTCTTCTCAGTGCTAGAGGCGTCGCTACAGACCCTGGTTGCTGTATCACAACCGGCCGTGATCGGGAGTCCCATAGGGTGGCGCACAATTGACCCAGCGTCGCCCAGGTTAGGGGAGGGTTTGGCCGGGGTAGGCCGCCATTGTAAAATAAGAATTTGTTCCTAACTGACTTGCCTAGTTCAAAACAGGTTAAATAAAATGTTAAAAAGAATATGCCTGTAACGTAAACAAAATGTGGAAAAAGTCAAAGGGTCTGAATACTTTCTGAAGGCACTGTATATATGCTGATTAAAAATCAGACCTTGGAATATTACACCTTTATGTGATTTGAATTCACAATTATATAGCTTACATAAATACTGTTTACACTGTTTGCTATTCAATTTGTTCTTAACTGACTTAATATTTAAGGCGTTTACCAAAAATTACACGTTACAGTAAAATAAAAAGTCCAGACCACTCAAAGCTACAATAAGCACTTTAGATGCCCTCCTGAGCGCACATCACACGTGAAGGATTGCCCATGAAAAAAATTATGTTTATTCATCCGTTGCCGCAGATGCATAGGCTAAACTACGCAGTCAGGCCTACAACATTTCCAGATCATATATACTCAAATGTTAGCCAATTTATCTTAACTGATTATAGCCTGCAATCAATAGAGAAAATGTAAATTTGCATACTTGCCAATGCTAACAACTGCCATCAACACTTTTTACCTAAAAACAATGGGAGCGAATTGAACACGATGTTATTTATTTATTGCTTTGCCTATGAGAAAACAAGTCAAATTATGTCTGTGATAAATCTTTATACTTTGAGGTTGTAGCTGACTTCGATTATCATCATTTCAAAAAACTATGAAATAGTTTACCCTAAGAAAACAATCTATAGGCCTACTTGTTTCTAATTGTTCAATGCTCACAAAAAGACAGGTGTTCAGATTGTAGAGGATAAAGTAACTGTTTACAGTTAATACTTCAGCTAAGGGTCTACTTTAGCCTAGCATGTATGTTACCCACATGCCAGCTGTAACCATTCTAGTCATAGCTACATTCTGTTTACTTAGACACAACTCCTTAACCTGAGGTGATACTTAATACCACTATAGGGGCTTACATAGGTCACTAATGTTAGGAACACGTGAAGGGGAAATGATTGGAGATAACAGGAGGCTTTAATTCTGTGGATTATAATGTTCGCCAACACTACAGTTCGCCACATACTCCAGTGGATAATAACCGATGCAACACTGGGGGCTAATGCTATACTCCCTTTTGACTAAACATGGAATGTGATGTTAGACACTCACTGATGACTAAGTATCAACATTTTATATGGCCAATGGCTACAATTGGAGCTACATCGAGTGGCTTATATGAGGCTCAGACATTTATTTGCTGAAAAAAAAGGGCAAATGTGTAGCTCCTACATTTTATAGCGATATTTCAGTGTGCTAATACCCTGACTACACCGCTCGCGTCACAATTTTTCTTTAGGAATCTATGTCATTCAATTATTGCACCCACACTGCTCGAGTGTGTCAGCGAGCGTCTGCGTTGCCAAGGACTAAAATAGAAGTCATTCCTATTTCTGACACAGATCGCGCTGCAAGTCCTGCCTCTCCCATCTCCTCATTGGTTTATAGAAACAGGTACCCACGTGCCATCTCTTCATTGGTTATACCCACGTGGGTGATTGAAAGACGAACAGTTGCCGGTTGTCGTGGTAATACTATGAACGTTTAGATGCCAATCACCATATAAATTAAACTATGAAAAAGCCTGGAAGGAGGAGAGATGACTAGAAACGATTCGGTTGACCATTTTTATGTGTGGATTAATTGTCGGAGTAGAGGACCTTGTGCATTTCAGGTAAAATATTAACCTAATGTTTATATCCCAGCTAGCAAGTGCAAGCTAACTAGCTAAATTGCCATAAATGTGTAATGCTTTTCGACCTGTCCCCAAATTAATGTCATTGGTTCAGAGTTTGTTTTGATATTTTAACCTGCGTGTCGTGATTGCGTTTGGTGTAGGGGGACAAGATTAATTTATGCACGATGGCTCACTCGCGCAGCAGGTTTGGGTTCCGTGTAAGACAGGATTCTAAGGTTAATACTTTGGCGAACGGTAGGACAAACACCTAGGATTACTTTAGCAGCCAAAGCCATTATTTTGGGTGTGTGGCTTAACGCAGATGTCAAATACTTGACCCAATTATTGAAAACAACAAGAAGAGATGGTCCAATCTTACAGAGCTAGATCACAGACATCCACCTACACTATCTCTGCAGAATGACATGATTGTCAGGTTTTCAGAGAGCCAAATTCGCCACCTCGACTCTAGGCCTTCTAGGTGTCTGCAATTCTTGAACGAGAATATATTGTGGAGGTCTGATATTGCGAGACTAGCGCTCCTAAACTAGGACAGACAAACAAAACATTCAGGGCAGCGCATGCATTGTAACACCCAAGCTACATTTTTGTAATGTTACCCATAATGTTTGAGTGTCCAGTTTTCCATTAGTTAGGGGGAACATTCTATCTATGTTAGCAAAAACCTTCAGATAACCTTTTTTTAGCATGTTTTGGCGTTAAAGTTAGGAGAACATTCCCTTAATGTCAAACGTGGTTGCCATGTTCTCAGAATTTACAATATTAATATTATAGACACGCTTCATGGGACATTGCAAAAACATTAATGTGTCCAGTCTACTGAATGTTAGGAGAACATTCCATCAATGATCCCACCAAACATATACAGAACATGGTTGCCATGTTGTTAGAACATAACATATTCATGTTCTCAGAACATCAAATATTATTGTTCTAGACACTTTTCATAGGAACATTGCAAGAACATTCATGTGTCCAGTTTTCTGAGGGTTAGAAGAATATTCCATCAACGTCCCACCAAACATACACAAAACATGGTTGTCATGTTGCCATGATAATAATCTTGTAGACACGTTTCATGGGAACGTTGCAGAAACATTTCTGTATATCAGTTGTCAGGACGTTGCCTGATTGTTCCAAAGAAACGTTCTCCCCCCAATGGTTTTTAATTAAACATCACGCCTTGATACTGTTTCCGAGCCAATCATGGCCCTGATTGGTGAACCACTGATTCATTCATAGCTCTTTGTCTGTTGGCGAGTGTCACGTTCGTCATAATGAATGGACCAAGGCACAGCGTACGTAGAGTTCCACATATTTTAATAAATCGAAACTCAAAACAAACAAGCACAAACGAAACGTGACGTTCTGGACTGCTCACAGGCAGCTACACAAACACAAGATCCCACAAAGCACAAAGGGGAAATGGCTGCCTAGATATGATCCCCAATCAGAGACAACGATAAACAGCTGCCTCTGATTGGGAAACAAACCAGGCCAACATAGATGATTAAACACCTAGATAACCCTCCCTTGTCATTGTCACGCCCCAACCACCATAGAGAATAAACAGCTCTCTATGGTCAGGGCGTGACAGCGAGGTTAGGGATACTCAGACTCATACTCAGACTCACTGTGCTTTTAACATAATGTTTTCAATTTACATATTTGATTATATTGTGCATGTTCATTTACACAGTAATTATTATTCAACATGTCTTCTTCTGGGATTTGAACTCACAACCTAACCTCTTGGTTCACTGTACTCTCATCTTCCCGGTAGGTCACCATGTCTGTGTCAGGTATTGGTTTATCTAACTATTCTCATCATTGATTTGATTGACTTATTTCAAGAATTCAAGGGCTTTCTGTATAGTTGTCTAATGTTGGCACTTTGAAGTAAATCTCAGCTCTGTTAAAACTACACTAAATTCCACTTATTGATCACAGTGATTCAAGGGTGTCATTAACATGCCTCACCAACATTAGACAACTATACTGAAAGCACTTAAATTGTTGAAATAAGTAAATCAAATCAATGGTCCGATTAATTTATACAGGACACGGACATGGTGCCGTTGAAGGAAGATTGGCATACCGTTAACCAAGAGGTTGTAAGTTCAAATCTGAGGTCAGGACTGTTGAATAGTAATTACTATATAAATGAACATGCACAATGTAATCATGTATATCAAAGTGTGTCAGATATTTAAGGTGAAAACAATATGTTAAAAACGCTGTGTGTGACAATAAATTATGAATGGATCAGTAGTTCACCAATCAGAGCCTTGATTGGCTCGGCAAAAGTAACAAGGCGTGATGTGTAATGAAACACATATTTTGGGGGATAACGCTTTTTTGGTACACAGAAAAGTTCTTGCAAAGTTCACATGAATTGTTTCTTGAAAATTAATATCTTATGTTCTGAGAAATTGGTAGCTATGTTCTGGGTATGTTTGGTGGGACATTGATGGAATATTCTCCTAACCCTCAGAAAACTGGACACAAAAGTTATTGCAACGTTCCCATGAAACGTGTCTAGAACATTAATATCTTATGTTCTGAGAACATGGCATCTATGTTCTGTGTATGTTTGGGGGGACGTTGATGGAATAATCTCCTAACCCACAGAAAACCAATAAACCAGTGAAATTTGATTTGATTTGAAACGGGACACATGAATGTTCTTGCAATGTTCCCATGAAACGTGTCTAGAACATGAATATCTTAAATTCTGAGAAAATGGTACCACGTTCTGGCTAAGTTCTATTTGACATTAAGGGAATGGTCTCTTGGAAACATTACTTGCACATCACAGGATCATTCCTATGTAAACATTAGTTAATGACCTAATGAGACCCTTGAGGGAACGTTCTCTAAAGTTGCGGGAACGTTTGTTGTTAGCTAGGATAACCCGTTGAAAATTAAATACACTAGCACACCTGAAGGATGTTTCAGCATGTGCCTCAGACATGTTGATATTATATTAAAAGAAATTAAGCTCCCACTCACTACGCTGGTAAAGTATCACTTTCATTCATTGCTAACATTTCAGCCTCAAGGCCTTAATCAGAGATTCATTAGCTCTGATGAATGCTGTAATTGTTCAAATTGAATACTTTGCAAGTGCAGACCTTTACCAAATTGGCCAGGGCCTCACATACTGTAGCTCCTTGAGCAGAGGTAGAAATAATCTATTCCGCAGTTCAGAGTCACACAACCTCCCCATCATGAAGACCTCCCCTGGTGTGCTTGACAACTTGTGATCTAATCGTGGTAACGACGGGGCGTAGCTGGGCACCTTGACCTCAGCAGGGGGTGGGTGAGCAGGTTAAGCAAACAGCCATGGGCTTTGATAATAATCCGCCTGTCCTGTCAGCCAAACAGGGTGCAACCATAATGTTATTCATCACCATTCAAGTAAGTAAATTTACACTGATCAAAGAATAATTGTTTTTCCTAAGGAAACTGGTAGTTTGTCTAGCTGTGCCTGTGCTGCATAGTTGGCCATGTGACAGTTTAATGCCATCACACACAATCAACATGTAGATAAATCATACTGTATGTCCATTAGATTATATACCGAAGGCCTTCAAATCTGTAACTAAATTTGAACAAAGTTCACAAAAAAATTCAAAATGAGCACAATGAGCTCCACTTACCCTATTCCTTGACAGAAGTGTTTTAAGTTTTGCATTCTGTGTTGCACAGGATTTATCTCCGATCTACTTCCTAATTGGTGTCCGTTCTGATATCGTCAATTTGTAAAGAGAAGACAAGCCTGGATTTCCTGGTGCTCCGCAGAGACATGAATGGCCATAAATGGGACATGACAGGGAAAGGCCATCACAACCCTCTGTGGCTCCTGAGGAAGAGATCCATAGGCATTTGATCAGGCGTGTCTGTCTGATAACTATAGGAGTGGTCTTTGACAAAGAGATCATGAGATCACCGCCATTGGACTGGAGCAGTTGAAACTCATTCTCTGGAGTGATGAATCACACTTTGCCATCTGGCAGTCCGATGGACAAATCATTGTTTGGCGGATGCCAGGAGGACACTACCTTCCCCAATGCATAGTGCCAACTGTAAAGTTTGGTGGAGGAGGAATAATGGTCGGGCTGTTTAACATTGTTCGGGCTAGGCCCCTTAGTTCCAGTGAAGGGAAATCTTAACGCTACAGCATACAATGACATTCTAGACATTTCTGTGCTTCCAACTTTGTGGCAACAGTTTGGGGAAGGCCCGTTCCTGTTTCAGCATGACAATGCCCCTGTACACAAAGCAAAAACCATACATCGGTGCGGAAGACATTGACTGGCCTGCACAGAGCCCTGACCTCAATCCCACTGAACACCTTTGGGATGAATTGGAACGCCGATTGAGAGCCAGGTCCAATCGCCCAACATCAGTGCCCGACCTCACTAACACTCTCTAAGGCTGAATGGAAAGCAAGTTCCCGCAGCAATGTTCCAACATATAGTGGAAATCCTACCCAGAAAAGTTGAGGCTGTTATAGCAGCAGACCAACTCCATATTAATGCTCATGATTTTGGAATGAGATTTTAGAGGAGCAGGTGTCCACATACTTTTGTAGTGTATTTGTTATGTGTAAACACCACTCAGAAATGTCTATTTACAACTTGCACTTGTTTTGACAAAGTGCAATGCTGCCTTAAAGTCAAGATGAAATTCAAGACTAAACAGTTTTGCAATCTTACTGGATCAGATTAGAAGCTCTGTAGGTTCAGATTCGTCCCCCACACGACCGCTGGTCACGTTAACCACTGCAACGCTCTCAAGCCATTTCTCCTGCCTTATGTTTCAATGGAAACTTCCCATTTAGCATTACTAGCTATACCGTCACATAATGATGCACAGATACAAGAAGACCTGAAACTAGTTTACCTTTCTGCTCCTTTTGCTTTCAATAGCGACATTATCCCCCCTCTAACTAAATATATTCAAACCGATTTCCATGAAAGTTTCTTCACCTTTCACTGTTTGTTGAATATAATACATTTTCAAACCGAGGCACAACATCGCGATACTTCAGGGAACGCGTCACGAAGGAGACCAAATAGACAAGACCACAAGACCGGTGTGGTGCCGAAAATGTACCACCTGTCAGAATCCCCCCCTCTCCTTCGCGTGAACGCGCACACACTCAATTCTTCATTGCTGCGACTTGCTTGCTAGTTGAGATTGCTGCTCTTCACTCCGTTGTCAGTTTAGCCTACATTTCACTGATCTTAGTAGCAGAAAGCATGTTTTATTTGTATCCTTCAAGGCAGCTGTCAGTGACCACGTTAGGCTGCGTTTCATTTTATTTTTATGGCGGTTTGTCGCGAGGGAGGCACTAGTAATGACTGCAGTTTTTGGTTTGGCTATTTGTTTCAAGCGTATTAGTCTATAAATAAATCTCTGCCAAAATTCGTCATCTCTCCCATGTCTTATTCGACTAGTAGTTGTTCTGAAATGTGTATTGCTTGCCTATGTTTAATATAACACATACCCATGAATTATAAATTTTGGTTGCCTATTCTGACGTGAAGTTTGTTCTATAGGAAGTATTTGACTCTGATGTGTGCCACAGAAAGTATTTGACTCTAGACAAAATTAAGGAAATTAGAAGGGGAGCATCCTGTAAAGGTTTGTGAGAGTGGTAGGGGCCAGGACGAATTTCTTCAGCCTCCTGAGGTTGAAGAGGTGCTGTTGTGCCTTCTTCACCACACTGTGTGTGTGGGTGGACCATTTCAGATTGTCAGTGATGTGTATGCCGAGGAACACTTTTTACCTTCTACACTGCGATGATGGAAGCAGGGTGAAGCTGGTGAAGAGCAACTGTAGAAACTTGCAGTCGACTGCAGTCAAAACTTCATGACCTTTGATTACAGAATTTCTGTAGTTCATGCAGTAGACGGACAATTTTTTCTCCATAATGCATGTGACCATCATTGACTTGACAAAAGTGATCCGCCCAATAACTCGCCTGTCCTGTCAGCAAAATGGGATGTCAGGGTGCAACCATAATGTTATTCATCAGCATTTAAGACCCACAATTCAAGTAAGTAAATTGAAACTGATCAAACAATGATTGTTTTTCTAAGGATACTGGGAGTCTGTCTAGCTGTGCCTGTGCTGCATGGTTGGCCATGTGACAGTTTAAAGCAGGGGTTCCCAAACCTTTTTTGGCCCACGACCCCATTTTGATATCTGACAATTCTCGTGACCCCAACTATGTAATTACCATGTAATTAACAGCAAACATTTACTTTTTTATTTTGGGCTATGGCAGTCAGTTGAAAAAAACTCTAACAGTAGGCTATTTCTGATTGACTTCTCAACTCACAATCACATACTTTTCATGTGGGGCTATGACAGTCAATTGCAAATTAGTCTGACCATGTATCTTAACTCACCACTACTAATGAGATGGGTGTGCTTGATGCACGTCGCATCTGAGCTAATCAAAGTCAGGGGGCGTGATCGACAGTGCGCACTTTTTCCATGTCGGTCCATTAGACTATGTTCACTGAAATTCGCAAATGA
Source organism: Salvelinus sp. IW2-2015 (assembly GCF_002910315.2). NCBI lineage: Eukaryota > Metazoa > Chordata > Actinopteri > Salmoniformes > Salmonidae > Salvelinus > Salvelinus sp. IW2-2015. Next base: position 46,056,298 of record NC_036858.1, read on the forward strand.
CATTATGCAATAGAAACCTCTGATTATTCAATGTTAATGGTTTATACACATTGTCCATGACTTTTGACCAAATCTTCATGACTATTATTATAGCCTACATGAAAACGTAAGCATTATTGACACTGAAACGCTGCTGTGTCTGATCCCATGGAGATCTCCTGTCCCATGTAGACCTACCCACTCCTGCCGTTGTGCGCTTGATCAAGGCACTTAGCCCGCCACATATAACATTGTAAATAAGAATTTGTTCTTAAGTTCTTAACTGACTTGCCTAGTTATTAAATAAATGTTCAATAATTTTTTTAATTTTTTTAATGTATATATTATATATATATGCTTTATCTTGGCCAGCTCGCAGTTGCAAATGAGAACTTGTTCTCAACTAGCTTACCTGGTTAAATAAAGGTTAAATAAATAAATACTACTATATATAACTGCACTGTTAGTCACAGGTTGTCAACATGTGGTCAACCCTCCATCTGGAGATCTCCTGGGTGTGCAGGTTTTTTCAACATTACAACCAAATAGTTTTGTCTTTATAAAATGATTCCCTCATTCAAAAAATCAAGGATCAAATGGACAAGGTAGGCTACTTCAAAGCAAGGTATCGAACTTGAAATATTTATACATAAGGCTCAAATATTGTTTCGGGGGAGATCTATGCACAGCAAGTTATTTGTCAATTAGGCTATTAGAATATTTTTAACGTTGTCGCAATTACATGGCTACTGTTTAATAGACGGGAATCCCAGTTTTCCAACGGTGACGATTTATTTAGGCTCTACCGTACCGGTGGAAAGGCAACAACGAAACTAATGCTTAGTTAGCTATAGTTAACTAGCGATATAACTACAACAAGTCATGTTTTGAATTGATGATCTAGTTAGTCTCTCTGTCATTTTATACCTGCAGCTGAAATGTTGCTCGCTCTCTCTCTCCTGAGGCAAAGGCCCACTCGTACAGGCACACACGCAGCACCACAGACATGCACTGAAGAGTAATTCCGATAATAGCTGATATGTAGTTTTTTGATTGGTTGATCATATTTAAAAGTGTGATTTCATTAATTACATTAACAATTATGAAACTAATTACAATCTGCGCAATCTCGAACAACCTACTGTAATTCACAGATTCACAGACTAGCGGCAAATAAACTTGAAAAATGCGTAATCAGGAAATTAATGCCACTCTACATTGCTATTCAATGAAGATCCCTCCTTCATTCCGCTTGATCAGACATGTTTGCTTCGGTGTGTGAATCTGGGCCAGCGATATAAAGGGAAAGGGGATACCTAGTCAGTTGTACAACTGAATGCATTCAACTGAAATGTGTCTTCTACATTTAACGCAACCCCTCTGAATCGAAATCCACGTCTTCGGCGCCCGGGGAACAGTGCCTTGCTCAGGGGCAGAACGAAAGATGTTTACCTTGTCAGTTCTGGGATTCGATCCAGCAAATGTTCGGTTACTGGCGCAACGTGCCCTAGGCTACCTTGTTTTTATATAGAAGTTGGTACGCAATTCCCCCCAAATTATACTGAACAAAAATATAAATGCAACAATTTCAAAGATGTTACTAAGTTACAGTTCATATAAGTAAATCAGTCAATTTAAATAAATTCATTAGGCCCTAATCTATGGATTTAACACGACTGGGCAGATGTGCAGTCATCAATGGGTGGATCTGGGAGGGAATAGGCCCATCCTCTTGGCAACCAGGCCCACGCACTGGGAAGCCAGGCCCTGCCAGGCCCTGCCAATCAGAATATGTGAAAAAGTCAGATGTGGAGGTCCTGGGCTGGAGTGGTTATACGTGGTCTTAGGTTGTGAGGCTGGTTTGAGGTACTGATACATTTTCTAAAACAATGTTGGAAGAGGCAGCTGATGGTAGAGAAATTAACATTAAATGATCTGGCAACAGCTCTGGAGGACATTCCTGCTGTCAGCATGCCAATTGTACACTCCCTCAAAACTTGAGACATCTGTGGCATTGTGTTGTGTGACAAAACTGCACATTTGAAAGTAGCCTTTTATTGTCCCCCAGCACAAGGTGCAACTATGTAATGATCATGCTGTTAAATGAGCTTCTTGATATGCCACACCTGTCATGTGGATCAATTATCTTGGCAAAGAAGAAATACTCACTAACAGTGATGGATACAAATGTGTGCACAAAATTTGAGATAAATAATATTTTTGTGTGTATGGAAAAATTCAGTGATTTTTTTTTATTTCAGCTCATGAAACATGGGACCAACACAATACATCTTGCGTTTATATTATTGTTTAGTATAGAAGTGCCGGTAAGGCGTTCGGCACAAGTCAAGCACTGCTCACAGCTAACGTCCATTTGGAGAGCATAAGTTGGGGAGTTTGAGTTGTTCAGTCAGAGACATGAATGGCCATAAATGGGATATAATGACAGGGAAAGGCCATCACAACCCTCTGTGGCTCTTAAGGAAGAGATCCATATGCATTCCATCAGGCGTGTCTGTCTGATAACTCTTTGACAAAGCGATCATGATGTTCATTGTCATTTAAGAGGTGTGACAATAGAAATCTCAGAAGGGCACACCGATATAAACAAAAACATTTCAACCCCTTATAAAATAACATTTCAATTGTAAATTATCTGGAATTGTAAAGATTATATATGTTTCACCATGTAATATCCAGAAAGCCTATGTGGGATTTCTAAGACATAACAAAGTCAAGGGCATATGTATTACAATGAAAAACAAACGTTTTTCCCACACACAATTATAATAATAACCTTTCATAATAATCCATAGATCCATAGTTTAAGCAGGATTTAGTAAAGACAACCGATTCTGATGAAGGTTGTGTGTGACCTCTTCAGGATAACCTCTCAAAAGTTTTGTTGACTCCTCTCACTCAGAAATAAGCAGGGAACTGTCACACCTGAAGTAAGGACAATGACACAAGGTCAAGGACATATTTGTTATGTGTAAACACCACTCAGAAATGTCTATTTGTACAACTTGCGCTTGTTTTGACATACTGCAAAGCCGCCTTCAAGTCAAATTCAAGACTAAACGGCTTTGCAATCTTACTGGATCAGATTAGAAGCCCTGTGGGTTCAGATTCGTCCTCCACACAACCGCTGCAACACTCTCAAGTCTCTTCTCCTGAATAATTGCCACATGTTTTCAATGGAAACTTCCCAGATAGCATTACTAGCTACAGACCATCACATAATGATGCGCAGATACATCAAGACCTGAAACTAAGGTAGTTTAGCCTTCTTGCTCCTTTTGCTTTCAACAGCAACATTATCCCCCCTCTACTACATACAATCAAACTCATTTCCATGAAAGTGTCTTCACCTTTCACTGTTCGTTGATGGTCTGTTTGTAAAATATAATTCTCTCAATGTTTTCAAACCTCGTGCGGGGGAAGTGCCATACAGGATCCTGTGATCAGTGCATCCCTGTAACCTATTCCATCTGCCTCTGAGACAGCGAAGGCACTCTCAACATCTCTCCATAGTTCAGCCCCTATTGGAAGAGTCTGTTGTACTAATTTGGGCAAACACTCATCAAAACTGTGGCATTGGGATTTGAAATTATTTATTTAAACACACACACACACACACACACACACACACACTTTTGTAATAAGTGCATTTAGTTCCCTAGGCTGGGAGACTGGAGGTGCCCTGTGACCCGAGCTTTTGTTACCCCTCTTTCAAAAATATCACATACACCGAAGTAAGCTTTTAAACCTATATGTCCCTCAGGAGGACAGAATTCTGTTTTTCTGTAATCCAAATAAACATACACGTTTTCCTGAAGCATTTTGTACCGGCACTCTGGTAATTATAGAGCATGTTCCCTCTGAAAATCTCTCTGGCTTATGCATGTAAAGACCTTATTTATGTACACAGGTACTGTGATTGCTACCTGACCTCCGCAATTGCGGTATCGACCCCTAAATAGAACAACATTTTCCCTTTTCTAATTTTCTTGACTTGATTCCAACCAGAAAACCAGCACTACACAGCGAAAAAACAGTGAAGCAGGCACCCAAGTTACTATGACATTTCACTATTTGTTTTTGATTGTCAAATGTCTTCACACCTGTAGTTTGGCAATGGGTTGGTTACTGATCAGTTATGTAGAGTGGTAAAACTAATTATGGGTAAACTCTGATCGCCGGTCACTGTGAAAAAAAGTAACGCTACCTATACTTTAAATGCATTTTTCTGCAAAAGGTGGGTAAACGGTTGAGCAAAATAAAAAAGGTGAGTAAACGACATTGACGTGCGTTTAACCTCCACTACACCACTGCTACTGATATACAGTACCCCTCTAGACCTAGCTTACTTGTCACTGAAGATCTTGACTCTAGGTCAAAAGGGTCAAGTTTGGCATTTGGCAGTGGTACTAATGTAGAAGTTGCAGTCTAGTCCTATTTCTTGTGACCCTCTCAGACTACATTCCAGTAAGAAGCAGGAGACAGTACACTGCCTTTACATTTGCCCTAAATAGTAAGACAGAAAGTACACTTAAGATCAAGTGGAGTACTATTATTTACAATCACCATCAAATCACCATAATTCAGTTTTCTGGGACATCTGCAACCCATGGCAATCAAAGGATGAATATGCCTAAATAAATGAAGGAAAAAGCAATAAGGGGAAACAGCCTTTCCCCTGCCTCCTAATCAGTGATAATACATGTGATCATCAGAGCTAATGGAAGTCTTTCTGCTTAGGGAATAGCAAACAGCCCTGGCTAACGTAACAGACTGCAGAACAGAGGTGAACACAAGTCAGAGAACACACACGCACGCACGCACACACACACACACACACACACACACACACACACACACACACACACACACACACACACACACACACCACTGTACCGTAACATTATGCCGTTTCACAGAAACAAACTGTAAACACACACATACACAAATAAACAGTACTGCCCACATAAGCACACACACACACACAAACACAGCTGTGCCTTCACCCTTGCGAAAAAATTAACAGCACAGGATGAACACACAGCTCATAACAGAGAAAAAAACTGTCCAACAAATAACAACATATAAATACTTGCAGGCACATCATAGCACAGATGTGGTTATAGGCCTAATGAGGGAATATTTATAATTATGGGTGTAAAATGTGAATTGCATTGGAACACAGGGATCACTGTAGTCATAAAAGAAAGAAGAGAAGAAGCACATGATCTACCTGCCATCTTAGGCGTGCAACCTCCATTAGGGTGCTGAGCTGAAGTCCAGTAACACTGGATTGTGGAGCCATGATTAGACTCCTGATGCTGTTACTGTCATTTATTACATGCATTCACTCAGCCTGGCACTGTCCATTCACAGACAGGCAGCTGGGTTAGCATGGCGTGCTGCTAGTGGCCTGCTACCACCAACGGCTGAATAATCAAATCACAAAAGCTAAAAAAACATCCCTTTAACCCTCTGCCTCTATAGCTGCGCTGTCTAATGAGCGTCATTTGTGTACATCCTTTTCAAGTGGTCTTGCAGAAATGCTATACTGATAGATGTACTCATACGATAAGCAGGGGTACAAAAAAACAGTCTCCGACTCTTCATCATACAGAAATGCTACCAATGTGAACTAAATTCTGGCAATATTAGTTGTCTGTAAAACAAACTGTACATGTCTGACACTACCTGAAATAAACATCAAAAGCTGGCATTTAAATCCTAGACTGTTAATGAAGCTTCGTGTTCACTCTAGTTTCATATACAGTACCAGTCAAAAGTTTGAGAGACACGTACTCATTACAGTTTTTTTTTTTTGCTTTGCTGGGGACACTGTGGTTTATTTAGAATTCAAGGCACACTTAACCAGCATGGCTACCACAGCATTCTGCAGCGATACGCCATCCCATCTGGTCTGCACATAGTGGGATCATCATTTGTTTTTCAAAAGGACAATGACCCAACACATATGTGGGAACTCCTTCAAGATTGTTGGAAGGGCATTCCAGGTAAAGCTGGTTGAGAGAAGGCCAAGAGTGTGCAAAGCTTTCATCAAGGCAAAGTGTGGCTACTTTGAAGAATCTAAAATCTAAAATATATTTTGATTTGTTTAACACTTTTTTGGTTACTACATGATTCCATTTGTGTTATTTCATAGTTTTGATGTCTTCACTATTACTCTACAATGTAGAAAATAGTAAAAATTGGTGTGTCCAAACTTTTGACTGGTACTGTACATTATCAAATAAGTCTCCATAAGCACTTGTCTTTGGCTTTCGTTTAGAGCTACAGTACAGTGTGTGCAGGCTTTTCTTCAGTCCAGCACTGGCACCCGTCTGGCAGTATAACAGGCCTTCATATTATACAGCAATAAACAATAGATTACATGTGCTGTGTAGAGGAATGTAGTACGTCTCATGTTATGTAGGATACCAAATTGCTCGATTATATTTTGTCAGACTCGGCAGAACATACACACACACACACACACACACACACACACACACACACAGTATACACTAAGACTTACATCCTGCTGACAAATGAGAATTGCAGGATTTATGCTGCCCTGTTGACGTTGACATCATGAAACAAACAAAAGCAGCTTATATATTACATCAATTTAGCACATTTATTTCACAATTCTAATCATATATTTAGATAACAGAATTTGGTGAAAGCGGGACAATTTTGTAATGAAAACAGACAGTTTCATTATCCCATGTTACTGTAACAATACAATGAATTGGGCATAAGCAGACATAAGCAGAGAGTAAACATACTGTAAGCAGACATAAACAGAGAGTACAGGATATTCGGAATGCATGTTTTCCTTTCAACAAACACACACAATGTAATCCTCCAGATAAGATGGTCACGACAACAATAGAAGAACAGTGATGAATGTGGTCAAATATTGTGAAAAGACAAAGAGTGTTCTTCAGGTGTGTTCATGTATCCGAATGTACCCTTTAGAGTATCTACAGCACCATCACTACTATCCACGATCCCCTTTTCCTAACCTCTGTACTGTATGATTGCTGAAGCTTTCCCAGTCATTCCACAGTATAACGCACCAACTGTGGAGGAAAAGGCACTGCAATCTCAACTAATTCAGCAGCAGCCTCCATTTACACTCAGTATACAAAACATTAAGAACACTTGCTCTTTCCATGACAGACTGACCAGGTGAATCCAGGTGAAAGCTATGATCCCTTATTGATGTCACTTGTTAAATTCACTTCAAATCAGTGTAGATAAAGGGGAGGAGACACGTTAAATAATGACTTCTAAGCCTTGAGACAAATAAGACATAGATTGTGTATGTGTGCCATTCAGAGGGTGAATGAGCATGACAAAAGATTGAAGTGCCTTTTAACTGGGTATGGTAATAGGTGCCAGGCACACCTGTTTGTCAACAACTGCACTACTGCTGGGTTTTTCAAGAATGGTTCACCACAAAAAGGACATCCAGCCAACTTGACACAACTGTGGGAAGTATTTGAGTCAACATGGACCAGCAACCCTGTGGAATGCTTTCGACACCTTGTAGAGTTCATGCCCTGACAAATTGAGGCTGTTCTGATGGGAAAAGTTTTTTTTCCTAATGTTTTGTACACTCAGTGTATGTAGCCTAGTATATCAAAATATTTGTTTTATGAACAGAAACAAATACACACATTTTTATAGCTGCATGGAAAAGTAAAGTCTACACCATAACAGCATCCCATATCCTGTCCAGTAGTCAGATATTGTTATTGAATATAACAAGATGAAGGGCAACATCGAAACAAAGATGAAACATTTCAATGAAAACCACAGTAAAGTGTTTTTCTGTGAAGACCATCAACCCAAATAGCCTAATTAATTATTTTCAAATTATTGAAATAGGCAGGATAGTGTAATTTGTTCTGGGTGCAATTGCGCTTCAACAATTTATATTTCTGTGGATAAAAGATAAATAATAAAGATAAATAAATAGTCTAAACATATGTAAATTCATTTAAAATGTGCAATGTGCGGGGAGTGTTCGATATGCATGGCATTTGATACAAGTGCAGTGAAATGATTGATGTCCGCATTTCCCGTTCATAAGCATCAATGACGTGGGGTGATATGGCCTACAGTTTTCATGTTTCTGAGAGGTGAATTATACAGTCGTTCTTCATTTCAAAGCAATATGCTACAATTTATTTAATACCTATACCATTTTTTTCTTTTTTTAAATGTAACCTTTATTTAACTAGACAAGTCCGAACAAATTGACAATGACGGCGTACCCCGGCCAAATCCGGACGATGCTGGACCAATTGTGCACCTTCCTATGGGACTTCCAATACAGCCTGGGTTCGAACCAGGGACTGTAGTGACACCTCTTGCACTGAGATGCAGTGCCTTAGACTACTGCGCCACTCGGGAGCCCGAATTCCACTATTAATTTGTAACTTTCAAATATAGAATTCATGAAGATATAAATGGTGTTTTGTTAGTAAACATGTTTATAAAATGGTCATAGCCCAATTACACCAGTGGAGGGTCCTCATAGGAGGAAGGGAAGGACCATCCTCCTCAGTGAATTTCATAAAAATAGAGAAACATTAAAGATAAAACTCTACTAAATGTATTCACATCACCAAATCATTGATTAAAACACATGGTTTTGCAATGAAGGTCTACAGTATCCTCAACAGCACTCTGTAGGGTAGCGTCATGGTGTAGACGGAGGACAGCTAGTTTCCGTCCTCCTATGTGTACAATGACTTCAATACTTAACCTAGGAGGCTCCTGGTGCTCACCACCTTCCATAGACTTACACAGTAATCATGACAACTTCCGGAGGACATCCTCCAACCTATCAGAGCTCCTGAAGCATGAAGTGACATGTTGTCCACCAAAGTATCAGAGAAAATCTATTACAGAAAGCATAAGCTACAGCTAGCTAGCAGTGCAGTGCATAAAATGTGGTGAGTAGTTGACTCAAAGAGAGAGAAAAATTATGGAGAAGCAAGGGAGAGAGAGAGAGATTTTGTTGTCTTTTTTTCACTTACTTAGCGAATGCAGCTAGCTAGTTTAGCCTACTCAAACATGGCTATCCAACACTGGCCATGGCTATCCAACCCTGGAACTCTTCCAAGTCAAGGTAAGCTTTTGGTTTTATTAACTTATTGCCACTGGGGTGTAACTGCTAAACTGCTTGCTGCTAACTGTATGCTGTACTGCATGATTGTAGCAGGTTTACTAACGTGTTTGTTCTAGAAGCTATGTTGACTATGACGTCAATATGGTGACAACGATGAAGGCTGTGTGTAGCGTTTTTTTCACCTGGTCACAGAAAGCTGATCTGTTGCGTACTGAAGTCCACAAGCGAAGGGAAAAGGTGAAAGGAGGAGAGCGCATAGATGTGAGAAGGAATACAACAATCAAAGGGATCATGCTGTTTGTATGTGGCTGCTATGAAAGTGAATTTTGTTTGCGTGTAATCAGGGGTGCATTCATTCCGCCGATTCTGTTGAAAACCATTTCTTAAATGGAAACAAACAGAACAAAACAGGGATAAACATACCTGAATTTGTCCAATAGAAACTTGATTGCAACTGTTTAACTAATGATATAACCATAGATCAGGTAGATGCAGGCAAGAGTGTGCAAGGCGGTATTGAATGTGTCAATGTCTGTCACCTTGATTACTCCAATTTCTCTCGATCTGTTGTACTTTCATTCATAGGCTACGTTGTAGCAACCTCATGATGGGTATAGAGAAAATTTGAGTATACCTATCAATGTTACATTGAGCTGGGTGAATGGAATATGAATGACAGTTATCCAATATGCTGTAATAGAAATAAGGCCATGCTCATAAAATAATGAGCGTCCTCCCTCATATTAAACAGCACCAACAGACACTGAATTCCACCTAAAATACATGCCACATTTATTAAAATTAACCAAATAAATGAAGCTGTCACAATATGTCTACATATTGTGGGTGTAACTTCCTGTTAGGAAGGTTTTCCTAATGTTTTGTATACTCAGTGTATGAATCATATCTAGCACTTTACAGTAGGTGGTGGGAGTCAGCTCATCCATGAATGATAGCATCCTCAGAGAGCTGACCTATTGATTACTCATGAGGTTTGGTTTTTGTTATTCTATCGGAGAGGCTTACCAGACCACTGCAGGCAACATACAGTGCATTTTGAAAATATTCTGACCCCTTGACTTTTTCCACATTTTGTTACGTAACAGCCTTATTCTAAAATTGATTAAATAGTTGTTTTTCCTCATCAATCTACACACAATACCCTATAATCACAAAGCAAAACCAGGATTTTAGAAAATGTTGCTAATTTATTAGACATAAATAAGTGAAATATCACATTTATAAAACTATTCAGACCCTTTACTCAGTACTTTGTTGAAGCACCTTTGGCAGCGATTGCAGCCTTGAGTCTTCTTGGGTATGACCCTACAAGCTTGGCATACTTGTATTTGGGGAGTTGGGTCTGTAGTGATGCCTCAAGCACTGCGATGCAGTGCCTTAGACCACTGCGCCACTCGGGAGGCCTCAGCCTCCACTCCTGAGAGAGAGGGTCCCACCTCAATAAAAGATCTGCAGTTGAGGCAACCGGGGACATGCGTCGCCCGAACCGAGAGCATGTACACACTGCTCCCCAGCAATAGGGAGCAAGCAAAGGTTAGGAGGGAGAGAGAGAGTCTCTCCCCGTCTGTTGATGCACGCCACAACTGACATATTCTCCATTCTGACCAGCGCAAGCCGGCCCGACAAAAGCAGGGGGAAGTGCTTGAGCACCAGATACACCTTTGGAAGCTCTAGGTAATTGATATGCTGTGTGCTCTGCACCAGTGTCCATTCCCCCAAATCGAGTTGCCTCCATACAGCGCACACAACCCTTGGGGGGGATGTGTTTGTTGTGATCACCTTGCAGAATACAACTCAGCCCTTGGGAGCCCCCTGACCATAGCAGAGGGTCCCACCACTGGGCCACGGCCTGTAGACCTGACAGAGACACCCAAAGCGACTGGCTTAACTGTGAGATGTGTCCAGGTGAGTGGCTAGCACTCACCTGTGCTGTAATAGCCCCAGGGGAATGACTTCCATCACTGAAGCCATCATCCACAGGAGGACGTAGGAACTTGCGAATAGGCACTGTGTGACCCAACCAAAATTTGGGTAAGCAGAGCCAAACCAGGACACCCTACGGGGGGATAGAAAATTGTAATACACGAGTGAGCCTAGCTCGAGACCCAGAAACGAAATGCGCTGAGATGGAGTCAGAGAAATATTTTTCTGGTTTCTTATGAAGCCTAGAGACTGAATACGGGATAGTAGCATGGTTGTGTGTAACACTTCTTGCCCCCTTGACACCGCTGCCACCAGCCAATCGGCTGTAAAAGCCAGCGGCTCGTGAGCATTCTGAGTTTGTAGACTCTGAGGTGCTTGCTGAGGGCACATACTGTAGGTCTAGAATGGGATGCAAAATTCAGTCCCTATTTGGAACCAGTAAATACCGGCTGTCTCTCTGGATCTTTGACAGGATTGCCTGCTTCCGGACACTGGAGGATATTTCCTCCCTCAAAACAGGCACTGAGGCCTTGGGAACAGTCGATGTGATGACGCTACAGAAGCATGAGGGATGCACAAGAAATTGTGGGACGTAGGTCAGAGAGCCTTGTAAGGATCCGACGGCGAGTAGGTAATCCGCCTCTACTATCAGTCCTATTAGCCAACGTGCAATCATTGGATAATAAACTGGATGAGCTCCGATAAAGACTATCCTACCAACGGGACATTAAAAACTGTAATATCTTAATTTCCCCCGAGCCGTGGCTGAACGACAACATGGATAACAGACAGCTGGCTGGGTTTTCTGTGCATCTGCAAGATAAAACAGCTGCCTCAAGGGGTGACAGTCTGTGTCTATTTGTAAATAACAGCTGGTGCACAAAATCTAATATTAAGGAAGTCTCAAGGTTTTGCTCGCCTGAGGTAGAGTATCTCATGATAAGCTGTAGACCACAGTATTTACCAAGGTTTTTCATCTATATTTTTCATAAGCTGTCTATTTACCACCACAAACCGATGCTGGCACTAAGACCGCACTCAACGAGCTGTATAATACCATACGCAAACAAGAAAATGCTCACACAGGAGGCGGTGCTCCAAGTGGCCGGAAAATCCGTTTTACCTCATTTCTACCAGCATGTTACATGTGCAACCAGAGGGAAAAAATATTGACACCACCTTTACTCCATACACAGAGAAACGTACAGTACAAAGCTCTGCCTCGCCCTCCATTTGGAAAATCAGTGACCCTATGTACATACTCCAACCAGAAGCCATGGATTACAGGTAACATTCGCGCTGAGCTAAAGGGTAGAGCTGCTGCTTTCAAGGAGTGGGACTCTAACCTGGATGCTTACGGATGCTACGCCCTCCAACGAACCATCGAACAGGCAAAGCGTAAATCCAAACACACCAAGACAGTCGTGAAGAGGGTATGACAACATCTATTCCCCCTCAGAAGATTGGAAAGATTTGGCATGGGTCCCCAGATACTCAAAAAGTTCTACAGCTGCACCATCGAGAGCATCCTGACTGGTTGCATCACCGCCTGGCATGGCAACTGCTCGCCCTCCGACCGCAAGGCGCGACCGCAAGGCACTACAGAGGGTAGTGCGTACGGCCCAGTACATAACTGGGGTCAAGCTTCCTGCCATCCAGGATCTCTATACCAGACGATGTCAAAGGAAGGCACTAAAAATAGCCAAAGACTCCAGCCACCCTAGTCATAGACTGTTGTCTCTGCTACCGACACGGCAAGCGGTAGCAGTCTAGGTGCAAAAGGCTTCTTAACAGCTTCTATCCCAAGCCATAAGACTCCTGAACAGCTAATCAAATGGCTACCCAGACTATTTGCACTTACCCCGCTCCCGACCCCCATTTTTACGCTGCTGCTACTCTGTTTATTATCTATGCCTAGTCACTTTACCTCTACCTACATGTACATATTACCTCAACCAACCTGCGCATGTGACTAATACAATTTCATTTCAACACAGGTTCTGCTTCTGTGAGACTGTATAGCCTGCATGAAGCCCTTCCCTCTTATGGGCACAGAGGGCTCCGGCAATGGCTAATGCAGTACCCCGTTTGAAGTAACTGAAAGTGGAGGCACTGTCTTCACAGCAATGTTTTTGTGGAGTGGCACAACTGTTCGGGAGCTACTTCCTCATTGGAGAAGCACGCAAGCCCCTCTCTCTTTCTACTCCCTCCAACTCCAGGAAATGAAAATAGGAATGGGGTTGCCATAGCGCCGGAGGAATACTAGTAAGCTTAATTCACCAGAAGTTATGTATGCTATCCGAAGTTAGCGAGGAGGCTCTTTAGTCTAAGTTAAGCTAGCTAGTCTCTGACCGCAGCACGGTCCATTTAGAATAACCAAGTGACTTAACGCTACTTATACTAAACAAGAGAGCATTTAAAATGTCACTGTTAGTCTACACCTGTTGTTTACTAAGCATGTGACAAATACAATTTTAAATGATTGATTTTATACCCAAGCCACTCCACCGTGGGGAGTCAGGATTAGCTTCGGCGAGTTTGCTAACCTGGCTAGCACGCTATGCAGCACTTGTTAGCTAGCCTGGTCTCGAAAATCTACGTAGGACCAGATCACTGAGGTGGGACCCAGACCCTTCTGGGAAGAGATGCAAGCGGTGCTTAACCAAGGCAGCACAGGGGCGGGGGGATACTCACAGAACCTATTCTTACACACAAACTGATTCGAACGAGGACAGCCTGAGCATGCACCGAGCCGAGACATACAAGACAAACAACCTGAGTAAATTTTTATTAATTGGGGCATGGTCGCGATGCCGAACTTGGCTTGTTAGCCTTCGTCGTGTCGGTTGCGTTATCCATCTTACTTATTGCTATGGCCAGTCCAAGTTATTCGAAGAATAACTAATTGTTTGTGATTAGGAAACTTATGAGAACCATACAAACTTCAGCACAGAATGTCCAGGTAGTGAGGATGCTCGACCACTAAGAGACAGTTTAGCTGACACAACGTAAGTTAGTCTCTTGTTCCAATTGTTTGTATAATTAGTGTGAATCATTCCTATTCACACAAGGTTAAGAGCTGAATAATTGAAGAGTAGAACACTTATCACCTGTGGAAGGCAGGGCTTCCACTGAGGCGCGGATTCCGTTGGCCTAGTCAGGCGTGATTGTTGATCCTTCAACCAAAGTCGCGAGAGTGCAACTCCCCCCATAGTATGTTGTACTGAAGTTGACTGACAGTGAACAGCATATTTTTCTCTCTGACTCATGGCAAAAAGTATAGAATTGCAGGGAATGTACGTTAAAACTGGAAAATGTTCTCTTAGCCTCATGACTAAGTGCGGTAGTCCGGTACTGATTAATATACAAACTCTTTATCAGAAAAAGTCAGACCTTGAAACTCATTTACACTGCCTGCTCAGCCCCCTCCTGTACTCCCTGTTCAGCCATGACTGCGTGGCAATGCACGCCTCCAACTCAATCATCAAGTTTAAGGATGACACAACAGTAGTGTGCTTGATTACCAACAATGACGAGACAGCCTACAGGGAGGAGGTGAGCGCATTCGGAGTGTGGTGTCAGGAAAACAACCTCTTATTCAACGTCAACAAAACAAAGGAGATGATCATGGACTTCAGGAAACAGCAGAGGGAGCACCCTCCTATCCACATCGACGGGACAGCAGTGGAGAAGGTGGAAAGTTTTAAGTTCCTCGGCGTACACATCATGGACAAACTGAAATGGTCCACCCACACAGACAGTGTAGTGAAGAAGGTGCAACAGCACCTCTTCAACCTCGGGAGGCTGAATAAATGTGGCTTGTCACCTAAAACCCTCACAAACTTTTACAGATGCACAATTGAGAGCATCCAGTCGGACTGTATCACCGCCTGGTACGACAACTGCACCGCTCACAACTGCAAGGCTCTCCAGAGGGCGGTGCGGTCTGCACAACACATCACCGGGGGCAAACTACCTGCCCTCCAGGACACCTACAGCACAAGATGTCTCAGGAAGGCCAAAAAGATCATCAAGGACAACAACCACCTGAGCCACTGCCTGTTCACCCCGCTACCATCCAGAAGGCGAGGTCAGTGCAAAGCTGGGACCGAGAGACTGAAAAACAGCTTCTATCTCAAGGCCATCAGACTGCTAAACAGCCATCACTAACATAGAGAGGCTGCTGCCAACATAGACTTGAAATCCTTGGCACTTTAATAAATGGATCACTAGTCACTTTAATAATCCCACTTTAATAATGTGTACATATCTTGCATTATTCATTTCATATGTACACTACCGTTCAAAAGTTTGGGGCCACTTAGAAATGTCCTTGTTTTTGAAAGAAAAGCAAATTTTTTGTCCATTAAAATAACATCAAATTGATCAGAAATACAGTGTAGACGTTATTAATGTTGTAAATTACTATTGTAGCTGGAAACAGCAGATTTTTTATGGAACTCGCAAAACACCAGTCTCAACGTCAACAGGCGACTTCAGGATGCTGGCCTTCTAGGCAGAGTTGCAAAGAAAAAGCCGTATCTCCGACTGGCCAATAAAAATAAAAGATTAAGATGGGCAAAAGAACACAGACACTGGACAGAGGAACTCTGCCTAAAAGGCCAGCATCCTGGAGTCGCCTCTTCACTGTTGACGTTGAGACTGGTGTTTTGCGGGAACTATTCAATGAAGCTGCCAGTTGAGGACTTGTGAGGCATCTGGTTATCAAACTAGACACTCTAATGTACTTGTCCTATTGCTCAGTTGTGCACCGGGGCCTCCCACTCCTCTTGTATTCTGGTTAGAGACAGTTTGCGCTGTTCTGCGAAGGGAGTAGTATACAGCATTGTATGAGATCTTCAGTTTCTTGCCGATTTCTCGCATGGAATAGCCTTCATTTCTCAGAACAAGAATAGACTGATGAGTTTCAGAAGAAAGTTCTTTGTTTCTGGCCATTTTGAGCCTGTAATCGAACCCACAAATCCTGATGCTCCAGATATTCAACTAGTCTAAAGAAGATCAGTTTTATTGCTTCTTTAATCAGCACGGCAGTTTTCAGCTGTGTTAAAACATAATTGCGAAAGGGTTTTCTAATGATCATTTAGCCTTTTAAAATGATAAACTTGGATTAGCTAACACAATGTGCCATTGGGACACAGGAGTGATGGTTGCTGATAATGGGCTTCTGTACGCCTAGGTAGATATTCCATAAAACATCTGTAGTTTCCAGCTACAATGTTCATTTACAACATTAACAATGTCTACACTGTATTTCTGATCAATTTGATGTTAATTTAATGGACAATTTTTTTGTTGCTTTTCTTGAAAAATCAAGGACATTTCTAAGTGATGCCAAACTTGTGAACGGTAGTGTATATATTGTATTTTATACCATGCATTGCATCTTGCCTATGCCGCTCGGTCATCACTCATCCATATATTTGTATGTATACAGTTGAAGTCAAAGGTTTCCATAGACTTAGGTTGGAGTCATTTAAACTCGTTTTTCAAATTTCTTGTTAACAAACTATAATTTTGGCAAGTCGTTTAGGACATCCACTTTGTGCATGACACAAGTAATTTTTCCAACAATTGTTTACAGATTATTTCAGTTATAATTCACTATATCACAATTCCAGTGGGTCAGAAGTTTACATACACTAAGTTGACTGTGCCTTTAAACAGCTTGGACAATTCCAGAAAATTATGTCATGGCTTTAGAAGCTTCTGATAGGCGAATTGACATAATTTGAGTCAATTGGAGGTGTATCTGTGGATGTCTTTCAAGGCCTACCTTCAAACTCAGTGCCTCTTTGCTTGACATCATGGGAAAATCTAAAGAAATCAGCCAAGACATCAGAAAGTCTGGTTCATCCTTGTTCATCTGTACAAACAATAGTACGCAAATATAAACACCATGGGACCACGCAGCCATCATACTGCTCAGGAAGGAGACGCATTCTGTCTCCTAGAGATGAACGTACTTTGGTGCGAAAAGTGCAAATCAATCCCAGAACAACAGCAAAGGACCTTGTGAAGATGCTGGAGGAAACCGGTACAAAAGTATTTATATCCACAGTAAAACGAGTCCTATATCGACATAACCTGAAAGGCCGCTCAGCAAGGAAAAAGCCACTGCTCCAAAACCGCCATAAAAAAGCCAGACTACGGTTCGCAACTGCACATGGGGACAAAGACCGTACTTTTTAGAGAAATGTCCTCTGGTCTGATGAAACAAAAATAGAACTGTTTGACCATAATGACCATTGTTATGTTTGGAGGCAAAAGGGAGAGGCTTGCAAGCCAAAGAACATCATCCCAACTGTGAAGCACGTGGATGGCAGCAACATGTTGTGAGAGTGCTTTGCTGCAGGAGGGAATGGTGCACTTCACAAAATAGATGGCATCATCAGGGAGGAAAATTATGTGGATATATTGAAGCAACATCTCAAGACATCAGTCAGGAAGTTAAATCTTGGTCGCAAATGGGACTTCCAAATGGACAATGACCCCAAACATACCTCCAAAGTTGTGGCAAAATGGCTTAAGGACAACAAAGGTATTGGAGTGGCCATCACAAAGCCCTGACCTCAATCATATAGAAATTTTGTGGGCAGAACTGAAAAAGCGTGTGCGTGCAAGGAGGCCTACAAACCTGACTCAGCTACACCAGCTCTGTCATGAGGAATGGGCCAAAATGCACCCAACTTATTGTGGGAAGCTTGTGGAAGGCTACCCGAAACATTTGACCCTAGTTAAACAATTTAAAGGCAATGCTACCAAATACTAATTAAGTGTATGTAAACTTCTGACCCACTGGGAATGTGATGAAAGAAAAAGATGCTGAAATAAATAATTCCGTCTGCTATTATTCTGACATTTCACATTCTTAAAATAAAGTGGTGATCCTAACTGACCTAAGACATGGAATTTTTACTATGATTAAATGTCAGGAATTGTGAAAAACTAAGTTTAAATGTATTTGGCTAAGGTGTATGTAAACTTCTGACTTCAACTATATATTCTTATTCCATCCCTTTACTTAGATTTGTGTGTATTAGGTCATTGTTGTGGAATTGTGTGATTACTTGTTAGATATTACTGCACTGTCGGATTTCACTACACTCGCAATAACATCTGCTAACCATGTGTATGTGACCAATAAAATTTGATTTGAACAGTGCCATGGCTGTCAATGTACTGGGCCATTAGGTCTTCTACTCGTTTTGCCCGGAGGTGATAGTGCTCTTTATTGACCCCACACCACTAAAATCTGCTCAGGTATGTTTCAAAACATTTTATTTCAGAAATGTATTCTATCATCGTCATCTCAGTCTGAGTTTGGATGCATGTTTCTGTCTACTTGTGTCTGTTCTACTAATCATTTAGCAAATAGCTACAGCACTGAGAGGCTTTGGAGGTTAAGTGGAGATTGCCAAATGCTCAGTTGAAAGGACACCCCACACCGTCACAAGTTTAGGCCCCATGCTTAGGTCAATCCCTAAACTGCATCGTACTAATTACCATCCATAAACAGCACTTATACAACAGTAGAGTATTGGACAACACTCCAAACCAGGCATTAATGTGCTTTCTGACAGCACAGCAAACGTCATCAGCGGAATACTTACATTTACATGGGAATCATTATAAGTACTACATTGCGTTTCAACAGATTATCCTCTCTGACATAACCAATTTACAGCTCACACTACAGATGTGTTGCAAACAGAAAGGAGAGATTAATAATTATTTGTACAATGTATAAATACAAGGCCGCAAGAAAGTACATGGTCAAATCGGCATTTTTTCCCCCCACTGTACATTAACTTGTTCATGTCCATACCAAGCATTTAAACAGGTGAGTGATATAAGCCAACATCTGAAGTGAAACAAGAGGAACCAAACTATGGGAAAGTATGTGAACTGTACTCACAGGGTTCAGGCTCCTCTCACTAAAGCCTGTGTCGTCATGACTGCTTCAGCATAGCCATGAGGCCCTCGATTTCACACGTCAGCCAATCCAATATCATGTAACATAGTTCCTTTTCTTTTGGTAAGAGCACCTCTCATCCCAGAAACTCATAGGCACAAAAGTGGTGAGAGCTGAGCTGATGGGTTATCTACGGTCTTGTGGTGGGTTAGGGGAAAGAGGCACAGCCAAACACTGCTAGGCAGTCAGTCAGACAGGGTTGACTTGGGTCCTGTAGCGTCCCACTGGGCGACCTGGTGGCTCCACTCTGACACAGAGCATAAGGCTCACCTGCCCAGTCAACCAGACAGAGAGGAGAGGCACTGGAGTTCTGAATGAGAGGACACAACCTCACATCCTCTCGTTTCATAATTCAAGATAGATTCCCTCGAGGTAAGTCTGTCAAGTTTTGGAATGAGCCCTACCGTAATGACTTAAGATGAAATGGTTTGAATCTAAAGAAAATCATAGTTTACAGATAACTGCTTTCTATTAAATCATATATTTTAAAATCATCCAAATGTGAGCCATACTGCAATTCATAACTAAGCACAATGAAGAGTCTGTCGAAACACAATGTAGAGTGCATTCGGAAAGTATTCAGACCTCTTGACTTTCTACATTTTGTTACGTTAGAGCCTTATTCTAAAATGGATTAAATACATTTATTTTCCTCATCAATCTACACATAATACCCCATAATGACAAACCAAAAACAGGTTTTTAGAATTATTTTATGAATAAAAAACTAACACCTTCTTTACATACAGTTGAAGTCAGAAGTTTACATACACTTAGGTTGGAGTCATTAAAACTCGTATTTCAAACACTCCACAAATTTCTTGTCAACAAACTATAGTTTTGGCAAGTCGGTTAGGACATCTACTTTCTGCATGACAAGTAATTTTTAAAACAATTGTTTACAGACAGATTGTTTCACTTATAATTCACTGTATCACAATTCTAGTGGGTCAGAAGCTTATATACACTAAGTTGACTGTGCCTTTAAAAGCGTTCTGTCTCCTAGAGATGCTGGAGGAAACAGGTACAAAAGTATCTACAGTGGGGAGAACAAGTATTTGATACACTGCCGATTTTGCAGGTTTTCATACTTACAAAGCATGTAGAGGTCTGTCATTTTTATCATAGGTACACTTCAACTGTGAGAGACGGAATCTAAAACAAAAATCCAGAAAATCACATTGTATGATTTTTAAATAATTAATTTGCATTTTATTGCATGACATAAGTATTTGATCACCTACCAACCAGTAAGAATTCCGGCTCTCACAGACCTGTTAGTTTTTCTTTAAGAAGCCCTCCTGTTCTCCACTCATTTACCTGTATTAAACTGCACCTGTTTTGAACTCGTTACCTGTAAAGACACCTGTCCACACACTCAATCAAACAGATTCCAACCTCTCCACAATGGCCAAGACCAGAGAGCTGTGTAAGGACATCAGGGATAAAATTGTAGACCTGCACAAGCTGGGATGGGCTACAGGACAATAGGCAAGCAGCTTGGTGAGAAGGAAACAACTGTTGGCGCAATTATTAGAAAATGGAAGAAGTTCAAGATGACGGTCATCACCCTCGGTCTGGGGCTCCATGCAAGATTCACCTCGTGGGCATCAATGATCATGAGGAAGGTGAGGGATCAGCCAGAACTACACGGCAGGACCTGGTCAATGACTGAAGAGAGCTGGGACCCAAGTCTCAAAGAAACCATTAGTAACACACTACGCGCGTCATGGATTAAATCCTGCAGCGCACGCAAGGTCCCCCTGCTTAAGCCAGTGCATGTCCAGGCCCGTCTGAAGTTTGCCAATGACCATCTGGATGATCCAGAGGAGGAATGGGGAAGGTCATGTGGTCTGATGAGACAAAAATAGAGCTTTTTGGTCTAACTCCACTCGCCGTGTTTGGAGGAAAGAAAGTATGAGTCAACCCCAAGAACACCATCCCAACCGTGAAGCATGGAGGTGGAAACATCATTCTTTGGGGATGCTTTCTGCAAAGGGGACAGGACGACTGCACCGTATTGAGGGGGAGGATGGATGGGGCCATGTATCGCGAGATCTTGGCCAAACCTCCTTCCCTCAGTAAGAGCATTGAAGATGGGTCGTGGCTGGGTCTTCCAGCATGCAACGACACGAAGCACACAGCCATGGCAACTAAGGAGTGGCTCCGTAAGAAGCATCTCAAGGTCCTGGAGTGCCTAGCCAGTCTCCAGACCTGAACCCAATAGAGAAATCTTTGGAGGGAGCTGAAAGTCCGTATTGCCCAGCGACAGCCCCGAAACCTGAAGGATCTGGAGAAGATCTGTAGGGAGGAGTGGGCCAAAAATCCCTGCTGCAGTGTGTGCAAACCTAGTCAAGAACACAGGAAACGTATGATCTCTGTAATTGCAAACAAAGGTTCTGAACCAAATATTAAGTTCTGCTTTTCTGATGTATCAAATACTTATGTCATGCAATAAAATGCAAATTAATTACTTAAAAATCATACAATGTGATTTTCTGATTTTTGTTTTAGATTCCGTCTCTCATAGTTGAAGTGTACCTATGATAAAAATTACAGACCTCTACATGCTTTGTAAGTAGGAAAACCTGCAAAATCGGCAGTGTATCAAATACTTGTTCTCCCCACTGTATATCCACAGTAAAAACTAATCCTATATCGACATAACCTGAAAGGCCGCTCAGCAAGGAAGAAAGCCACTGCTCCAAAACCGCCATAAAAGGCCAGACTCGGTTCGCAAACTGCACATGGGGACAAAGACCGTACTTTTGGAGAAATGTCTCTCTGGTCTGATGAACAACAACTGTTTGGCCATAATGACCATCGTTATGTTTGGAGGAAAAGGGGGAGGCTTGCAAGCCGAATAACACCATCCCAACCGTGAAGCACGGGGTGGCAGCATCATGTTGTGGGGGTGCTTTTGCTGCAGGAGGGACTGGTGCACTTCACAAAATAGATGGCATCATCAGGGAGGAAAATTATGTGGATATATTGAAGCAACATTCAAGACATCAGTCAGGAAGTTAAAGTTTGATCGCAAATGGGTCTTCCAAATGGACAATGACCCCAAACATCTCTTCCAAAGTTGTGGCAAAATGGCTGAAGGACAACAAAGTCAGGTATTGGAGGGCCATCATCAAAGCCCTGACCTCAATCCTATAGAAATTTGTGGGCAGAACTGAAAAAGCGTGTGTGAGCAAGGAGGCCTACAAACCTGACTCAGTTACACCAGCTTTGTCAGGAGGAATGGGCCAAAATGCACCCAACTTATTGTGGGAAGCTTGTGGAAGGCTACCTGAAACGTTTGACCCAAGTTAAACAATTTAAAGGCAATGCTACCAAATACTAATTGAGTGTATGTAAACTTCTGACCCACTGGGAAATCTGAAAATAAATCTGAAATAAATCACTCTACTGATATTCTGACATTTCACATTCTTAAAATAAAGTGGTGATCCTAACTGACCTAAGACATTGAACCTATACTTGGATTAAATGTCAGGAATTGTGAAAAACTGAGTTTAAATGTATTTGGCTAAGGTGTATGTAGACTTCCGACTTTTACTGTAAGTATTCAGACCCTTTGCTATAAGACTCTAAGTTGAGCTCAGGTGCATCCTGTTTCCATTAATCATCCTTGAGATGTTTCTACAACTTGATGTGTGGTAAATTTAATTGATTGCACATGATTTGGAAAGGCAGACACCTGTCTATATAAGGTCCCACAGTTGACAGTGAATGTCAGAGCAAAAACCAAGCCATGAGGTTGAAGGAATTGTCCATAGAGCTACGGTACAGGATTGTGTTAAGGCACAGATCTGGGGAAGGGTACCAAAACATTTCTGCAGCATTGAAGGTGCCCAAAAACACAGTGGCCTCCATCATTCTTAAATGAAAGAAGTTTGGAACCACCAAGACTAGAGCTGGCCGCCTGACGTAACTGAGCAATCGGGGGAGAAGGGCATTGGTCAGGGAGATGACCAAGAACCCAGTGGTCACTCTGAAAGAGCTCCAGTGTTCCTCTGTGGAGACGGGAGAACCTTCCAGAAGGACAACCATCTCTGCAGAACTCCACCAATCAGCCCTTTATGGTAGAGTTGCCAGACGGAAGCCACTCCTCAGTAAAAGGCACATGACAGCCCTCTTTGAGTTTGCCAAAAGTCACCTAAAGGACTCTCAGACAATGAAAAACAATATTCTCTGGTCTGATGAAACCAAGATTAAACTTAAACTTAATGCCAAGCATCACGTCTGAAGGAAACCTGGCACCATCACTACGGTGAAGCATGGTGGTGTCAGCATAATGGTGTGGGAATGTTTTTCAGCAGCACCTTCTAACAGGACAACAAACCACGCACACAGTCAGGACAATGCTGGAGTGGCTTCGGGACAAGTCTCTGAATGTCCTTGAGCTGCCCAGCCAGAGCCCGGACTTGAACCCGATCGAACATCTCTGGAGAGACCTGAAAATAGCTGTGCAGCGACTCTCCCCATCCAACCTGACAGAGCTTGAGAGGATCTGCAGTGAAGAATGGGGGAAACTCCCCAAATACAGGTGTGCCAAGCTTGCAGCGTCATACCCGAAGAAGACTCAACATTGTAATCACTGCCAAAGGTGCTTCAACAAAGTACTGAGTAAATGGTCTGAATACTTAGGTAAATGTGATATTTCTGTTTATTTATATAAATTTGCAAAAATGTCTAAAAATCTGTTTTTGCTTTGTCATTATGGGGTATTGTGTGTAGATTGATGAGGGAAAAAAACTATTTAACACATTTTAGAATAAGGCTGTAACGTAACAAAATATGGAAAAAGTCAAGGGGTCTGAGTACTTTCCAAATTAACTGTATTCTTAATGGTAAAACTACTCTGCATTTGACCTTTACAGTAGCACATCAAGTCCTGTCTGGATCAAACTCTTGATAAAAAATGTTATATACAGTGGGGAGAACAAGTATTTGATACACTGCCGATTTTGCAGGTTTTCCTACTTACAAAGCATGTAGAGGTCTGTAATTTTTTATCATAGGTACACTTCAACTGTGAGAGACGGAATCTAAAACAGAAATCCAGAAAATCGCATTGTATGATTTTTAAGTAATTAATTAGCATTTTATTGCATGACATAAGTATTTGATCACCTACCAACCAGTAAGATTTCCGGCTCTCACAGACCTGTTAGTTTTTCTTTAAGAAGCCCTCCTGTTCTCCACTCATTACTTGTATTAACTGCACCTGTTTTGAGCTCGTTCCTGTATAAAAGACACCTGTCCACACACTCAATCAAACAGACTCCAACCTTCCACAATGGCCAAGACCAGAGAGCTGTGTAAGGACATCAGGGATAAAATTGTAGACCTGCACAGGCTGGGATGGGCTACAGGACAAAAGACAAGCAGCTTGGTGAGAAGGCAACAACTGTTGGCGCAATTATTAGAAAATGGAAAGAAGTTCAAGATGACGGTCAATCACCCTCGGTCTGGGGCTCCATGCAAGATCTCACCTCGTGGGGCATCAATGATCATGAGGAAGGTGAGGGATCAGCCCAGAACTACACGGCAGGACCTGGTCAATGACCTGAAGAGAGCTGGGACCACAGTCTCAAAGAAACACCATTAGTAACACACTACGCCGTCATGGATTAAAATCCTGCAGCGCACGCAAGGTCCCCCTGCTCAAGCCAGCGCATTTCCAGGCCGTCTGAAGTTTGCCAATGACCATCTGGATGATCCAGAGGAGGAATTGGAGAAGGTCATGTGGTCTGATGAGACAAAAAAGAGCTTTTTGGTCTAAACTCCACTCGCCGTGTTTGGAGGAAAGAAGAAGGATGAGTACAACCCCAAGAACACCATCCCAACCGTGAAGCATGGAGGTGGAAACATCATTCTTTGGGGATGCTTTTCTGCAAAGGGGACAGGACGACTGCACCGTATTGAGGGGAGGATGGATGGGGCCATGTATCGCGAGATCTTGGCCAACAACCTCCTTCCCTCAGTAAGAGCATTGAAGATGGGTCGTGGCTGGGTCTTCCAGCATGACAACGACCCAAAACACACAGCCAGGGCAACTAAGGAGTGGCTCCGTAAGAAGCATCTCAAGGTCCTGGAGTGGCCTAGCCAGTCTCCAGACCTGAACCCAATAGAGAATCTTTGAAGGGAGCTGAAAGTCCGTATTGCCCAGCGACAGCCCCGAACCCTGAAGGATCTGGAGAAGGTCTGTATGGAGGAGTGGGCCAAAATCCCTGCTGCAGTGTGTGCAAACCTGGTCAAGAACTACAGGAAACATATGATCTCTGTAATTGCAAACAAAGGTTTCTGTACCAAATATTAAGTTCTGCTTTTCTGATGTATCGAATACTTATGTCATGCAATAAAATGCAAATTAATTACTTAAAATCATACAATGTGATTTTCTGGATTTTTGTTTTAGATTCCGTCTCTCACAGTTGAAGTGTACTACCTATGATAAAAATTACAGACCTCTACATGCTTTGTAAGTAGGAAAACCTGCAAAATCGGCAGTGTATCAAATACTTCTTCTCCCCACTGTATATATAGTTATATATGTATATATATATATTAGGAGAACAGAATTCATAAATCCTTACGTTTTTTATTTTATTTTTATGACAGGATAGGAGCAGAAGAAAAGCGACAGAGTTGAAGTGTGTAGGGCCCTTGCAGGGAAGTATATGGCTCCTGTCTATCCAGAGGTGAGTTGTACCCACTGAACCAGACTCTGATCCACAAACTCTTGATTCTAACCAGATCTGAAGCGAAAAGACAACCTAATTAGGAGAGAGGATTTTTTTCATTTTAATTTGAATCCAATAAAGCATTAGGACCGTACGGACATATCTCAACCATCACAGATGCACTGATCTTAAATGTCTGTACACAGTGTACACTTATATTTAGAGCCTCCAAGTAGGTTAATCCTTGTTATGTAACATTTACAACTTGGAGGGAAGACATTTAAATGATACTCTCTCTTACACCAGGCTGCCTCCCCCCTCAGAGTATGTTGTCATATCAACCTACATCAATGTTTTCACATTCTATACTGTTCTGGTACCCTAGGGGTAACCAAGCCAGCTCCAGGGAGTAGGCTACTTTGAAATACAACCAGATATGGCAAGTTTATGTATGCGACTTTTGTTGTATATCAAGAAACAAAAATTGTTACAGTGTGACAATCTATCTTTGTGAACATTTCGGTAGTGACTTAAAGGCTGCAGATATAACGCTTTATTGCTAATAGAATGTATAAAGGAAGAGGTTAACAGATAAACATTTTTGTCAAGAGCTAGTAGGTCACCGACTGGCATCATCCTCCATACTACCTTGCATGTTGTAACCAGGGACTATAGATAAATAAGCTTGCACTAATGCATGCAATAATATTGAAAATTGCATGCAGTCTTTGCTAATAATGCAAAACCAAGCGTGCATGAATGATCAAATTCCACGTATCACGGAAATCCATTCAGCATTCTTGATTGTTCGTTAAGTGCACTGTGGGGGGCTGTATGGGAGACACTAAAGGGATGTACATGTGTACAGTGAGGACACTCGCAAGGGAGAGAGGGGTCCCTACATGAGTAGGTTTATGGAGCTGAGGCCTCTGCATTCCTGACATGCATGGTTCTGCTTCAGTGAGCTGGTGACCCTGATCTGAGCGCACCCAGGAGGTCATTAGTGGCAGCGAGTAACAGACACACTGTCTCTGCACCAGTAGGGGTGGGCAGTTTGCATTGTGTGGAAGGCAGGCGTGGAGAACACACTGAGAAGCGGGCTTGGCTGGGGGCTTTTAGTGCCCTGTGTCTGTTCAGGTTGAGAGGAGGAACCCCTAACAGAGCTGGGAGTCTTCAGGCTCTACCAGCAGCCATCACGGAAACACTCCCCTCCTGTCACATTCCTGGACAGGCACAGCATACGGGCTTTAGTGGCAATCCAGAACAGGGTGGTGTCAAAAGGGGCCTTTTCACTGGCTCTCATCCATTGGTAATTTTTTAAAAT
Source organism: Salvelinus sp. IW2-2015 (assembly GCF_002910315.2). NCBI lineage: Eukaryota > Metazoa > Chordata > Actinopteri > Salmoniformes > Salmonidae > Salvelinus > Salvelinus sp. IW2-2015. Next base: position 46,083,396 of record NC_036858.1, read on the forward strand.
CCTAAACTATGGGGATAAGGATTCTGTTTCCTGTGGATCAGGTTTGGTGGAGGAAATGTCCCGGAACGTTTTCCAACCACCCTCCTGTTCCGTGATCTAATCCTCACAGGCACCAAAGACAATAAACCGTCTAAAAGAGAAACATGTAGACTAGAGTGGGCACAGCCAATGGGTGCAGGTGCAGTCAAAACACCTGGGCAGCAACTGCAGGTACGGAATTCTGATCTTATCTGCCATTAATCAAATCCCACAGTTAAAATGAACTAGCATTCTGTCTGTAGAGAATTCATTTTTCTTGAATGAGAACTGAAGCGGGAGAGTGGTGCTGGTTCATCATTAAACCTCTTCTTTTTGACCCTGGACTGACTCTCTAACACTATTTGTTTCCATTTTTTATTAACCCATCTACCCTCTTCGTTTTTCTGCTACATATACATACATTTTACATATACATTTTGCATACATGGTACTTTTATATAAAGCAATCACATAACAATAATACATTACCAAACATAAACTCTTTCATCCCACCCCTCAGCCACTCTCAGCCCATCCCACCTATCACCATAGACCAGCCTCGTTTGGTTTCTATGTGCAATATATTTTTCAATTGTCCTGTGATGTTTTACATTTTGAACCTTTCTAATCATATAGTATCCACAGATTGTGAGCTAAAGATGAAAACCTTGGCTTTCCAAATTTCCCAACACTGCTATTTGTAAGATTAATTTTACCTGTAACCAGAAACAATCTACATGGGGGCAATACCAGAATAAAAAGTGTTGAATCAAGTGTTGTTTTTTTGTGCCAGTTCATAAACCATGTGCCTTGGAATCAATACATCGAAGTTCTCTTCCACACTGTATTTAGACGTCATTCGCTGACAAATTGTATTCGGATTTGGAACCAAACACTAAGATCTCTATTGAGTCACAAGTGGAAAAGTCATTTGCGTAACAGTTCCGACAAAACAGACAGATGTTGTCTAATGAAGGGAATGTATAGCTTAGAAAATTGTAATAATTTTGTGGGATAGTTGTAAGTTCCCAGTTTGTGGAATGCGCTATTTTATCTTCACAAATGCATTAGATGGAGATGCAGTCGGGCAGCAAGACATGATGTACAGTTATTCAAGAGTGAACTTGAGTAAAAAGGTCAAGTGTGTCCAACACAGTGGTGGCATTGTCCACTTCTCTTACGTACTGGCAGGCAATCAGATTATGATATCAAGTGGTCTATTCCAATCCACATTGAGAGTAAAGAAATACAGTTAGTGGTTGGGAGTCACATGATAACAAGTTGCTTGGATGAAAGTGCATAAAATAATGAGTAAGAGAGGAAGCAAGGGGAATTCCGACAATACATTTTCTGCAGAAAAGCTTTCTTTTTTTCCCACTATTTCCATGGGCATTGGGGTGAAAGGTGATAACATTTGTTGGCATCACAATTACTCCCTCCCTGGGAATGGTTCACAGTGTACTGTGTAGCTTTTTCCCCCTTCATCCAATGTGACAGCTAAGCTTTCATAGCATATCTGAGGCGTGGGTTGTTCGCTCAGGGCTAGCACCAGTTTCACACCAGCTGTGGCCCTTTTAACACCCCACCAAGAGCTTCTTTCACCACTTGTTAGTCCACCTCTAGGTAGTGTAGACATTTCAGGAAGCACAGCTCTATTCAAACAATAACACCTTGCTTAAAAAAAAAAAGCATCCACAAGAGCTAAACTGATTTGGATGACATTCTGTCAAAGCAAGTTGAGGAGACTAAACTGCTGGATTTAACCCTAGATAGCAAGCTGTCATGGTCAAAACATATTGACTCAAAGATTGCTAAAATGGGAAGAGATCGGTCCATGATAAGGTGTTTCTCTGCTTTCTTGACATCTCAGTCGACCAGACAGGTCCTTCAGGCCCTAGTTTTGTCGCAAATGGACTACTGCCAGGTTGTGTAGTCACCATAAAGAGGGACATATGGAAATTGCAGTTGATCCAGAACAGAGCAGCACGTGTTGCACTTACACTGAACAAAAATATAAATGTAACATGCAACAATGTCAAAGATTTTACAGTTCATATAAGGAAATCAGTCAATTTAAGTCAATTAGGCCCTTATCTATGGATTTCACATGACTGGGAATACAGATATGTATCTATTGGTCACAGATACTGTGGTGTATTGACAAATGTATTGTGTGTTAATGAGTTTAGAGGTAAAATGGTGGCAAATAGCCAATGGGATTTGCAGGGGTTATGCAGGGGTTGAGTTATTTGAATTAACAAATGATAAATGGGGTTTCCGTTCTTGCATTGAAGTGATTGGATTACGAGATGCAAGGGAAGTAAAAGTTCAGTGATGTATTGGAGAGCTGGGCTGAAGACACTGTAGACGACTGTAATATGTTAAGGAGAACATTAAATAAATCTGTTCCGTTTGTTATAAGTACGCTTTGGAGTCTTCAGTAAAAGAACCCAGCATCTTAGGATGCAACAGATACCTTTAAAAACAAGTATGGGCATAGATCAGAAAACCAGTCAGTATCTGGTGTGACCACCATTTGCCTCATGCAGCACGACTCATCTCCTTCACATAGAGTTGATCAGGCTGTTGATTGTGGCCTGTGGAATGTTGTCCCACTCCTCTTCAATGGCTGTGCGAAGTTGCTGGATATTGGCGGGAACTGGAACACGCTGTCATACACGTTGATCCAGAACATCCCAAACATGCTCAGTGGGTAACATGTCTGGAGAGTATGAAGGTCATGGAAGAACTGACATTTTCAGCTTCCAGGAATTGTGTACAGATCCTTGCAACATGGGGCCGTGCATTATCATCACATGAGGTGATGGCGGAAGATGAATGGTACCACAATGTGCCTCAGGATCTCGTCACGGTATCTCTGTGCATTCAAATTGCCATTGATAAAATGCAATTGTGTTCATTGTCCGTAGCTTATGCCTGCCCATACCATAACTCCACCGCCACCATGGGGCACTCTGTTCACAACGTTGACATCAGCAAACCACTCAACCCACCATGTGCCATGGAATCAATACATCAAAAATCTCTTCAACACTGTATTTAGATGTCAGACATTCGCTGACAAATTGTATTCGGATTTGGAACCATTCAAGCAGCTGGCACACAGTTCAGATACAACACAAGACATGCAATCAGAGGTCTCTTCACAGCCAGGTCCAGAACAGAGGCTGGGAAACGCACAGTATTAAAAGACAGCCATGACTACATGGAACGTTCTGCTACCCTAGGTAACTCATGCTAGCAATAAAAACAGATTTTAAAAAATTGATAAAAGAACACCTTACGGCACAGCGAGGACTGTGAAGAGACAGCCATTTTTATATATCTTGTATTGTAATTATGTATTTATTGTATTATGTAGCTGGGTGGCCTTGCACGAATCCTTGGCTTGTGCGAACCGGAACGCTCATAGGGCAGGAGCCATCTCCTCTTTCGTGAGGCAGCAGGAGATTATGTAGTATTATGTATTTTTGTTTCGTTTCCTGTTTGGACCCCAGGAAAGGCAGCGGCTAATTGGGGATCCCAATAAATACTGCTACTAAACAGAAATGGCACAGAACAGAATAAATAATCTATATAGTCATTCAGTCGATCTGTGCCACTTGAGAGCTGCAGTGGTCTAAGCAATTAATACTTAACAGACGAAGTGCAAATTGCACTGATAAGTGTGAGGTAGATCATGACAATTCAGAAATATATAATGAATATGGACACGCACACATCCCCAGACAATATACCAAAGACCCATTACCAGAAATGACCTCAAATTAAAAAGCACTCTTATAAAAATCATTGCAACTGGAGGCATTATGTGTGAGAAATTGATCTGATAAACCAAGATACTATTTTAATGCGATTTCATAAAGACTGGTATAAAAACAAAACGTATGAGACCTATGAAATATTCACGCTATAAATGTTGAGTTGTATCCAGTGTACACTGGATAGGTGCAGTGAAATGTGTTGTTTTACAGGGTCAGCCATAGTATGGCAGCACTGCAGCAAATTAGAGTTAAGTGCCTTGCTCAAGGGCATATCGACAGATTTTTCACCTTGTCGGCTCAGGTATTCAAATCAGCAACCTTTATGTTACTGGCCCAATGCTCTAACCGCTAGGCAACCTGCCACCTCAAGCAACCAGAGTCAGGCATTTAGAGCAAAATAAATGTAGCCTTAGGTGATGCTGCTTCGAAGATGCCCTGTATATGGTCTGTATTCTGGCCTGATAGAATAATCACTTTAAAACTGTGCAAATGATACATTGGAAAACAGCAGCAGCACTGAGGATATAACTTCCAGTACTGTTTAGCTACTGAATGAGTCATCCAATAAGGAGATTTTAGGATAAAACTACAGTCTGAGTAAGGGGTTCTAAGTGGTCTAAGGCTGTGTTTAAACAGGCAGCTCAACTGTCATATTTTTTCTACTAATCAGTCTTTTGACCAATCACACCAGATCGTTTCACATCAGATCTTTTTCAGTGCTAATTTTATTGGTAAATTTGGCAGAATTTGTAAACTAAGGGGTTTCCTCAAGAACCAAGGTAATGTTGGCCATCACTCTACTGGAATGTCATCTAGAGCAATTTTCTACAACCCTGATCCTTGGAACCCCCAGGGCATGCAGGCGTTATTTTTCCAGCCCAACTAATCAAGGGCAGGCTGATTCGCTGAAGCAGGTGTGTTCATAGTAAAACCTCTGCAAGGCCACCCTTAGCCTTGTAAATTTGCCGATTTGTAAGTTAAGATTTGTCTATATTCTTTTCTCAAAAGTCACTAGAAATAAGCATTTAAAAACAGTTTTTAAACATGTCAGAGGCCTTCCTACGCCCCCTGTCTAAGCCTACTAACACACCTGATTCAACTAATCAGGTGTGTTCATATATACTGGAATGAAAGACAACACAAAGGTCAAGCGGTCTGAATACTTTCCGAAGGCACAGAATTTTATATATTGTATATACAGTTAAAGTCGGAAGTTTACATACACCTTAATCATTTAGTAACCAAGAAAGTGTTAAACAAATCAAAATATATTTTATGAGATTCTTCAAAGTAGCCACCCTTTGCCTTGATGACAGCTTTGCACTCTTGGCATTCTCTCAACAAGCTTCATGAGGTAGTCACCTGGAATGCATTTAAATTAAAAGAAGGTGTGCCTTGTAAAAAGTTAATTTGTGGAATTTCTTTCCTTCTGAATCAGTTGTGTTGTGACAAGGTAGGGGTGGTATACAGAAGATAGCCCTATTTGGTAAAAGACCAAGTCCATATTATGGCAAGAACAGCTCAAATAAGCAAAGAAAAACGACAGTCCATCATTACTTTTAGACGTGAAGGTCAGTCAATTTGGAAAATGTCAAGTTTCTTCCAAGTGCAGGCGCAAAAACCATCAAGAGCTATGATGAAACTGGCTCTCATGAGGACCGCTAAAGGAAAGGAAGACCCAGAGTTACTTCTAATGAACTTATCCTCTTCAGCAGTGTTACCAGCCTCAGAAATTGCAGCCCAAAAAATGCTTCACAGAGTTCAAGTAACAGGCATCTCAACATCAACTGTTCAGAGGACACTGCGCGAATCAGGCCTTCATGGTCGAATTGCTGCAAAGAACCACTACTAAAGGTCACCAATAAGAAGAGACTTGATTGGGCCAAGAAACACGTGCAATGGACATTAGACCGGTGGAAATCTGTCCTTTGGTCTGATGAGTCCAAATTTGAGATTTTTGGTTATAACCGCCGTGTCTTTGTGAGACGCAGAGTAGGTGACGGATGATCTCTGCATTTGTGGTTCCCACCGTGAAGCATGGAAGAGGTGGTGAGATGGTGTGGGGGTGCTTTGCTGGTGACACTGTCAGTGATTTATTTAGAATTGAAGACACACTTAACCAGCATGGCTACCATAGCATTCTGCAGCAATACACCATCCCATCTGGTTTGCGCTTAGTGGGACTATCATTTGATAATGACCCAACACACCTCCAGGCTGTGTAAAGGCTATTTGACCAAGAAGGAGAGTGATGGAGTTCTGCATCAGATGACCTGGCCTCCACAATCACCTGACCTCAACCCAATTGAGATGGTTTGGGATGAGTTGGACCGCAGAGTGAAGGAAAAGCAGCCAACAAGGGCTCAGCATATGTGGGAACTCCTTCAAGGTGAAGCTGGTTGAAAGAATGCCAAGAGTGTGCAAAGCTGTCATCGGGGCAAAGGGTGAGTACTTCGAAGAATCTAAGATTTATTTTGATTTGTTTAACACTTTTTTGGTAACTACATGATTCAATATGTGTTATTTCATAGTTTTGATGTCGTCACTATTATTCTACAATGTAGAAAATATTAAAAATAAAGAAAAACCCTTGAATGAGTAGGTGTGTCCAAACGTTTGACTGGTACTGTATGTATGTATGTATTTTTTGTTGTTGTCGTAGTAGTATTTTACCCTCTTTCTCCACGATTTTGATATTGCCTCATTGCTGCAACTCCCCAACGTGCTCAGGAGGCAAAGGTCGAGTCATGCGTCCTTTGAAACATGACCCGTCAAACCACGCTTCTTAACACCCGCCTGCTTAACCCGGAAGTCAGCCACACCAATGTGTCGGAGGAAACACTGTTCACCTGACAGAGGTCAGCCTGCAGGCGCCCGGTCCGCCACAAGGAGTCGCTAGAGCGCGATGAGCCAAATAAAGCCCCACCCCGGCCAAACCCTCCCCTAATCCGGACGACGCTGGGCCAATTGTGATACAGCACGAGATCGAACCCGGGTCTGTAGTGACGCTCTAGCACTGCGATGCAGTGTCTTAGACCGCTGCGCCACGGGGGATTCATGAATTACTATTAACATGAATTAAACCAAAAAGAGAAATACAATCAGATTTTTAAATTAAACAATCATCTCACACTTACATTTTCTTTATGGGCCTCTTCACTATTCAACAACATTCACTCTCAACATCTCAATCAAAAGTTTTAACTTCTTGCAAGTCACAATTGTTCTTCATGGAAAATTACAATTTCTTTAGTTATGGTCTTATGCTCTGATTTTATTTTACCAATTGCCAATAAATTAAAATGTCCAAATTAGTTTAACACACTTTGTATGAATTACTGTTAACATGAATTAAAACAAAAAGAGAAATACAAATCAGATTTGTTTTAAATTAAACGCCATACTTTCATCCCACACTTACATTTTCTTTATGGTCCTCTTCACTATTCAACATTCGCCCTCAACAACACTCAAAAGGTAGCCCAGGGTGTGCCTAGGATAATTCATGTCCCACGCTGAGTCGCCAAACTCATTGGAGAGTCTTTCAATGGACATTGACCTAGAAAGTTAGAGTAAGTGACAAATAATAGGGCAAGTACAGTACATTTGCGTTTAATTTATTGCAGACTATACTGAAACGGAAAATGACAGTTTTTGTTTTCCATTAAAGGTGAAAAGACATGATACAGACCACTCCTTCACAATGAGGTTGGCATTAAGAAACATTAGTGTAAGTGATGCCTTTAATGCAGCAGTTATGGGGCAAAACATAATAAAGAGTCTAATTACCCCATTATGTATTGCCCCTGCATTAGGTCACCGTTTTCTACCTACAAATATTACTCCAGGTAGGAACGGCTGAGCTGACCATCTTGTGATGACCATTTACCAAGGGAATAATAGTTAATGTAATCAAACATTCAAGTCCTATGAGCACGAAAGTCAATTAACGATTCCCAATCAAAAGAAAAATGTTAACTGGCATATCATATACAGAACACATGCCTACAGTTCATTTCAAACTCATTTGCTTTTTGAAGAATAGTACCAAAAAATATAGAAAGATAGAAAATCCACCAAAGGTCAGAATGTATGTCCTGGTCCCATCAAAATAAATACCATAATATATTCTCTCTCTGAATATCCCACTTCTATACCTTATGTTCTAAACATCAGGGTCTGTACTGGCTGTACTGTGATGGGAGAGGGTTGATTCCAAATCGCTGTGGCGCTGCACCTAAGGCAGTTCTGAAACCTTGTTGTGATGAAGGCATCCCTACACCCATTCCCGGGTTCATACCCATCCCCGGCCCACTCCCCGGCCGGACTAGGTTTTGGTTGAGCATGTTGGTGTAGGGGGATGCTCCGTAGTTGAGGCCCATGCTGTAGGGCCTCTGGTGCTGGGTGCTGGGAAGCACCATGGGTTGGACATGCCTCCCTGGGGTGTTGAAGGAGAACTCTGGCGGTGGGCTGCTGGGTTTGGATGGGGTGGAGGTGAGCCGGTCCATGTCCTCAGAGGATTTGGGGGGAGGGGGGACAAAGCTGGACAGGCCCCCGTGGTCAGAGGGGCTGAGTGTGCTGGCTGGGAGCACACTCAGGGAAGGCCGGATCCAGTCATCCTTGAAAATCTGAACCGTCAGCGTGGACACGAGGGGGAAGAGGCGGTTGGTCACATGGGCCAGCACCATCTGCTCGTTGGCATCCCGGCGTATTCGGACATGGACGGAGCCAGCCTGCACACAAAGCCGGTGGAAACGACAAGGAGTTAAAGAGTCAGTCTGTGTGTTTACTCCACATTTTCTCGCTCCCTTTCTCTCCCTCTAGCTCTACTGGCAGTACGCTAGGGCATACAGTCTGGAGAGAACAGTGTGGCGACAACCCAGAACTGTGTGACAACAACTGAGCACAGCAGCAACACCACTGTATAAACTTAGTCTACACAGGAATTTACGAGTGCAGCCAAGAAGCTGGCCTATTTATCAATATGACAGCAGTGATGCTGTAATTGCGTAATGTTACCATTACATTATACTGCTATTATGCAGAGTGCAAATAAGTGTTATTTCATTGAATGAGATTTAACGTAGCAGCAGACCAGACAGAATCTGTATTTAAGTAATTCTACGTGAAGCAACATTGTTAGAGCCACAGTCTGAATAATTCACATCTCAGGCGTTTCAATGAAACCAGAATGACTCAATTTCTGTCTTTATGCCATATTCCCTGTATTGGAGTACGACGTGACAACTGTCATCTTTTTGTGTGACTACTCTGTCTTCACAAAGGGAATCAAAGAACATGGCCTTGCTTCTCCTAGAGGCAGAGCAAACAGTGTGAGGCATTTTGCTGGGAGTCTGCTGGGTATAATGAGGAGACAGCAGGGACAGAACGATGATGACATACCAGAGAGCCAAAGCCCACCGTCCAGAAGTGTTCGTTACGGACCTCCAGGACCCCATCCAGAGTGGAGACCTGATGGAAGACAAGTCCAGTTTTACACACATACAGCAGTACATACAGTCTAGAGGTCTGCTCCTGCCCGCTCCCGCTGGCTTTCTGTCTGACTCCCACCCGCTCCCGCAATAACTGGTCCCGAACACAACCGCAGTCCCGCAATGTTATTTTAGGCGTATGTGACGCAGCTTACTTGCCAGCCATGGTCCCAGCAATTCTGCACCCTATAGGCAGTATCCAAATGTGCAAAAATACCTAAGTTTCTTATGTCACATGGCCCATTATATTAGGCTATCGGTAGGTATTACTGGGCTATATCAACCAATAGGCTAGATGTAGTTTGAAGAGAGCAGAGTGGACACTTGCACTTTCTCTTGAGCTACATTTTATAGCCTACCTTTAAGGAGCAGGACAATTTTCAGATGGGACATATGGGTGATCAGTACTTATTTCAAGGCAATGTAGTAAACTATCGCATAAATCATATTTAGGAAGTACATTTCCTTGGAAATGATAACTGCCCCATGATTCTCCACCGATGCATAGGCTATAGCCTTCTGTATTTAATTGAGACCACATGCCCATCTGATCTTGCACGTACGGATACTGAACCTGAAGCAGCAAAAATGATGAGGGCGGACACTTCCACTTTTTCTTGAGCTACGTTTTGCATATAGAATGTAGACTACCTTCAGGAGCAGGACGATTTGCAGGCAGAGACAAATAAATGGGTAATTCATATTTATGGAAAAGGCGCAATGCTCACTCACGATGGTAGCCTATGCACGCGTTGCGCCTTTTCAATTATGATATTTTTTTTTATTGCACCTGGACTCACATTGGTTGAGCGCCCTACACTTCTTTCCATTATCAATATTACTTTACAGTCACCGTAGTAAACTATAGCCTAATCATATTGAAATTAATTTCCTTTGGAAAGATAACTGCAACGTGTAGAGCCCGACATTAAAATTGTCCGATATTGTTTTTTTTAATGCTATATCGGTTTAATTTCCCTGGAGTAGCCCCCCCCAAAAAAAAGGAATCAGTATTGGACCCCAAAAAACATATCAGTCGGGCTCTAGCCAAATGATTCTCTGCCCATGCATAGGCAGCCTACTCTACTTCACTGAAACCACACATACTGTTGGCGCACATGATCTCGCACACCCAACTAGGAGAGGAAGGCTACTGAACTTGAAGCAGCGAAATTCTGAGGGTGTGTGAATAACGCGACAAAGAGTTGCTTTTAATACAATAGGAAGGCTTACAAAGCAGAAAGACGTCCGTTTCCAAATAATCTGCGGGATCTGACCGCATCATGAAAAATGCAGACCACGCCACAATCTCTGTAGGGGTCTAACAGAGTCTCTGCCATGAGGGGACCAGTTTAACCTGATCGTGTGACCAGTCCCAGTCAACTCCCATGGTCTGAAAAAACTATAACTGGCTCTAGTTATAATATTGATAGAGTGGCACAATAGGACCCCAAGGGGCACAATATATTTTAAAACATGGTAGGGAATCATTTCAAGTTGTTGCACACTGTGAAATACACTTCAATAATATATGCATATAACGCACAGAGACAAAAATTGGCTTCAATACACATAGTACACGCAACACATTTCAACTGCCTTATTTAGCGAGTGCAACGGGCTTGAAAAATAGGAAAGAGGTCAAAAGAGGACAACCCTCAGCAAACGCATCACTGATTGCCATTAGGAGCAAAGATGAAATGTTCCCATTCGCTTCCAGCACTTTGCCCTCCACAACCATGGCGCCAAACAACTCAAGAGTTGTTGGACCATCAAAAATGGTGGGGAAAAAAACATTTTTTAAATGTTTTCTGTAAACGGTTTGATCACTGTGTAAATATCCCGTATTATGTAAATAATTTACATGTATTCCACCTCATATGCCTCGTTATTAACATTATATTTCATGTCTAACTAGCTCCATTTGGACATTACCCTTTGTTGTGCCGATGACGTGGATGTCGATTAAGGCAGCCCCCCGCACCTCACTGATTCAGAGTGGTTGGGTTAAAAGTGGAAGACACCTTTCAGTTGAATGCATTCAGTTGTACAACTGACTAGGTATTCCTCTTTCCCTTTATTGTTAGAATTATCTCCTCTCCACAATTCACTAGGGTTGTCCTCATTGCTTTTGTCTAGATGGAGTACAACTATGACCGGAAGTTACTTTTTGTAGCAGGTTAGGAGAGCATTTTAGCGAACCTGCTACGTTAATTCTTCAAACCCGCTGCCTAAGTTCTCCTAACCAGCTACAAAAAAGTACATTCCGTAGCTGTATACCACCTAGTTAAAACCGTCCTTAATTGACCTCCCATCCTATTTCAATAGTTAATTAAACAACAAAAACATCACCCCCACTTGAGTGCTCTTACCTCTCTGAGCAGTTTGTCAAGCTGACCGATGACATGGGAGGGAGTGGTCTAAAGGACAGGACAGAAAACAGCCAGGTGTGAGTCACCAGAGTGTCTCTGCTCAAAACACAGCACTCCAGAAAATCCACAGAAAAACTATTAGTATTTCTTTCATTAGTCCACTGTTGATGCAGTCCCAAAATGTCTCCTGCATCATCATGATGATGTGGCCTTTGCTTCTTAAAAGTCCAATATCTTGAAAACTTGACTGCTCACATGCTAAATATTTTGGGACTGTATCAACAATTGACTGACTAATGAGAAAAAACATCCCCAAATTAAATTTTGGAGTGGATTTTCCCTTTAATGAGTAATGAGCTAAGGTCCTTCAAAGAACATGCTCTCTTTAATTGATTTATTTAACCTTTATTTAACTAGGCAAGTCAGTTAAGAACAAATTCTTATGTAAAATGACGGCCTACCGGGGAACAGTGCCTTGTGCCTTGTTCAGGGGCAGAATGACAGATTTTTACCTTGTCAGCTCTGGGATTCGATCCAGCAACCTTTCGGTTACTGGGCCAACGCTCTAACCACTAGGCTACCTGCCGCCCCAACAGTGTACAGTGCTTCTTCCTTTAAAAGTTTTGAGCTTATGCCACGACCGTTTGTGGTAGATGGTGGCAGATTGTGGTAAATTGCGTCATTCTGACAACAATGGCTGACACTTAAATGACGTGCTGCAACTTTTAAAGGAAGAACAACTGTAAGGAAAACATAATCCGGACAGAACATAACTCAATCATTCCAAGAGTTTACAGTGTTGAGTTACAGTAAAGTTGTGCGATCCACATCACATCCTACAGAGAATCAATGATCCAGTTCAATTTAGACTGTGGACATGTTTGAATAGCCTACCTGAAGGAGCACCTTCCCGCTGTACACACTCATAGGATACATGGTGCCAAAGATCATGAGGCCGATGGCCACCGCCGAAACTGTGTCCACAGCATTGTAATTACTAGAGAGAGAGAGAGAGAGAAAATCATCAGGTACTTCATAATAGATAATATTAGTACGTTATTAAGTTAGGAGCATATAGCTGTCAGGATAGAGCTGGGTGACATGGACAAAAATCCATATCACAATAAACTGACTGAATTATCATGATAACGATACGTTTATAACATTCATGTATACCACCGTTACTCACAATCATTCATATAACTCAGTACTGTAGTCTTGTGGTTAGTGTCCACCTTGAGATTGGAAGGCTGTGAGTTCGATCCCCGGCCGAGTCATACTAAAGACTGTAAAAATGGCACCTTATGAGTCTTTGCTTGGCACTCAGCATCTTTTAAATTTATTTTTATTTAACTAGGCAAGTCAGTTAACTTCTTTGGGATAGGGGGTGGTATTTTGACATCCGGATGAAAAGCGTGCCCAAAGTAAAATGCCTGCTACTCAGGCCCAGAAGCTAGGATATGCATATAATTGGATAGAAAACACTCTAAAGTTTCTAAAACTGTTAAAATTATGTCTGTGAGTATAACATAACTTATTTGGCAGGCGAAACCCCGAGGACAAACCATCCAGGATTTTTTTTTTTGGAGTTCACTGTGTTTTCAATTGGTTTTCTATGGGAAACTAGATTTATGAGGCACCTGGTTGCAGTTCCTATGGCTTCCACTAGATGTCAACAGTCTAGAAATTGATTGATGTTTTTCCTTTGAGAAATGAAGTACGGCTATTCAGAATGAGTGTCAAGCCAAGTGGAGTCTTTTGTTTGGGGCGCTCGACCTGTAGCTCGCTCCACGTTGATTTTATCCGCTATTGAACACAGTATATTCCGTCTTAAATGTTATCGATTATTTACGTTTTAGCATACCTACGGTTGGATTAGGAAAGTTGTTTGAAATGTTTGGACCAAGTTTACAGGTAACTTCTTAGATAAATTGTAGTCATGTTGGATGAGTTGGAACTGGTGTTTTTCTGAATAAAACGCGCCAAATAAATTGACATTTTTGGGATATAAACAAGGAATTTATCGAACAAAAGGACCATATTTGTGATGTTTCTGGGACATATTGGAGTGCCAACAGAAGAAGATCTTCAAAGGTAAGGCATGAATTATATCGTTATTTCTGACTTTTGTGTCGCCACCTGCCTGGTTGAAAATGATTGTTATGCATTTGTATGATGGGGCGCTGTCCTCAGATAATCGCATGGTTTGCTTTCGCCGTAAAGACTTTTTGGAATCTGACACCGCGGCTGGATTAACAAGAAGTTAGCTTTATTTTGACATATTGCATGTGTAGTTTCAAGAATGTTAAATATTTACAATTCTGTAGTTTGAATTTGGCGCCCTGCACTTTCACTGGATACTAGCCTAGAGAGGTTTAAAGAACAAATTCTTATTTACAATGACGGCCTACCAGGGAACAGTGGGTTAACTGCATGTTCAGGGGCACAACGACAGATTTTTACCATGTCAGCTCAGGATTCGATCCAGCAACCTTTCGGGTTACTGGCCCAACGCTCTAACCACTAGTCTACCTGCCGCCCCTGAGCCCCTGCCGCCCACAGTCCTCAATACCTGCCGCATTAAGGAGATAGATTGAGGGTAAGGCCGTGCGATAGACAAGCTTTCTGTCCAGGGTGTGTACATGTACATTAAGCTGCCTCAGGCTCCTGCCCTATGAGCGGCTCGTGCAAGGCTATTTACATATAAGCAGACTTATTTCATTTCAAACTTCACATGTCTCTAGTATAGGCAACTTATCATTATGAGCGATATCAGCAAATGCCCACGATAAGTGGTCGGTGTCGATAATTTTCAGTTTATTGTCCCATCTCTGTCAAGAGTTATCATGGAGGTTGATAAGTAACAAGAGGGATGTCAAACACACATCAGGTCGATAATGGGGGCTTTGTGGAAACACAATTCAGAGTACACATTATTTCTCAACAATACTGATTTATAACTTCCCCGAATCCACTAACTAATTCCATTACACCATGTCGGACTTACTTGATCTCAATGAGCATGTAGGTGATGCAGAGTGAGAGAGCTCCGGCCACGTTGATTAAGACAAAGGGATTCATACGAGGCAGAAGGACACTGCTGAGACCAGGGATAATCCCACACAGGCTGAAAACATACAAACACAAAAATAAAATTACTATACTGAGCCATTCAACCCTGCGGTGATGCTCCAAACGTGTCTAAACTTGTTAGAGTTACTGTGACAACACACATTACCAAAGTGACAACACACATTACCAAAGGGCAACCAAAGAAATCACACAAACAATCCAAGACAGGGACTCACAGAAAGCACCTGTAATATACACATCTTCTTAAAAGTGAAAATATTAATAATGCTGAGACTAAGTGATTGTAATATTCTTTCTACAATCTACTAAACACAAATATAAATGCAAAACATTTCAACGATTTTACTGAGTTACAGTTCATATAAGGAAATCAGTCAATTGAAACAAATTCATTAGGCCCTAATCTATGGATTTCACATGACCGGGCAGGGGCGCAGCCATGGGTGGGCCTAGGAGGGCATAGCCCCACTACTGGGGAGCCTGGCACAGCCAATCAGAATTAGTTTTTCCACACAAAAGGCTTTATTACAGCCAGAAATACTCCTCAGTTTCATCAGATGTCCAGGTGGCTGGTGTGCTCACTGCGGTGCCAGACTCCAGAGGTGCAGTCAAATTGAAATATCCTCAAATCAAATGTTATTGGTCACATACACATGGTTAGCAGATATTATTGCGAGTGTAGCGAAATGCTTGTACTAAACCATTATTTGTAACATTACGATGCTGTCAAACATTGTTGATACTCCGAGTCGGGAATTCATGTCATACGAAAGAATTCCCCTCGACCACGACCACACATTTTGGAAAACAAACGTACTTCATCGACTTTTGGAAATAACAAAACATGCTGAAAAGCTGCTGTGTTGTTCAATGTGTGTTCAGAAAGTATTCAGACCTCTTGACTTTTTCCACATTTTGTTGTGTTACAAAGTGTGATTAAAATGAATGTCATTTTTCGTCAAAAATCTACACAAAATATTCTGAAATGTAAAAGTGGAAGATTTTTTTTTTTACTGATGTTAGAATTTATGAAATATGAAACACTAATATACATACACAAAAGTATGTGGACACGCCGTCAAATTAGTGGATTCGGTTATTTCAACCACACCCGTTTCTGACAGGTGTATAAAATCGTGCACACAGCCATGCAATCTCCATAGACAAACATTGACAGTAGAATGGCCTTACTGAAGAGCTCAGTGACTTTCAACGTGGCACCGTCATAGGATGCCAACTTTACAACAAGTCAGTTCGGCAAATTTCTGCCCTGCAAGAGCTGCCCCGGATCAGCTGCGAAGTGGTAGGCCACACAAGCTCACAGAACGGGACTGCCGAGCGCGTAAAAAACGTCTGTCCTCGGTTGTAACACACACTACCGAGTTCCAAACTACCTTTGGAAGCAACATTAGCAAAATAACTGTTCGTCGGGAGCTTCATGAAATGGGTTTCCAAGGCCGAGCAGCCGCACACAAGCCTAAGATCACCATGCACAATGCCAAGCGTCGGCTGGAGTGGTGTAAAGCTCGCCGCCATTGGACTCTGGAGCAGTGGAAACGAGTTCTCTGGAGTAATGAATCACGCTTCACCATCTGGCAATCCAATGGACAAATCTGGGTTGGCGGATGCCAGGAGAACGCTACCTGCCCCAATGCATAGTGCTAACTGTAAAGTTTGGTGGATGAGGAATAATGGTCTGGGGCTGTTTTTCATGGTTCGGGCTAGGCCCCTTAGTTCCAGTGAAGGGAAATCTTTGTTTCAGCAGGACAATGCCCCTGTGGACAAAGTGAGGTTCATACAGAAATGGTTTGTTGAGATCGGTGTGGAAGAACTTGACTGGCCTGCACAGAGCCCTGACCTGAACCCCATCGAACACCTTTGGGATGAATTGAAACGCCGACTGCGAGCCAGGCCTAATCGCCCAACATCAGTGCCCGACCCCACTAATGCTCGTGGCTGAATGGAAGCAAGTCCCCACAGCAATGTTCCAAACATCTAGTGGAAAGCCTTCCCTGAAGAGTTGAGGCTGTTATAGCAGCAAAGGGGGACCAACTCCATATTAATGCCCGTGATTTTGGAATGAGATGTTCGTTGAGCAGGTGTCCACATACTTTGACCATGTAGTGTATATTCTTGGGACCCAACTCTTCAATGTATTATTTTACAGACAGATGGATGCATTCATCCCGTGTTCTCTCTACGTGGTGTGTTTTTGGATCAGATTATATTTTATTTTTGGGATGTGCTTCGTCCTGTTCATAAATGACCAATGTCTGATCTAATTCAAATGGCTAGCCGTTCATTATGCCGTTGTGATACAATTCATGTACAATTACGCATTCATGTGTGTCGCTTTTCAGCATGTGACTAAAATAAATACATTGCTCTCATTTCACAAAAAGAAAAACAAGATTCCTATAGTGAGTGGAACCCCCTCAGATCTTACAGTTGTGTGGTGATGAGGCAGTGTGCATGCTTTACAGATCAGTTTTTTGTGTTTAATCAGAGATGTTAATGCAGTGCATTAGGAGGTGTAACCCATCAGAGTAGGCGTGATGATATGAAGTGATGTCCTACTCAGACAGATGAGTGCTGTCAACACTGGGGATCGCAGTGTCTGGGACCACACATCATACTCATCAGCATCAGTAGGGGGAGTAGAGGGCAATGAGTTCACTCACATTTAGCCAATGTGAAATCATACACTGACATTTAGCCTGTTTTATTTAATTTGCAGCGATGTATTCAGATCTTGGCATAATATTATTTGATTAGATAAATACTGAGAAGATGAATTCTATATAGTGTTTTTAAACTGCATCCCTGTCCAATGTCAACCTCTTATTAAACATGCATGGATACCAGTCCACTGGTGTCCAACAAGGACACACACAAAAAAATAGGCATTATCTTTAAAAAAGAAAAGAAAACCCATTAACCTTAAGAAGCTCGACCTCCGGTCACTTAATTTGAAGCCAACATTTGAGGGGGGTGAGTGGGGTGAGCGGGAAGCAGGATTTACAATCCCAATAATCTCCTAAATCTCCCCGCTGCATTGATATAATTTGAGTACTAGGGACAGGGTCGTGTGATTCCACGGCCGTCTGTCTGTGCGTCCGGCGCTGCCTAGAGAGGGAGAGAGAGAGCGAGAGAGAACACTGTGTGGATAGAGGGAGCTTTGTTCCAGAGTGACAGTTTGTATAATCCCACCCACTGGAGACAGAAATTGTGGGATTACGGTGAGACAAACACTTGATATGATGTCGGTCGGCTATAAATACAGGCTAAACGCTGTTGCCCAAATAATAGTACACAGTGGACTAGCTCTGAGGGTTATATAATGTCTACCCACCAAACCCCAGGGAGGGTGGTGAGGCCCAGAGACACGGATGACACGATTACAGCAGATAATGAAACAATGAGTCAAAGTAGTCCGGGACATCCTGTCCACTGTGCCTTCTATTCAGAACAATCAGAACTTTACTCTGTTATACAGCGCCTTCAGAAAGTATCCACACCCCTTGACTTTTCACACATTTTGTTGTGTAACACAGCCTGAATTTAAAAGTGATTAAATTTAGATTTTGTGTCACTGGCATACACGTGGCAACGTACACATACACTGGCATACAACGTACCCCATAATGTCAAAGTGGAATTATGTTTCTATACATTTTTACAAATGAATAAAACAATATTTTATTAATAATAGTATCAATACGTATTCAACTCCTTTGTTATGTCAAGCCTAAATAAGTTCAGGAGTAAAAATGTGCTTTAAATCACATAGTAAGTTTCATGGACTCACTGTGTGTAATAAGTGTTTAACAGGATTTTAATGACTACTTCATCTCCGTTCAATTATCTTTAAGGTCCCTCAGTCAAGCAGTGAACTTCAAAAACGGATTCAAGAACAAAGACCAGAGACATTTTCCAATACCTCGCAAAGAAGGGCACCTATTGGTAGATGGGTAAAAATAAAAAAACCAGACATTGAATATCCCTTTGAGAATGGTGGAGTTAATTACACTTTGGATGGTGTACAGTGCATTCGGAAAGTATTCAGACCCTTTGACTTTTCCACATTTTGTTACATTACAGCCTTATTCTAAAACTGATTAAATAGTCCGCCCCCTCTCATCAATCTACACACAATACCCCATAATGACAAAGCAAAATGTAGAAATGTTTCCAAATGTATAAAAAAATTAAAAAAAGTTTATTTATATAAGTATTCAGACCCTTTGTTATGAGACTCAAAATTGAGCTCAGGTGCATCTGGTTTCCATTGATCATCCTTGAGATGTTTCTACAACTTGATTGGATTCTGTGGTAAATTAGACATGATTTGGAAAGGCCCACACCTGTCTGTATAAGGTCCCACAGTTGACAGTGCATGTCAGAGAAGAAAAAACAAGCCATGAGGTGAAATAATTGTCCGTAGAGCTCCGAGACAGGATTTTGTCAAGGTAAAGATCTGGGGAAAGGTTCCAAAATATTTGTGCAGCATTGAAGGTGCCCAAGAACACAGAGCCCTCCATCATTCTTAAATGGAAGACATTTGGAACAACCAAGACTCTCCCTAGATCTGGCCGCCCGGCCAAACTGAGCAATCGGGGGAGAAGGGCCTTGATCAGGGAGGTGACAAAGAACCCAATGGTCACTCTGACAGAGCTCCAGAGTTCCTCTGTGGAGATGGGAGAACCTTCCAGAAGGACAACCATCTCTGCAGCACTCCACCAATCAGGCCTTTATAGTAGAGTGGCCAGACGAAAACCAATCCTCAGTAAAAGGCACATGGCAGCCCTCTTGGAGTTTGCCAAAAATGCACCTAAAGGACTCTCAAACCATGAGAAATAAGATTCTCTGCTCTGATGAAATCAAGATTGAACTCTTTGGTCTGAATGCCAAGCGTCACGTCTGGAAGACACCTGGCACCATCCCTACGGTGAAGCATGGTGGAGGGAGCATCATGGTGTGGGCATGTGTTTCAGCAGCAGGGACTGGGAGACTAGTCAGGATTGAGGGAAAGATGAACAGAGCAAAGTACAGAGATCCTTGATGAAAACCTGCTCCAGAGCACTCAGGACCTCAGACTGGGGCGAAGGTTCACCTTCCAACAGAATAACGACCCTAAGCACACAGACAAGACAACGTAGGAGTGGCTTCGGGGCAAGTCTCGGAATGTCCTTGAGTGGCTTGGCCAGAGCCTTGACTTGAACCTGATCGAACATCTCTGGAGACCTGAAAATAACTATGCAGCAACACTCCCAATCCAACCTGACAGAGCTTGAGAGGTTCTGCAGAGAAGAATGGGAGAAACTCCTCAAATCCTTCCTAACTCAGTTATTGGAGAGGAAGGAAAACCGCTCAGAGATTTCACCATGAAGCCAATGGTGACTTTAAAACGGTTACAGAGTCCAATGGCTGTGAGAGGAGAAAACTGAGGATGGATCAACAACATTGTAGTTACTCCACAATACTAACCTAAATGACAGTGTGCAAAGAAAGAAGCCTGTACAGAATAAAAATATTCAATGCATCCTGTTTGCAATAGTACACTAAAGTAAAACTGCAAAACATTTGGCAAATAAATTAACTTTCATGTCCTGAATACAAAGCGTTATGTTTAGGGAAAATCTAACACAACATATCACTGAGTACCACTCTTCATATTTTAATATTGCACCCCTTCTGAAAAAACCTACACTCGATCCCTCCGATGTCAACAACTACAGACCAGTATCCCTTCTTTCTTTTCTCTCCAAAACTCTTGAACGTGCCGTCCTCGGCCAGCTCTCCTGCTATCTCTCTCAGAATGACCTTCTTGATCCAAATCAGTCAGGTTTCAAGACTAGTCATTCAACTGAGACTGCTCTTCTCTGTGTCACGGAGGCGCTCCGCACTGCTAAAGCTAACTTTCTCTCCTCTGCTCTCATCCTTCTAGACCTATCGGCTGCCTTTGATATTGTGAACCATCAGATCCTCCTCTCCACCCCTCTTCCCGAGTGGGCATCCTGGCGGCGGCCCACGCTTGGATTGCGTCCTACCTGACAGGTCGCTCCACCAGGTGGCGTGCGAGAATCTGTCCCGCACCACGTGCTCTCACACTGGTGTCCCCCAGGCCTGTTCTAGCCCTCTCCTATTCTCGCATACACCAAGTCACTTGGCTCTGTCATATCCTCACATGGTCTCTCCTATCATTGCTATGCAAGACGACACACAATTAATTTTCTCCTTTCCCCTCTGATAACCAGGTGCGAATCGCATCTCTGCATGTCTGGCAGACATATCAGTGGGATGACGGTCACCACCTCAAGCTGAACCTCGCAAGACGGAGCTCTCTCTTCTCCCGGGGAAGGACTGCCCGTTCCATGATCTCGCCATCACGGTTGACAACTCCATTGTGTCCTCCTCCAGAGTGCTAAAGACTTGCGTGATCCTGGACAACACCCTGTCGTTCTCAACTAACATCCAGGCGTGACCCTTCCGTAGGTTCATGCTCTACAACATTCGCAGAGTACGACCCTGCCTCACACAGGAAGCGGCGCAGGTCCTAATCCAGGCATCTCATCTCCCGTCTGGATTACTGCAACTCGCTGTTGGCTGGGCTCCCTGCCTGTGCCATAAACCCCTACAACTCATCCAGAACGCCGCAGCCCGTCTGTGTTCAACCTTTCCCAAGTTCTCTCAACGTCACCCCGCTCCTCCGCTCTCTCCACTGGCTTCCGATTGAAGCTCGCATCGCCTACAAGACCATTGGTGCTTGCCTACGGAGCTGTGAGGGGAAGCACCTCCGTACCTTCAGGCTCTGATCAGGCCCTACACCCAAACAAGGGCACTGTCGTTCACCACCTCTGGCCTGCTCGCCTCCCTACCTCTGAGGAAGTACAGTTCCCGCTCAGCCCAGTCAAAACTGTTCGCTGCCTGGCACCCAATGTGGAACAAACTCCCTCACGACGCCAGTCAGCGAGTCAATCACCACTCTTCCGGAGACACCTGAAAACCCACCTCTTTAAGGATATCCTAGGATAGGATAAGTAATCCTTCTAACCCCCCCCCCTTAACAAGAGGTATAGACTTCTACACCTATCTGATAAATGGTTGTTCCACTGGATATCATAAGGTGAATGCACCAATTTGTAAGTCGCTCTGGATAAGAGCGTCTGCTAAATGACTTGAATGTAAATGTAAATGTTAAAGCTTGGTGGTGGCTGCATCATGTTTTGGGTATATTGGTCATCGGCAAGGACTAGGGATTTTTTTTTAGGATAAAAAGAAACGGAATAGAGCTAAGCACAGGCAAAATCCTAGAGGAAAACCTGGTTCAGTCTGCTTTCCAACAGACAGTGTGAGACAAATTTACCTTTCAGCAGGACAATAACCTAAAACACAAGGCCAAATGTACACTGGAGTTGCTTACCAAGACGACATTGAATGTTCATAAGTGGCCTAATTACAGTTTTGACTTTAAATCAGCTTGAAAATCTATGGCAAGAGCTGAAAATGGCTGTCTAGCAACTAGCAACCACCTTGACAGAGCTTTAAGAATTTTAAAAAGAATGTGCAAATAATGTACAATACAAGTGTGCAAAGCTCTTATAGACTTACCCAGAAAGACTCACAGCTGTAATGGCTGCCAAAGGTGATTCTAACATGTATTGATTCAGGGGTGTGGAAAGTTATGTAAATTATATATTTCTGTATTGAATTTTCAATACATTTGTTAAAATGTATATGAGGTGCTTTTGCCCTAGGTAACCTGGAGAGTGGGTAGGATTGTACGTGCCTTTTACTATTCAGGATGGAATGCGACAGAAAGCCACTTCAATAATATTTGGGGTTTTAGAATAGATTATGAGAGTCAATCTAATTTAGGCCTAGTTTTGTTTCATAGACTGCTACTGCTATATTATTTGAGATCAGGGTGTTATAGCTATGAGGGAACGCCTGCATAATGGAAAGCAAAATATAGCTGGACCTGCAATGAGTTAGAGGCTTGTTTCACATGAGCCTCAGCAGCTCATTCACATAACCCATTAGGAGGTAAGGGAGGGTTCTTTTTCAATGAGTCCTCCAACTCCAAACATGACTCAGCCTTTTGTCATTTTCCACTTCCTGAGTGGCATAATCCAGACCGGGGCACCAGCAGAGAAAGTAGAGGTGCAAAATGATCTCAACACTCTGGACTGAAACAAAACCCACCAACATCCATTATTCAGACAAAACAAGTGAGGCGATTCATCATCCTGGAAGCTACTATATGAGGAAAGGTGGAGGGGGTGGAGTTTCACTGTCAAGCCTCTCCCCAGCCCTGCACAGGGTCTCCAGGGGTGAGGGCCAGGAAGTGGCTGACCTGAGAGTATCCATCAGGTCTTAACCCCAGGGCAAGGGCACACAGCACAATATGGAGGAGGTGAAAGGGAAGATAAGAGTTTCACACCTGACCTCTACAGGCAGGTTTCGCCAGAGGGGGTCATTGTAATCCATTGGAAATGACATGAGACCGGCCCTTGCTGTCCAGATACCTTACAATAATTCCAAGAAGCTCAATTAAGCCAATATTTCCCTGAAAAAGCCACTCCCTAACATCTTGCTGAAAAAATATACTACTACACCCCATGTCATGTTTTATGTACATTTTGAAATGTTTTAGTCATTTCGCTCTTATCCAGAGCGACTTACAGAGTGCATTCATCTTAAGCTAAGTGGGACAGACACCCACATATCACATTCATAGTACCGGTAAGCACATTTTTCTTAAATAAAGTAGCTAGCAGCAAAGTCAGCGCTAGTAAAGGGGGGGAGACAAGTGCGAGTGTTAGTTCACGCAAGGGGGATGCTGTGGGATTATTTAAAATACTATTTGAAGAGGTAGGGTTTCAGATGTTTTCAGAAGATGGACAGGGACTCTGCTGTCCTGGCTTCAGGGGGAAGCTGGTCCCACCATTGGGATGCCAGGACAGAGAAGAGCTTGGACTGGGCTGTGGGAGCTGCCCTCCCGTAGAGGTGGGAGGGTCAAGAGACCAGAGGTGGCAGAATGGAGTGCTTGGGTTGGGGTGTAGGGTTTGAGTATAGCCTGAAGGTAGGAAGGGGTAGTCCCTCTTGCTGTTCTGTAGGCAAGTTCCATGGTCTTGTAGTGGATGCGAGCTTCGACTGGAAGCCAGTGGAGTGTGTGGAGAAGCGGGGTGACATGAGAGAGATTAAACACCAGGCAGGCTGCAGCGTTCTGGATAAGTTGCAGGGGTTTGATGGCACAAGCGGAGAGCCCAGCCAACAGCGAGGCAGTAGTCCAGACAGGAGATGACAAGTGCCTGGATTCGGACCTGCACCGCTTACTGTGTGAGGTAGGATCATAATCTACGGATGTTGTAGAGCATGAACCTGCAGGAGTGAGTCACTGCTTTGATGTTTGCAGAGAACAACAGTGTTGTCCAAGGTTCTTTGTACTCTGGGAGGGGGACACCGTGGAGTTGTCAACCGTGATGGAGTGGTCTTGAAGCGGGCAGGCATTCTACGGGAGGAAGTGTAGCTCCGTGTTGTTGTGCTTGAGGTGGTGGGCCGACATCCAAATGGAGATATATGCCAGGCACGCAGAGATGCGTGTCGCCACCTGGGTGTCAGAAGGGGGAAGGAGAAAAGTAGTTGAGTGTCATCCAAATAGCAATGATAGCAGAGACCATGTGAGGATGAGAGCAGAGTGACTTGGTGTATAGAGAGGGCCTAGAACTGAGCCTTGGGGGACACCAGTAGCGAGAGTACGTGGTGCAGACACAGATCGTCTCCACGTCACCTGGTAGGACTGGCCTGCCAGGTACGATGCAATCCAAGAGTGTGCAGAGCCTGAGAGACACCCAGCCCTGAGAGAGTGAAGAGGAGGATCTGACGGTTTACGGTGTCGAAGGCAGCGGATAGATCTAGGAGGATGAGAACAGAGAAGAGAGAGTCGGCTTTGGCAGTGCAGAGAGCCTCCGTAAAACACAGAGAAGAGCAGTCTCGGTTGAGGGACCCGTCTTGAAGCATGACTGGTTAGGGTCAAGAAGATCGTTCTGAGAAAGATAGCAAGAGTTGGTCAGAGACAGTACGCTGAAGTGTTTTGGAAAGAAAATAAAGAAGGTCTGTAGTTTTTGACGTCAGGAGTCAAGTGTTAGTTTAGGAGGGGAGCGATTCGGGCCATTTTGTAGTCAGAGGGGACGCAGCCAGTGGTCAGGGATGAGTTGATGAGGGAAGTGAGAAGGTCTCCAGAGATGGTATGGAGAAGGGAGGAGGGGATCGGGTTGAGCGGACAGGTTGTCGGGTGACCGGACCTCACTAGTCGCAGGATTTCATCTGGAGAGAAAAAGGGTCAAGGCGTAGGGTAGTTCTGTGTGTCTATTTACCCTTTAGCCTCAGTTTGATTGGGACAGACTGCTAATCACATTACACACATACACTGTGGTGCATATATTTCCTGAGGGATGCTTGGGAGGGAAACTGTCCACTTCTGGACTACAGGGGGAAAACAAGGAGGATCAATACAGCAGGATGACTCATTGAAAGAGGATCTTACCTTCGACTCAGGTCTGCGACATGCTCCTGGAGCCAACTGGTGCTGGCAGCTGTTGGGAGGATGGTGCGGGAGGGAGAGAATGAGGGATGGAGAAAAAAAAAGAGAGAAGACAGAAGACAGGGGTCAGAATTACACACATCAACACAGTGAGAGAGCATCACTCTAGCAGCCCTTATCTGCAGTCTGTTCCCATATATCTTCCTCCACAGTTGCCATTGTTGTGGTGGTAACAGGACCCGAGTGCCATTTGATCAGCAAGCAGAGTGTGTCCTCAGCTGTCCACCCCGCAGGATGGGTTACAATCACAGACGACTGACCAGGGGAGGGCACATATATGATTTTAGAGTATCCCACCGCCATCTGTGATGTTTAAACACAAATGGCTACAGAGCAAACCTCTCAGCTCATATTGGCTAGTTTACTGTGGTTTAGGCAGATAAGTGAGAGGCATTGAGAGAGACTACAAAAAAGCCTTCCCCAAATCCAATTTTCACTCCCCCACATAAGCCTGACCACACCAGGAGTTTTGGGGTGTTTGTGTATGTGTATGTGTGTTTGCTCTCCTTGAACATGTCTCTCCCTGACTCTGAGATGACAGGACACAAAACATCCACATTTTCAAAGCAAAGCTAAATGTTTGGTCCAGATTTTGTACGACAATATTCTCTGAAAGAGACTATGGTGTGGCAAAAAGGGACAGGACATAGTCTTATGCTCTAATTAATTTGTACTGATAAATCATGTGCATGCGCAAAAACACAAAACGTTAATAAATTGATAACAGTTGCAAATGTGCAATAAAAGCTATTGCTTTTTTCCCTCCGCTCTGCTGAGGAGTATTTTTCTCCGCTCTGCTGAGGAGTATTTTTCTCCGCTCATACAGGAGTAATAAAAGGCCTAGTACAATAAGTATTTTTTTTTAAGTATATTTTTTCCCAGTTGCAGCATCCTCAGCACCCGTAGTTCCCATGGCTATGATATTCGGTAGGCCTAAGACATGGTAAAAAACAACTAGACCTAATGGTTCCTTGTTGCACTTTATGATTTTTTTTTTTTTTGTAGCCTATATTCAAATCCAGATGCATCTTATTCGAAAGACATAGTCTATGGGATAGGCAAAAATGTTCCGTCAAACCATGAAAATATATTTTAAAACTAATTTAGGTTGTTTCGCATTTTGTTTACACAACTTAACTAATGTATTTTATAACTTGCTGGCCTGTATTTAGGATTTGTACAGTACGATAGGAAAAAGGCATACCCAAATAGGCCTGTTAGTTTTAAGCGAATGCATAAGCAAATGTTCATTTGTTTTCATGTGTTAGGCTATAAAGAATGTTATAAATATTAATTTGCTTTATCGGTTTATATATTTAGGATTATTACAGTTTGACAGGCAAAAGGCATATAGCTTAAGGATAATAGGCCTATTCGTTTTTTCGCCTAAGCCAATGTTCATTCAAGTGTTATAAAGGATGTTATAGGCAAAAAAACTTTTTTTATCTGATTGTTGTTGACACCTTGACTTTTTCCACATTTTGTTACGTTACAGCCTTATTATAAAACTGATTTAATAGTCCCCCCCATTAATCTACACACAATACCCATAATGACCAAGGAAAAATATGTAAAAAARAAAAGAAAAAAGAAATATCACATTTACATAAGTATTCAGACCCTTACTCAGTACTTTGTTGAAGCACCTTTGGCAGCGATTACAGCCTAGAGTCTTCTTGGGTATGACACCACCGTACAAGCTTGGCACACCTGTATTTGGGGAGTTTCCCCCATTCTTCACTGCAGATCCTCTCAAGCTCTGTCAGGTTGGATGGGGAGCGTCGCTGCACAGCTATTTTCAGGTCTCTCCAGAGATTTTTGCTCGGGTTCAAGTCCGGGCTCTGGCTGGGTCACTCAAGGACATTCAGAGACTTGTCTCGAAGCCACTCCTGCGGTGTCTTGGCTGTCTGCTAAGGGTCATTGTTCTGTTGGAAGATGAACCTTTGCCCCAGTCTGAGGTCCTGAGCACTCTGAAGTAGGTTTTCATCAAGGATCTCTCTGTACTTTGCTTCGTTCATCTTTCCCTCGATCCTGACTAGTCTCCAAGTCCCTGCCGCTGAAAAGCATCCCCACAGCATGATGCTTCCACCACCATGCTTCACCCTAGGGATGGTGGCAGGTTTCCTCCAGACGTGACGCTTGGCATTCAGGCCAAAGAGTTCAATCTTGGTTACATCAGACCAGAGAATCTTGTTTCTCATGGTCTGAGAGTCCTTTAAATGCCTTTTGGCAAACTGCAAAAGGGCTGTCATGTGCCTTTTACTAAGGAGTGGCTTCTGTCTGGCCACTCTACCATAAAGGCCTGATTGGTGGAGTGCTGCAGAGGTGGTTGTCCTTATGGAAGGTTCTCCCATCTCCACAGAGGAATTCTGGAGCTCTGTCAGTGACTCAGTTTAGCCGGACGGCCAGCTCTAGGAAAGGTCTTGGCGGTTCCAAACTTCATCCATTTAAGAATGATGGAGATCACTGTGTTCACTGACTACATCTCAGCGTTCAACACCATAGTGCCCACAAAGCTCATCACTAAGCTAAGGACCCTGGGAGTAAACACTTCCCTCTGCAACTGGACTGGATCCTGGACTTCCTGACGGGCCGCCCCCAGGTGGTAAGGGTAGACAACAACACATCTGCCAAGCTGATCCTCAACACTTGGGCCCCTCCTGTACTCCCTGTTCACCCACGATTGCGTGGCCAAACACGTCTCCAACACCATAATTAAGTTCGCAGACGACACACCGGTGGTAGGCCTGATCACCGACAACGATGAGACAGCCTATAGGGAGGAGGTCAGAGACCTGGCAGTGTGGAGCCAGGACAACAACCTCTCCCTCAATGTGAGCAAGATTCAAATTCTTACTGGGTTGGTAGGTGATCAAATACTTATGTCATGCAATAAAATGCTAATTAATTACTTAAAAATCATACAATGTGATTTTCTGGATTTTTGTTTTAGATTCCGTCTCTCACAGTTGAAGTGTACCTATGATAAAAATTACAGACCTCTACATGCTTTGTAAGTAGGAAAACCTGCAAAATCGGCAGTGTATCAAATACTTGTTCTCCCCACTGTATATAGCCTTATTATTGTTATGGAATTTTCTTGTGTTACTTTTTAATTTGATTAGATTTTTTTTACATTAGTTTATTTAGTAAATATTTTCTTAACTCTTTCTTGAACTGCATTGTTGGTAAAGGGCTTGTAAGTAAGCATTTCACAGTAAGGTCTACACCTTTGGCGCATGTGACAAATAACATTTGATTTGATTCTTGGTGACCTTCAATGCTGCAGACAATCCCCAGATCTGTGCCCCGACACAACCCTGTCTCAGATCTATCTCTATTGACAATTCCTTTGACCTCAAGGCTTGGTTTTTGCTCTGAAATGCACTGTCAACTGTGGGACCTTATATAGACAGGTGTGTACCTTTCCAAATCATGTCCAATCAATTGAATTTACCACAGGTGGACTTGCACCAAGTTATAGAAACATCTCAATGATGATCAATGTAAACAGGATGCACCAGAGCTCAATTTCGAGTCTCATAGCAAAGGGTCTGAATGCTTATGTAACATAAGGTATTTCTGTTAATTATTTTTAATAAATATGCATTTTTTTTGTTGAAAAACCTGTTTCCGCTTTTTCATTATAGAGTAGTGTGTGAAGATTGATGAGGATTTTTATTTTATTTTTTTTAATCCATTTTAGAATAAGGCTGTGACGTAACAAATGTAGATGAAGTCAAGAGGTCTGAATACTTTCCGAATGCACTGTAAATGCAAAATTTGTAAGCTATTGAAAATGATATTAAAAAGCGTTGTTGCGGGAGCTTATGCCGATTGCCCACTGAGCAATTCAACGACAATAACAAACACTTTGATAATATTAGAAAAATGAGCCTATATTGTTTAATTTGTGAAATAAACATTTACTGCAACTTTTATTGACAGTAGCCTATGTGTAGGCCTATATTATTGCCTGTTTGGTTTGCAAGGAGGGATTTCCCAAGGGCACAATTTATTTGCCTACACTTCAACTAAAGCAGAAACGTACCAGGTTTGTTTAAACTTCCTATTTGATAAGTCTCTCTTGCAATTGTTTGTTATCTCTCTCATTATTACTAAACAACTTTCTGAGATGGTTGATCATGAAAGAGTAGGCTATGCCTAGGCCAACAAGTCACATTAAAATCGATTGGAGATTGGGGAGATAAAGATTTTAAAACAATACGCCAGAGTGTCTGCTGCAAAAGGCCCATGATAAATCGACATTGGAAGGATGGAATAAAACATGTTAGGCCCTATCTGACGTTTTGCTCTGCTTTGGTGCTCTCTGCTCTTTCTACACTACTGAGCAAAAATAGAAATGCAACAATCTTACTGAGTTACAGCTCACATAAGGAAATCAGTCAACTGAAATAAATTAATTTGGCCCTAATCCATGGATTTCACATGACTGGGCAGGTGCGCAACCATGGGCGGGCCTAGGCCAATCAGAATGAGTTTCCCCCCACAAAAGTGCTTTATTACAGACAAAAATACTCAGTTTCATCAGGAATTGCAGTCAAATTCAAATATGCTAAACCATTGTTTGTAACATCACAATGTCGTCACCATCGGTGATGGCTGTCAAACATTGTTCATACTCCGAGTTGCTTTTCATGTAATAAGAAGGACTTCCGTGACCACGGCCACAAATTGGGGAAAACAAACATTTTCCATTGACCCCCAAAAGTATGTGGACACCACTTCAAATTAGTGGATTCAGACTTTTCCCGGGTAGTGTTATAATCTGTCCTCGGTTGCAACACTCACTACCGAGTTCCAAACTGCCTCTTGAAGCAACGTCAGCACAAGAAATGTTCATCAGGAGCTTCATGAAATGGTTTCTATGGCCGAACAGCCGCATACAAACCTATCCCCATGCGCCAAGCGTCTGGAGTGATGGATCACGCTTCACCATTTGGCAATCCGATGGACAAATATGGGTTGGCAGATGCCAGGAGAACACTACCTGCACCAATGCATAGTGCCAACTGTAAAGTTTGGTGGAGGAAGAATAATGATCTGGGGCTGTTTTTCATGGTTCAGGCCCCTTAGTTCCAGTGAAGGGAAATCTTTGTTTCAGCATGACAATGCCCACGTGCACAAAACGAGGTCCATACAGAAAAGGTTTGTCAAAATCAGTGTGGAAGAACTTGACTGGCCTGCAAAGAGCCCTAACCTCAACCCCATCGAACACCTTTGGGATGAATTGGAACACTAATTGCCCAACATCAGTGCCCGACCTCACGAATGTTCTTGTGGCTGATTGGAAGCAAGTCCCCGCAGCAATGTCCCAACATCTAGTGGAAAGCCTTCCCAGAAGAGTGGAGGCTGTTATAGCAGCAAAGGGGGGACCAACTCCATATTAATGCCCATGGTTTTGGAATGAGAATGTTTGATGAGCAGGTTTCACATACTTTTGGTTATGTAGCGTAGAACGTGTTATTGATTTGACAGTTGAAAAGTTCTATAGACGATGCAATCGTAAAATACCCCAACCCTAGTATCATGTACCGCTTCTTAAGGATATGAGTCTGAGGTGCTTGTGATGGAGACAGAATAGTCCTAGAAAGTCTGCTTGCTAACCAACAGATAAGCAATCCTCTTTCAAGTTTACTGTCCATAGCCCCATTTCCGTTACAGCATTATAAAGGTGTTAAGTCTATAAATGTTCATTTGAATAATACATTACTAATCATTATGAATAAAAACAATTATTTATAATCATAATGCAAACCATCTTAGTGTACAAAAACAGTCAGAGTAACACATGAAACCCACCCCCCATTCTGGGACTTGTGTTGAGTAAAGCCACAGGAAGGGTAATTTTGCTGGGCCTACTCCATGAATGAACCATTTTAGCAGAGTGACTTATTTATGATATGGCAGCCTGTCTGGCTGCCTTCAGGGATCTGCCGTCTGGAACATGCTTATATAATACAATTTTGAACTCACTGTGTGTGTGTGTGTGTGTGTGTGTGTGTGTGTGTGTGTGTGTGTGTGTGTGTGTGTGTGTGTGTGTGTGTGTGTGTGCCTTTAGCGTGACTAATGCACTCCTGGCAATGAGATGTTAAATGAAGTTAGCCTGTTAATTTAGCCTGGTTTATTTGAGTGTGGGGTAAAGTGAATGACCCAGACAAAATGTACCCAATGTACAGCTTCACCACAACTCATCAATCACAAACAGCACAATCTAAATGTGCATACTAACATGAAAACCATCTGTCATTGTGCACTACATCACTGTTACTCAATGCAACCTGCTAAGGGCCAAAACACAGGAAGAAATCCTTCCAAACCAAGGAGAGGACTGGTGGAGAGAGGTACAACTAGAGCCATTCAGAGCTCTTCTCTGTGGCACGTGACTGGGTAACAGACAGGCTGAAAGAGAAGACAAGTCGTCCATGATCTAAGTCTCGTCTCGAGTCCTAATAATGTTCCTCGAGCAGATTAAGTCATTCCAATGAAAGGCAAAGGAGGAAGGCAAGACAGTCGTAGTGCTCCTAATCAAGCATACTGCTCAATTAAAGCCCTTAATTACATAAGAGCAAAGCTATATAGTCTCTAAGAGGCCATGGACCACATCTGGACCAATCAAAAACATTGGGCAAATCGGAGCTGACACTAACACAGCACAAACCATAGGCGAAGGGGACACAGACAACATTTTGCTTGTGTCGTAAACATTGGGCTCAAAACAAACAAACAAAGACAGGAAGAACAGCTTTCTATGCTGGCCTTTACTAGGTCAAGTGCTGACTGTGTGATCTCCAGGTATTGTATTTTCCTCCCGTCTCCATTCATTCTGGCTCTCTTCTATGGCCATTCTCATCTCTTTCTCTCGCCTTACCGCATCCCTCCCATCTCTCCTAGCAAACTTTTTCTCTGAATACGTGGTTCAATCTTGGGCTAGAGTAAAGACAGTGCAAATGACGTGCCCAGGGCTGTGTGTACACGGTGTATACAATTAAAAGTCTCATTGGATTTCAGGCAGACAGATTTAGAGGGTCAACTAGTCTGGGGTCTGGATTGTCCTAGAGTCCATAACTGTGTCAATGAGGATTTACAAACAAACAGTGTGCCATGACAGCTTGGGCCCTGCTTAGTGGAGCACTGCAGCCACAGGCATCGTGCAGCGCCAGGCCCCCTGCTGGCAGCTCAGGGAATAACAGACAGACTGCAGCAGACAGACCCACATACAGCAGGACCAGGGACAGTGAGGAGGCACCATGGTACTAGGACTGGCATGTACTACAGCTATAATTGATTATCAATGACCGTGTGGAATCCATTACTCACAAAAACAGCTGAAAACCTGATAGTATCCCAGAATGAACCACAATAATGATGCATTATAAATTGGCATAAATTATTATATATTATTATTGACACTAATATTGTCAACCTCTTTTTACACACAGTAAGTTAGTATAGCAGTTTATTATAACCTCAGACATACTAGGCAGTGAGAGGTGAGGAGAGTCAGAGTTGACCTACCTTCTGAGACATAGACAAAGGGCTTGTTCTTCACAGAGAGCAGAGTTAACAGGTTGAAGAACAGCGCTACAAAGGTCCCCACCAACAGACGACCCCTACACACACAGAGGACCATTATCAGTACAACATAGATGCATACTTGTAACACATGTCAAACACAACACATACTCTCCATGGCTTATACAGTAGTCTCCGTTGACTTCAATATTATTGCTAAAATTAATTTGGAATACATGACACTTTCACAATGAAGTGAAATAAGTGAATCATAATGGGAAACAAACACGTGTAAACGTTTCCAAAACACAAACATCCACATAAACATAAAAATAGAGGCAGATTTTAATGCTGGAGGAATTCAGTTGGTGCTGCAGTGTAAATGGATGTTCTCCACTAGATTAAGTGTTCTGGTACCTAGAACATGTGGCGTCTTGCCTGGCTGGCACCTGCTGCCCAGCAGTGATAATAATCTGTAGTTTTAGTGATATTTCCCTGCATTACACACAACATCACATCTCCAATGTTCCACTGCTTTGAAAGGTAATCTCGTCAACGAAGACGGGTTTAAGTCGGTCGTGTTTTCATCAAACTACTAATCTTTGTTTCATAATGGCGATCCAGGATGGTGCAGCTGCAGCGAGGGACGGCAACCTGATTAGCTGAGAATCCCATTGCGTACAGTTTAGAGGGATGAGAGGAACGGTAGGCTAATTCTATCTGGACCCAGACCCAGCTGTGATGTTTGTTTGGGCTGATGTTCTCCCTGGAGTGTGTGTGTGTGTGTGTGTGTGTGTGTGTGTGTGTGTGTGTGTGTGTGTGTCGTGTGCTGTGTGTGCCTTGTGTGTGTGTGTGGAACAGGGGTGCATGGGAGTGCGTGTGTGGACAGGGGCCTACTTACGTGTGCACCTCCGGCTGCTCCACGAATCTCTCCACACTGACAAAATAACAGAAGGGAAGAAAAACTGTCACACAGAAACATGGGGCAATATGGGACAAGTAAATAAACAAACAAAAAATGTTCCACGTGACCTGACCGGGAAAAACTGTTGCCTGTGCTGAGATGTTAAAGCAGAGTGATATAATAGATGGCCAGGACACGCTGGGAGCTAAATGGCTGATTAAGTCTGATAGTGACACTAGTACCACTCACCGTGACAAAAGATATTCAGAAACACCCCTCAAGGCTATACAGAAGTGTTTTTGCATATTTCAACAGGATAAATTCCAACATGTAAACATGACAACATCAACTTGACCCTTTTAAGGTGGACGATCAAAACCTGTGTCCAGTATTCATGGTGGCATGGAGGGAAGAAGGCATGCAGCCAGTCTATATTTACCATACATTTACCACAAATACACAGTATGTATTCTCTCATATTACCCTCCCCTCCCCCTCTGTTTCTCTCTGAATACCGGAAGCCTTGTTACACACATGCTTGTATGACGGTGTAACATCATCATCTCTCCCCTCCCCTTCCAGAAACGTGACCTTTAGATAAACCATGTCTTCTATAATGTGTGCTTCAGGCTAAGGTGTGGACATATGCAGGAGCAAACATGACCACAGCTCTGAAATATGTCCTACACTCATCAACACAAACATACATCTTCTCCTCATACAACCCCATTCAGTCCGGTTCTTTCTTACTCTCTATGCTATTGGAATTAAGGGCCACACAAACACACACACATGGTTGATGTACTAGTTGGCAGCACTCACTCCCCTCCTCACCCCTTCCCTGCCTGAGCCGTGACCGCTGGATAAACCCTGGTTCTGGGCGCTTGGTCCTAGGTGTGGGCACAGGCAGGAGGAGACATTCCCACAGCTCTGAAATATTCAGAAGCCCCAGTCCCCCACCCCACTCCATCCCCTGTCACAAACAGGGGTAAACCCTGGTTCCACCCACCTCTCCTTCAGGATGAACAGAGCTCCCAGCTGCACCAGCACCGTGGAGGAAAACACAGCTAGGACCTCCAGCCGCTCAAACCTGGAGGAACACATGGTAACACTTTATTTGGATTGTCCATCTGTAGACGGTCTAAAGACTATCAGTAACATTTCAATTAACTAACTAACTATCTACTAACCGTAGCCCTAACCCTTATCCTACCCCTAAACTTAACTTTTACCCTTATTCTAAACCTAACCCTAGCCATAACAAGCAATTGCTTATCAACAGATAGTTTGTTAATCGTATGACCATTGAGCCCAGCTCCATGAGGCGGCTAAAGGGGGCACAGCCCCCTCGGTTAGTTTTATGTCCCTTTATAAAAATAGCTAAAAAGTTAAAATGAGTGACAGGTTGGCGCAAAAAAAATCTACAACTCCTCTGCGCTGTGTCAGCACAATGGACAGGACGTGCCGTGGTGTGTGTAGGGGGGCTACGGAAAGCCACTGGGCGGTTAGGTAGGACTACTTTGGGTTTCCACAAAAATCATGAAAAAAGGCTTCTTATCTGTCATCTCGGTGGCAGGCTAAGTGAATAACGTGAATACACCTGTAATATTTGATTTTGATTTATAAGGGCGGGGTCAAGTTTACTATTGAAGCTGCTTCACGCTTAGCTAGCTGTAAAAAGCGTTAGTGTTATTAGCCTTAGTCTATTTAGCTAGCTCGAACCAGCTAATCTGCCACGATCAGAAATTTGCTTAGCCAAAAGTACCCAAACAAAGGAGAAGGAGAGTGATGAGCAGCAGCATCAAACCACCAAGGCCGCTGCCGAGCTCCAGCTAACTCCTTGTGCAGAGCCTACCCACCCTTCCATAAGTGCAGCCAGGATAATGGCTCCAAAGTCGCCTCCACCTCCGACTGTTCCTAATGATCTTGGAACAGAGGAGCCAGCCCAGGTTAGCTTAGAATCCTACCCCAGCCGCAGGTTCTATCCAAAAATGTTAATTTATAGCAACTGGTTCATAGGAAGAGAGTGGCTGGAACACTTGGTTACTGCAGGTGCTATTATGGTTTTCTTGATAGCCTATTGGTTTCCGTTTCTGTAAATTGAACTGTATATAATGGAAACGTTTCTATGGTATTGCTTAATTGATTATGTAGGTCAAATTTGATTCACAGAAGTGTATTGTGCCATATCACAACGTGTTGCTGAACTCATGAGCGAGTGGCATGATTTTCTATGCTTGAAGCGGGCCTGTATAGGCCTATTTATTTGTCAAGACAGCTGTACATGGCTGCTAGGGCTGGGCGATATGGCCAAAATATCATATCACAATATTTTTCACATTATTGACGGTATGATGGTTTTTAATCTTTTTGAATAATACAAGTTCTAAATATGTTTTGGTATTTATTAGGATCCCCACTGCAAAAGCATCAGCTACTCTTCATGGGGTCCACATGAAATAGTACAGGACTTTATTAGTCAAGGACTGAAATACATACATTTAAAACGTCACACATATCAATACATACAGTCGTGGCCAAAAGTTTTGAGAATGACACAAATATACATTTTCACAAAGTCTGCTGCCTCAGTTTGTATGACGGCAATTTGCATATATTCCAGAATGCTATGAAGAGTGATTAGATGAATTGTAATGTCCCTCTTTGCCATGCAAATGAACTGAATCCCCAAAAAACATTTCCACTGCATTTCAGCCCTGCCACAAAAGGACCAGCTGACATCATGTCAGTGATTCTCTCGTTAACACAGGTGTGAGTGTTGACGAGGACAAGGCTCGAGATCATTTTGTCATGCTGATTGAGTTCAAATAACAGTCTGGAAGCATCAAAAGGAGGGTGTTGCTTGGAATCATTGTTCTTCCTCTGACAACCACGGTTACCTGCAAGGAAACACGTGCCGTCATCATTACTTTGCACAAAAAGGGCTTCACAGGCAAGGATATTGCTGCCAGTAAGATTGCACCTAAATCAACCATTTATCGGATCATCAAGAACTTCAAGGAGAGCGGTTCAATTGTTGTGAAGAATGCTTCAGGGCGCCCAAGAAAGTCCAGCAAGCGCCAGGACAGTCTCCTAAAGTTGATTCAGCTACGGGATCGGGGCACCACCAGTACAGAGCTTGCTCAGGAATGGCAGCAGGCAGGTGTGAGTGCATCTGTACACACAGGGAGGCGAAGACTTTTGTAGGATGGCCTGGTGTCAAGAAGGGCAGCAAAGAAGCCACTTCTCTCCAGGAAAAACATCAGGGACAGACGGATATTCTGCAAAAGGTACAGGGATTGGACTGCTAAGGACTGGGGTGAAGTCATTTTCTCTGATGAAGTCCCTTTCCAATTGTTTGGGGCATCCGGAAAAAGGTTGTCCGGAGACAAGGTGAGCACTACCATCAGTCTTGTGTCATGCCAACAGTAAAGCATCCTGAGTAGAGGTCGACCGATTATGATTTTTCAACGCCGATACCGATTATTGGAGGACCAAAAAAGCCGATATTAATAATGCAAAAACAAAGTGTTGGAGAAGAAAGTAAAAGTGCAATATGTGCCATGTAAGAAAGCTAACGTTTAAGTTCCTTGCTCAGAACATGAGAACATATGAAAGCTGGTGGTTCCTTTTAACATGAGTCTTCAATATTCCCAGGTAAGAAGTTTTAGGTTGTAGTTATTATAGGAATTATAGGACTATTTCTCTCTATACGATTTGCATTTCATATACCTTTGACTATTGGATGTTCTTATAGGCACTTTAGTATTGCCAGTGTAACAGTATAGCTTCCATCCCTCTCCTCGCCGCTACCTGGGCTCAAACCAGGAACACATCGACAACAGCCACCCTCGAAGCAGCGTTACCCATGCAGAGCAAGGGGAACAACTACTCCAAGTCTCAGAGCGAGTGACGTTTGAAACGCTATTAGCACACACCCCGCTAACTAGCTAGGCATTTCACATTGGTTACACCAGCCTAATCTCGGGAGTTGATAGGCTTGAGTTCATAAACAGCAGAGCTGCTGGCATAACGCACGAAAGTGCTGTTTGAATGAATGCTTACGAGCCTGCTGGTGCCCACCATCGCTCAGTCAGACTGCTCTATCAAATCATAGACTTAATTATAACATAATAACACACAGAAATACGAGCCTTAGGTCATTAATATGGTCGAATCCGGAAACTATCATCTCGAAAACAAAACATTTATTCTTTCAGTGAAATACGGAACCTTTCCGTATTTTATCTAACGGGTGGCATCCATCAGTCTAAATATTCCTGTTACATTGCACAACCTTCAATGTTATGTCATAATTACGTAAAATTCTGCCAAATTAGTTCGCAATGAGCCAGGCGGCCCGAACTGTTGCATATACCCTGACTCTGCGTGCAATGAACGCAAGAGAAGTGACACAATTTCACCTGGTTAATATTGCCTGCTCACCTGGATTTCTTTTAGCTAAATATGCAGGTTTAAAATATATACTTATACCAACGTCTTAGTTTTTGTGCGCTCAACTTTTTCACCCTGGACACTTTATCTGGACAGGGTTCTAGAGAACCTCCACCAGCCAAAAAAGCGAAGTAATAACATTAACGCTGTGCCATCTAATTGTAGACGCTGTACTCATAATATGCAGGAGAACTACTGCCTTATGGTGAGGATAGCCGAGTTGCAAGCCCAGCTTCAGACGCAATCGTTAGGCAAAGGAAATTTAAGAGTAGGAAAGGAAGAAACAACATCTGTGCCACCAGTAAGTACAGATAGTAGTACAAATCCCCCCCGCACAATCCACGCAGTCTGACAATTTTCTCAAGGCTTCTGGAAAGAAATGCTGTCGGCATGCTCAACCGGAGTTGCTCATTTAGCCAGTTAGGGGGAGTGATGAGCCCTACAGAAGTCTCACAACTCAATCGCTGGTTGAAAACTGGTTGAAAACTGTTTTCTGCCCCTCTCAAAAGATTGAATTTGTAGATAATTGGACCAAGCATGACATGCTGAGGAGTGACGGACTCCATCCTAGCTGGAGGGGTGCCTTCATCTTAACTATCAACATAGACAGGGCTCTAAATCCTCTAGCTCCACAATGAGATAGGGTGCAGGCCATGCTGCAGGTTGTTAGCTAGCCTGTCAGTTTAGTAGTTTGACACTAGCATAGTCAGTATAGTCAGCTCAGTTATCCCCATTAAAACAGCATCTGTGTGACTTGATCTAGGTTGGGCAAAAGTAAACATGGCGGTGTTTGCCTTAGCAATCTCACTGGAATAAAGACCTCCTCCATTACTGTCATTATTGAAAGAAATTCTGATATCTCAAAATAGGGCTACTTAATGTTAGATCCTTCACTTCCAAGGCAGTCAAAGTCAATGAACTAATCACTGATCATAACCTTGATGTGATTGGCCTGACAAACATGGCTCAAGCCTGATGAGGCCTCTCCTCCTGGTTACACTAGTGACCATATTCCCCATGCATCCTGCAAAGGCGGAGGTGTAGCTAACATTTCCAACAACAAAATTTACCAACCCAAAAAATGACTGCGTCTTTTGAGCTTCTATTCATGAAATCTATGCAGCCTTCTCAATCACGTTTTACAGTCACTGTTGACAGGCCTTCTGGGCCATATACAGCATTCCTCACTGAGTTTACAAGGTCCAATAGGAAAATTTGGGGTCAAGGCTGAATTGTTTTGGGTGAGTTTACAAGGTCAAATAGGAACATTTGGGGTCAAGGCTGATCATTTTTTGGGGTGAATTCAATATCCACATGGAAAAGTCCACAGACCCACGCCAAAAGGCTTTCGCAGCCATCAGACTCAGTGGATGTTGTCTAACATGTCTCCGGACCTACGCATTGTGACAGACATACCCTGGATCTAGTTTTGTCCAGAGGAATACATATTTTGGATCAATTTTTTCCCCCTCATAATCCTGAACTATCGGACCACCATCCTATTACGTTTGCAATCGCAAAAAATAATCTGCTCAGACCCCATCCAAAGATTATCAAAAGCCATGCTATAAATTCTCGGACAACCCAAAGAGTCCTAGATGCCCTTCCAGACTCCCTCCACCTACCCAAGGACGTCGGAGCACAACAATCTGTTAACCACCTAACTGAGGAGCTAAATGTAACCTTGCGTAATACCCAAGAAGCAGTCACACCTTTAAAAACAAAAAATATTTGTCATAAGAAATTTGCTCCGTGGTATACAGAAAATACCCAAGCCCTGAAGCAATCTTCCAGAATTTTTTTACGGAAATGGCACTGTCTAGGAAAGATAGTACCGTGCAATATCGAAGCGCCCTCACTGCTGTTCGATCATCCTATTTTTCCAACTTAATTAAGGAGAATAAGAACCCAACATTTATTTTTGATACTGTCGCAAAGCTAACTAAAAAGCAGCATTCCCCAAGAGAGGATGGCTTTCACTTCAGCAGTGATGAATTCATGAACTTCTTCAACGAAAAGATCACGATCGTTAGAAAGCAAACTACGGACTCCTCTTTGAATCTGCGTATATATGCAAAGCTCAGTTGTCCTGAGTCTGCACAGAACTGCCAGGATCTAGGATTAATGGAGACACTCGAGTTTTTAAAATCCTGTATCTCGACACATTCACGAAAATAGTCATGGCCTCTAAACCTTCCAGTTGCTTACTAAACCCTATTCCAACTAAACTACTGAAAGAGCTCCCTTCCTGTGTTTGGCGCTCCTATGTTGAACATAATAAATGGTTCCATAACCTCCGGATGTGTACCAAACTCACTAAAAATGTCAGTAATAAAGCCTCTCTTGAAAAAGCCAAACCTTGACCCGGATAATGTAATAAACTATTGGCCTATATAGAATCTCCCATTAGTCTCAAATTTTTTTGAAAAAGCTATTGTGTATCAACTCACTGCCTTCCAGAAGACAAATAATGTATACGAAATGCTTCAGTCTGGTTTTAGACCTGAGACTGCACTCGGGAAGGTGGTAAGTTACCTTTTAATGGCGTCAGACCAAGACTCTGCATCTGTCCTTATGCTCCTAGTCCTTAGTGCAGCGTTTTACACCATCGATCCACACATTCTTTTGGAGAGATTGGAAACCCTATTTGGTCTACACGGACAAGTTCTTGCCTGGTTTAGTTATCTGTCAGAGAGATATCAGTCAGTGTCCGTGGATGGTTTGTCCTCTGACAAAGTAATTGTACGTTTCAGTGTTCCTCAAGGTTCTGTTTTAGGACCCCAATTGAATTCACTAAATATTCTACCTCTTAGTGATGTCATTCGGAAATGCAATGTCAACTTTCACTGCTATGCGGACGACACAGAGCTGTACATTTCAATAAAACATGGTGAAGCCCCAAAATGGCCTACACTGGAAGCCTGTATTTTAGATATAAGGAAGTGGATGGCTGCAAATGTTTTACTTTTAAACTTGGACAAAACAGAGATACTAGTTCTAGGTCCCAAGTAACAAAGAGATCTGCTGTTGGATCTGACAATTAATCTTGATGGTTGTCCAGTTGTCTCAAATAAAACTGTGACGGATCTCGGCGTTACTCTGGACCCTGATCTCTCTTTTGACGAACATACCAAGAATATTTCAAGGCCAGCTATTTTCCATCTTCGTTTCAGATTTCTGAAAAATCAGAAACTCTTTGTCCAAAAATGATGCATAAAAGTCAATCAATCCTTTTGTCACTTCTAGATAAAATTACTGCAATGCTCTACTCTCTGGCTAGCCGGATAAAGCACTAAATAAACTTCCGTTGGTGATAATCACGGTTGCTAGAATCTTGACTAGAACCATACTATTTTATCATATTACTCCAGTGCAAGCCTCTCTACACTAGCATCCTGTTAAGGTTAGGGCTGATTTAAAGGTTTTACTGCTAACCTACAAAGCATTACATGGACTTGCTCCTACCCATCTTTCCGATTTGGTCCTGGCTTACATACCTACACGTTCACTACGGTCACAAGACGCAGGCCTCCTTATTGTTCCTAGAATTTCTAAGCAAACAGCGGGAGGCAGATCTTTCTCCTATAGAGCTGAATTTTTATGGAATGGTCTGTCTATCAATGTGAGAGACACAGACTCGGTCTCGAGATCTCTTCAGTAGGTCCTATGATTGAGTGTAGTCTTGCCCAGGGGTGTGAAGGTGAACGGCAAGGACAAACCGCCCTTGCCGTCTCTGCCTGGCCGGCTCCCCTCTTTCCACTGGGATTCTATGCCTCTGAGTCACTGGCTTACTAGTTCTCTTCCATGCTGTCCCTAGGAGGGTTGCGTCACTTGAGTGGGTTGAGTCACTGACGTGATCTTCCTTTCCGGTTTTGCGCCCCCTCGGGCTCGTGCGGTGGAGGAGATCTTTGTGGGCTATACTCAGCCTTGTCTCAGGGTAGTAAGTTGGTGGTCTGTTGATATCCCTCTAGTGGTGTGGGGGCTGTCTGGGGGACCACCTCTGTCTCCGCCTCCAGTATCTATTCTGCTATAGTCTATGTACCGGGGGCTAGGGTCAATCTGTTATATCTGGTGTAATTCTCCTGTCTTATCTAGTGTCCTGTGTGAAGTATGCTCCCTCTAATTCTCTCGCCCCCTCTTCCTCCCCTAACGGAGGACCTGAGCCCTAGGACCATGCCATAGGACTACCTGGCCTGATGACTCCTGGCTGTCCCCAGTCCACCTGGTTGTGCTACTGCTCCAGTTTCAAACTGTTCTGCCTGCGGCTATGGAACCCTGACCTGTTCACCGGACATGCAACCTTGTCCCAGACCTGTTGTTTGACTCTCCCTCTCTCTACCGCACCTACTGTCTTGACCTCTGAATGATCGGCTATGAAAAGCCAACTGACATTTACTCCTGAGGTGCTGACCTGTTGCACCCTCTACAACCACTGTGATTATTATTTGACCCTGCTGGGCATCTATGAACACCTTGAAGAACAATCTGGCCTTAATGGCCATGTACTCTTATAATCTCCACCTGGAACAGCCAGAAGAGGACTGGCCACCCCTCAGAGCATGGTTCCTCTCTACGTTTCTTCCTATGTTCCCTGCCTTTCTAGGGAGTTTTTCCTAGCCACTGTGCTTCTACGCTGCCTGCTGTTTGGGGTTTTAGGCTGGATTTCTGTATAAACACTTTGTGACATCTGCTGATGTAAAAAAGGCTTTATAAATGAATTTGATTGATTGAATGATTGATATAAAATGGCTGTGTCCCTTCACCCTCCCCTTTGTGCATTAAGGTGTTCTTTTTTCTCTTTTTTTAAACTGGTTTTATTGCTAGCTTGAGTTACCTGGGGTGGCAGAGAGTTCCATGTAGTCATGGCTCTATTTAATACTGTGCGTTTCCCAACCAGTGGGAGGCCCCGGTGGAGGGAGGGAGACTCACGCACGCCTGTTCTGAAAGGCCCCAGAGTCTGCAACACCACTAACCAAGGGGAAACACCAAGCAAGTGACACTACAAAGACCAAGAAGCTCTCCAAACAGGTTGTGGAGAAGTACAGATCGGGGTTAGGTTATAAAAATATATCCGAAACTTTGAACATCCCATGGAGCACCATTAAATCCATTATTAAAAAATGGAAAGAATATGGCACTACAACAAACCTGACAGAGGGCAGCCCACCAAAACTCACGGACCAGGCAAGGAGGGCATAATCAGAGAGGCAAAAAGAAACCAAAGATAACCCTGAAGGAGCTGCAAAGCTCCACAGCGGAGATTGGAGTATCTGTCCATAGGACCACTTTAAGCCATACACTCCACAGAACTGGGCTTTACGGAAGAGTGTCCAGAAAAAAGCCATTGCTTAAAGAAAAAAATAAGCAAACATTTGGTGTTGGCCAAAAAGGCATGTGGGAGACTCCCCAGACATTTGGAAAAAGGTACTCTGGTCAGATGAGACTAAAATGTTGCTTTTTGGCCATCAAGGAAAACGCAATGTCTGGCACAAACCCAACCCCTCTTATCAACCAGAGAACACCATCCACACCATTTTTCATTGGCAGGGACTGGGAAACTGGTCAGATTGAAGGAATGATGGATGGAGGTAAATACAGGGAGATTCTTGAAGGAAACCTGTTTCAGCCTTTCAGAGATTTGAGACTGGGACAGAGGTTCACCTTCCAGCAGGACAATGACCCTAAGCATACTGCTAAAGCAACACTCGTGTGGTTTAAGGGGAAACATTTAAATGTCTTGGAATGGCCTAGTCAAAGCCCAGACCTCAGTCCAACTGAGAATCTGTGGTATGACTTAAAGACTGCTGTACACCAGCGGAACCCATCCAACTTGAAGGAGCTGGAGCAGTTTTGCCTTGAAGAACTTGGCAAAACTCCCAGTGGCTAGATGTGCCAAGGTTATAGAGACATACCCCAAGAGACTTAATAGCTGCAAAAGGTGGCTATACAAAGTATTGACTTAGGGGGGTGAATAGTTACGCAAGCTCAAGTTCAGTTTTTTTGTCTTATTTCTTGTTTATTTCACAAAAATATTTTGCAACTTCAAAGTGGTAGGCATGTTGTGTAAATCAAATGATACAAACCCACCAAAAATCTATTTTAATTCCAGTTTGTAAGGCAACAAAATAGGAAAAATGCCAAGGGGATGAATACTTTTGCAAGCCACTGTATATAGTAAAATACAGAATACCACCCAGCCCTACTGGCTGCATCTCACTGTAATAGGCTATGTTTTGGTTATTTGGATCTCCATTCACCTTTTGTTTACTGTTAATGTAACTAGCCTAAATATAATTTGTCATGCATTTTTTATCTGATATTTTGTTTACTAGGCCTACTACTTGGCACCGCTGTTTTATTCGGTTTGCATTCGCAGTTGTCAGTATTCTAAGGCAAACTGCTATTCAGTAGGCCAGTACTTTCAGCATTTAGTTTGCATTATTTTGGTAAAACAGCTGTGT
This sequence comes from Salvelinus sp. IW2-2015, assembly GCF_002910315.2. Classification (NCBI taxonomy): domain Eukaryota; kingdom Metazoa; phylum Chordata; class Actinopteri; order Salmoniformes; family Salmonidae; genus Salvelinus; species Salvelinus sp. IW2-2015. Next base: position 46,128,118 of record NC_036858.1, read on the forward strand.
ACAGCTGCATTCAAATATGCTGTTTGTAATAGGTGAATGCCCGTTCTAGCTTGTAGCCTATATTCATTACCCAAACGGCCTAGCTGTAGGGCGCTGTCCATTGTGCTGATACAGAGCAGCAGAGATAAGCTACAACTTTCAAAAGCACTCAATGATCTCGGAGTCTTGGATTTGAATGTTACGTTTATTGTGGTGTAGCATGATAATATAAGCAGAATTCAATATAATTCCAATGCAAGAAGCCCAAAACATTTTGCCTCCTCGCCGATTTCAACTGCCCCGGTTAGTGACTTTATCCTGGCACTGGGTCTGATGACCATCTGTATAGCATCTACAGATGGACTATCCTGACTATCCAAATAAAGTGTGACCGAACACACACCAACACTGAATACACACAATACATGAGCAATCAAGTAAACCGACATAACTGAAAATACACATGACTGACATCAGAAAATGTGCTTTGTACCATGCATTTTCATTTAAATTACTGAAAGACTACTAAAATCCTTGAAAATAGGATTTAAAAAAACATTTGTCACTGATCTCATTGTGTCTTATGAAAACCTCAACAGAGAGGTAAATATAAACATTCTGTGAAACAATAACAGATGTCCATAAATAAAACAACATACAATGTATGAATTTTGGGACTGGGTGATATGACGCACAGGACAATTCCCTGTAAGCCTTAATGAAAGTGCTACTGTATCATTTTAATCCCAGATAACACAAATGTCCATTCATCTTCAAAAACTGTTCCCCTGACCGGGATACAAACCAGTACGCCATCTTCAGCCTCAGTGGTCTGCCCAAAACCCAAAGACAAACAACAATACTAATGTACATCAGTTGGGTTGATGTTTACTGGCAACTAGAATGTCAAATTAAAACTCATGTGTCAAATGTTGCATACCCAACTTCTGTTTTGCTAACACACCATAACACTGCCCACAAAAAGCAGAACACAAAAAGAGGGTGAGGCATCGCATATCCCCAAAATGAAGCCTAATGGGGTGTTTGGGCAACAGAGTGCCATGTCCCATTCTGTGGGGCCGTCAAGCCAACATTCAAATGTCACTGGGTCACTCTGGTGTTTGCCAGAACTGCAAACAGACCCTTTAGTTGAACTCAAACACACCCCTGTAAAACAAAGGCTCGATATTGACCCCCCCCAGCTCCGCCCACTAAGCCTAGCCAAGTTCACAGAGAAGTGTAGACTATTGTTTTGTTGCGAAATATTGTTTTGTTCCTGTTTGGATGCCAGGAAAAGTAGCGGCTGCCTTGGCAGCAGCTAATGGGGATCAAAATAAAATGCTAAATACTGCATTAGGGGCTGAGCAGAGAAGTGGAGCGTGGCTCCCAGTACTGTACTACTGTGAGCCTTTTGGGGGGCCCTAAGCAAGATTTGGTTGCCCCCCCCACCCTAAAATTGTTAAAGTTAATTTCCTGCAATTCTACACATCTTGCCATAGGCCGGAAAGAATTTAGCAATTGTATTAATCATTTCATGCAATTCTACTCATTTTGCCATGGGGTGGAGAGAAACATTTGCTGTTTTAAAGCGAATTATGAAATTCTACACATTCTGCCATGATTTATGCCATGTTAAAATTATAACTAACAAAATCAAAATGGGGGTCCCCTGGATGTCAGGGAGCTGCAGAGAAGTGTACTGCTGTTAGGGGCTGAGCAGAGAGCGTCGTGAACCCATTAACTCACTGGGAGGGAAATCCATATCAATGAGCTCATCCTAAACTGACCAAAAACTGTGCGAACAAAACGGCCACAAACAAATTATGAATACGCTTTTCCTATATATTCAAAATCATACTGAATAATGTTAACAAAACAAAACACATCATTTTCAGTTATAAAATATTCTACTTTCTGTTTCACAAAATTTGTGGGGCTAACATTTTGAAAGCAAAGGCACGGAAAAATACATCTCAAATTCCATATCTCAGTATGTGATCATATACCCTTGTACATTTATACCAATGTTTAAGCCTTTCCAGCTGTAAAGGGGCAATCAGCAGTTGCTACATACATTTCTTCTTATACATTAATGATATGTACCCACTGGTTACTGAAGAAAATAACTTATAAATGCCTCATGAGCTTAGTTCAACTGTCGTACCCCATCAAGGCAACAGTAAACATGTTGTCCCTCGCCCCCAATTAGTGACAATTTTTAAAATGTATGTTGCATGGATTAATTAGAGAGAGAGACAAAAAACAATCAAGTATTTTTTCCCCTCACTTGAAACCAAAACTTGATAGCTCAAAATGGACGGGATTTCAGAGAACGGACTCCACTGCTTGATAGGAAGAAGCATTGATATAAACAGGATTTATTTTTATGGGCAGACGAGAGACAGTTATACTGATAGTAGTCTCGCTAGACTAAACTGAAAGTAACAGAATGGTCCCATGTCAATGAATTGACTGAAATATTCACATCGATCCACTGTTGTAGATCGTATCTATACAGTAGGCATGTAAGACACTCCTAGGGCATTTTAAATAATTACTCACCTTAAATTATTATCAAGTACTCGCAAAAAAACCTAAGTTGAGAATATCTAATGCATGCACATTTATGTTAATTTGCCTAACGCCAGCCAGTATATTTTTTGTTAGTCTTTAACAATTAACCAAGGTTTCTGATTTCATAACAATGAAAATAAGTGAACAGGCAGATGTCAGAGCTGTTGCAAAAATCTGAATATCAGTTTAAAAAAAAATATATATCTAAAAGCAGCAATTCTGGGGGCCAGAGCGAGATTTGCACATTGTGCAAAGTTTTGTGACAAAATACCAGGCGGTTATGTAGTGTCATCAAATCATATAGGAAGGAAGAGTAGCAGCATTATATATTTTTTTAATCTATTCCCCACCACAATTGTGGGGGACAAAAAGTATAATTTGCCAGAAAATGTAATTGCCGGAGCTTATAGGTCCTAACGGGAAACTTGCTGCTCATGAGAGGATGAATAGGTGTACAACATTTCATGACTGTAGCTCAAATGGGACAGGAGATATGTTTGTTCAAAGTTTGGAATTTCAGTCGATTACTATAGCATCCCTTGGGCCAATCAGAGTTATTTTGTAAACTAACTTGCGAACAGACGGAGACAGATCCATAGTCGTTGTCGTACCCCCAGGGGCTTAAACAACCTAAGCTGTGTTGGTATGTAAGTGTTGTATCACATACATTAATGCATACACACCACAAAAGAACACCACACATATTAATAATCAATACAGGCCAATGGAAACACGATCATCTAATGACTACATTTTTTAAAGATTAACAGTGGGGGCTTCTGTAGAATCAGTGTGCTAATGGACTTACCCAAAAGAGAAGAGCTGACTAGGCTTCTTCATTGCCACCCAAGAGCTCAGCAAACAGGTGATCAGACTGTGGGCCAACAGGTACACACACATAAGTCATCATGACTAACAACAACAGCTCAACACAAGCAGTTGCATAGCAGTAAAAAGAGCTCAACACAAATGTTAAGTACACAACTTAGCTTAGTGTAAAACTTCTTCAGACAGCGCTGACAAAACATAATGAACCCCAGGATTCCCACTTACTCACCTGAAGAGATCGAAGATGGTGAGGTACGTGAATGCAGTTAAGGCTGAAATGAAAGAGAAATAGATGATCATTGAGTGCTATATTTTAATTGAAATTATTGTAATAGAAATCAAGGAAATATTTTTTTTGCTCTGTAAAAGCTATTGCAACACGTTTAAGTAGGAAGCTGGTAGCTGCAATACACCAGTTGAAAGAATATAGCCAATTTTGGTGAGATAAACCGCAATTGAATATACTGTCAATCAACAAGACAAATGTTCTATAATGATACATTGGTCGTAACACCCTTAGTGTACCAGCCATTTCACAGACACACAAACATTAATATCCTCTGGTTGACAAAAACGGTGTTATTCCTATCCAGTCGAGATGACAGTGTAGCTGTGGTGTCTAAATTAAAATGCCAACTCCCACGCATGCTGATAGACAAAGCCAGTAATTGTGAATAGACTCAGTGAACAGGCCTTAACCAGTCTCCAGCCACCTACGGCTCCCCAATGTATCTACACTTTAAAAAACACAGGGAGTAAACTCCCTGGTCCTAGGGGGCGCTGTAGAGTAGAGAAGCAGTAGGCTGGATGACGAGGAGGAGACAGAGGTGGAGGCAGAGTGATATCCGCCGGCCTGCAAACCCGGCTTTATGTAAGCCGAATATGATGGAAAGATTAGCAAAGCTTTGCATGGAGAGGAACATTTTGTTTTCACACTGCTCTACCATGTTGACTAAATTGAGTTGACGTAATCCATTATCCGTTCACCCAGTGGATCTATCGGACTGACTGAGCTCTGCTTGTTCTGTCCAGGCCACGCTGCCACAGTGACGGCTCAGCACTGTGTCACTGCCAGAGCAAACAGGTATATGAGATCACCTCAAATAGGGTATCATCCCATATGGCTTTTCAACTGTGGCCCAATCCTATAAAATCCACTGTGGTACAGGCATTAACATTAGGTTTTAATCATGTGAATGTACTAGAACATCAGGGAGGACATAGGCTAGACTTGCCTATTGGTAAATACATTATCCAATTGGATGAGCCCTGGTGCTAAGCATGGGCTATTCACTCAATGATTAGAAGACGGACCATGTTTAATAAAACAATAGAGGGTGAGATTTTCTTCCGGCCATATCAGCTCAGCGCCTTTACAATGTACTTTACATCCATCACACAGTGTTCTATTCACGACACACTGCGTCCGTTAGGACACATATCCTACCCAATTGTCTGAATGAGTTTAATGCTAAGCGTTTTACACACTGACCCACCTGACTGTCTCTGCTCTCTTTTGTTTTAAAATAGACTTCCATCCAAATATCATGGATACAAACACTGGCACTCAAAACACTTGTCTGGTATCATGCAGCACAAGTACATTAGTCATAACTTCGGCTCCCTCCGGAGCTGAACCCAATATGTGAAGCATAACGTGTCCAGATTAAAGGTCATTTGTGTATGTTTGTAGACCTGATCAATGGGAGATAAAAGGGAAGGAGCAGAGTGGAGGAATATGACCCGGGAGCTGCATATTTAATGATGTCTGCAGAGCAGAAGCCCAAACAAGTCTGATCGGCTGACTGTGCCCCATGCCTTTCTGCCATCCCAGCCCCAGCTCAATCCCAGCCCCACCTCCTAGCCCCAGCCCATCAGTCGCACCCACCCCAGGGAACAAAATCCATTAACGGTATTAAGTGCTGCCTGGTTATCGGAGGATAAGCAAAAGTTAAAAGGGGCCTTTGGACCATTGTTGTGTATCACCTTTCCCTGGGCCAGGCCATGTTGGTTCCTAACTGCCTTGGCGCATAGACAGTTTCACACAGGTATACACTAGGGTTGAATGGAAGGAACCCGGTTTCTGAGATCAACCGCCCAAAACTAGTCCCTTTTCCCGGGATAAATAACTGCGAGAAACCGGTCAATTATAATAAATGATTTTTATCAACAGCATGACGTGAAATGGAACTGTTAAATGATATACAATGACTAAATCTGGCTTCTCTATGACCTTCTCTCTGCATGATCAAATCCTCAATGCTCATGGTGGGGACAGACAGCCCATCTCAGTTTGGAGTGCAGTTTACAATGGATGTAAACCTATCATCTCATCATGGTAACTTTTTTTCTTGTGACAGGTAGGCCTACATTTTAAAACAGCCTATCACTCAAATATCATTGCTTTAAATCAGAGCATGAGTGAGCAGTCTCTCTCTCAGCATCAATTACATCCAAAATAGATAGATATCTTGAACAGGATTTATCGAGATGTCCTATATACCTCTTCAGGTAATAAATTCAATGCAGTATTAGCCTTATATTTAGCTAATGAATGATGGGTTATGCATACATTTCTAACATAGCTTCGTTATTGCGCAATATGCACCCACCTATGTTCCGCTGGCCTCTCTTCCTAAAAAAAAGAAAAAAAGAAAAAAAAGAAAACACTCCTTAGCTCTTGGAGTCCCATGCAGGAAAAGCTAGACTAGAATAGCTTGCTGGACATTTTTTTAATGTAGCATTTCTTTTACCAATAGACTATTCGAAGAGGGACGCTAGCTTGTTGTTGTTTGCTGAATGTTAAATACAGCAGCCAATAGAACTCACGGGTAGTTTGAAAGAAGAGCGAAAGCGCGATGGCGGTAGGCTATAGCAGTTATTTATCCAGACCAATAACCATTCAATCTTCAATTTTATTTAACTAGGCAAGACAGTAAAGAAATATTCTTATTTACAATGATGGCCTACCCCCCCAGCCAAACCCTCCCCTAACCCGGACGACGCTGGGCCAATTGTGCGCCGCCCTATGGGACTCCCGATCACGGCTGGTTGTGACACAGCCTGCGAATGAACCATGGTCTGTAGTGACGCCTCTAGCACTGCAATGCAGTGCCTTAGACCGCTGCGCCACTCGGAAGACCATGAAGAGAAGTGAAAGCCGTCTGCATCTAATTCTAGTCCTATATTTTTCAAGCATGTCATTAGAATGAGGAAAATAAAGACAATGAAACGTATTTCACTTAACTGTTGAAAGCGAGAAAGCAATGAAGCAACAATAGAGAGAGGAGGAGGAGGTAGGCTAATAACATTAGGGGAAATATTATGAAAGGCATATCTGCGTCAGCCTACTAATTATAACAATAGGCCAAATTATATTTCCAAATTAAAATCAAATTCGCTAGCCTACACTTGTAACTAGAGGTCGACCGATTAAATCGGAAAGGCCGATTAATTAGGGCCGATTTCAAGTTCATATAACAATCGGTAATCGGCATTTTTGGACACCGATTGTGGCCGATTACATTGCACTCCATGAGGAGACTGCGTGGTAGGCTGACTACCTGTTACGTGAGTGCAGCAAGAAGCCAAGGTAAGTTGCTAGCTAGCATTAAACTTATCTTCACATAAATCACTAGTTACCTAAACATGGTTGATGATATTACTAGTATATCTAGCTTGTCCTGCGTTGCATATAATCGATGCGGTGCCTGTTAATTTCTCATCGAATCACAGCCTACTTCGCCAAACGGGTGATGATTTAACATGCGCATTCGCGAAAAAAGCACTGTAGTTGCACCAATGTGTACCTAACCATAAACACCAATGCCTTTCTTTAAAATCAATACACAAGTATATATTTTTAAACCTGCATATTTAGTTAATATTGCCTGCTAACATGAATTTCTTTTAACTAGAGAAATTGTGTCACTTCTTGCGCTCCGTGCAAGCAGAGTCAGGGTATATGCAGCAGTTTGGGCCACCTGGCTCGTTGCGAACTGTGTGAAGTCCATTTATTCCTAACAAAAACCTTAATTAATTTGCCAGAATTGTACATAATTATGACATAACATTGAAGGTTGTGCAATGTAACAGAAATATTTAGACTTATGGATGCCACCCATTAGATAAAATACGGAACAGTTCCGTATTTCACTGAAAGAATAAACGTTTTGTTTTTCGAAATTATAGTTTCCGGATTTGACCATATTAATGACCTAAGGCTCGTATTTCTGTGTGTTCTTATGTTATAATTAAGTCTAGGATTTGATATTTGATAGAGCAGTCGGACTGAGCGGTGGTAGGCAGCAGCAGGCTCGTAAGCATTCATTCAAACAGCACTTTCCTGCATTTGCCAGCAGCTCTTTGCCTGTGCTTCAAAGCATGAGCTGTTTATGACTTCAAGCCTATCAATTCCCGAGATTAGCTGATGTAACCGATGTGAAATGGCTAGCTAGATAGCGGGGCACACTAATAGGTGTTTCAAATCGGTGACTTCACTCGCTCTGAGACCTTGAAGTAGTTGTTCCCCTTGCTCTGCAAGGGCCATGGCTTTTTGTGGAGCGATGTCGGTAACGATGCTTCGAGGCTGTTGTCGATGTGTCCCTGGTTCGAGCCCAGGTAGAGGCGAGGAGAGGGACGGAAGCTATACTGTTACACTGGCAATACTATAGTGCCTATAAGAACATCCAAAAGTCAAAAGGTATATGAAATTCAAATGGTAGAGAGAAATAATCCTATAATTCCTATATAATACTACAACCTAAAACTTCTTACCTGGGAATATTGAAGACTCATGTTAAAAGGAACCACCAGCTTTCATATGCTCTCATGTTCTGAGCAAGGAACTTAAACGTTAGCTTTCTTACATGGCACATATTGCACTTTTACTTTCTTCTCCAACACTTTGTTTTTGCATTATTTAAACCAAATTGAACATGTTTCATTATTTATTTAAGGCTAAATTGATTTTATTGATGTATTATATTAAATTAAAATAAGTGTTCATTCAGTATTGTTGTAATTGTCATTATTACAAATAAAAAAAAACAAAACATTTTTTATTATATATATTTTTAATTATTATTTATTTTCGTATTAAAAATATATATATATATACAGTGGGAGAACAAGTATTTGAAACACTGCCGATTTTGCAGGTTTTCCTACTTACAAAGCCTGTAGAGGTCTGTGATTTTTATCATAGGTACACTTCAACTTTGAGAGACGGAATCTAAACAAAAATCCAGAAAATCACATGTATGATTTTTAAGTAATTAATTTGCATTTTATTGCTAGACATAAGTTATTGATACATCAGAAAAGCAGAACTTAATATTTGGGTACAGAAACCTTTGTTTGCAATTACAGAGATCATACGTTTCCTGTTAGTTCTTGACCAGTTTGCACACACTGCAGCAGGGATTTTGGCCCACTCTCCATACAGACCTTCTCCAGATCCTTCAGGTTTCGTGGCTGTCGCTGGGCAATATGGACTTTCAGCTCCCTCCAAAGATTATATTGGGTTCAGGTCTGGAGACTGGCTAGGCCACTCCAGGACCTTGAGATGCTTCTTACGGAGCCACTCCTTCGTTGCCCTGGCTGTGTGTTTCGGGTCGTTGTCATGCTGGAAGACCCAGCCACGGCACCCATCTTCAATGCTCTTACTGAGGGAAGGAGGTTGTTGGCCAAGATCTCGCGATACATGGCACCATCCATCCTCCCCTCAATACGGTGCAGTCGTCCTGTCCCCTTTGCAGAAAAGCATCCCCAAAGAAGGATGTTTCCACCTCCATGCTTCACGGTTGGGATGGTGTTCTTGGGGTTGTACTCATCCTTCTTCTTCCTCCAAACACGGCGAGTGGAGTTTAGACCAAAAAGCTCTATTTTTGTCTCATCAGACCACATGACCTCCTCCCATTCCTCCTCTGGATCATCCAGATGGTCATTGGCAAAACTTCAGACGGGCCTGGACATGCGCTGGCTTGAGCGGGGACCTTGCGTGCGCTGCAGGATTTTAATCCATGACGGCGTAGTGTGTTACTAATGGTTTTCTTTTGAGACTGTGGTCCCAGCTCTCTTCAGGTCATTGACCAGGTCCTGCCGTGTAGTTCTGGGCTGATCTCTCACCTTCCTCATGATCATTGATGCCCCACGAGTTGAGATCTTGCATGGAGCCCCAGACCGAGGGTGATGACCGTCATCTTGAACTTCTTCCATTTTCTAATAATTTCTAATAATTGCATTTTCTAATAATAACAGTTGTTGCCTTCTCACCCAAGCTGCTTGCCTATTGTCCTGTAGCCCATCCCAGCCTTGTGCAGGTCTACAATTTTATCCCTGATGTCCTTACACAGCTCTCTGGTCTTGGCCATTGTGGAGAGGTTGGAGTCTGTTTGATGAGTGTGTGGACAAGGTGTCTTTTATACAGGTAACGAGTTCAAACAGGTGCAGTTAATACAGGTAATGAGTGGAGAACAGGAGGGATTCTTAAAGAAAAACTAACAGGTCTGTGAGAGCCGTAATTCTTACTGGTTGGTAGGTGATCAAATACTTATGTCATGCAATAAAATGCAAATTAATTACTTAAAAATCATACAATGTGATTTTCTGGATTTTTGTTTTAGATTCCGTCTCTCACAGTTGAAGTGTACCTATGATAACAATTACAGACTTCTACATGCTTTGTAAGTAGGAAAACCTGCAAAATCGGCAGTGTATCAAATACTTGTTCTCCCCACTGTATATATTTTTTTTAATCGTTTAAAATCGGCATCGGCTTTTTTTGGTCCTCCAAGAATCGGTATCGGCGTTGAAAAATCATAGATCGGTCGACCTCTACTTGTAACTTTGTAGGCCACATGTGCTACACCAGAATCGCATGTTCACTCAGCTTTATCATGGTTTGAAAGAGGTGCGTAAATCCAGTCCAGATAATACAATTCACACCCAAAAAGACTAGCCTACTGGAGCTTTACCCAAGAGAGCATATAGCTAGCTACATCTATGGGCTTTTATGTTTTTCTGTTGTGCATAATGTGCAGTATACTGCAGTATACTGCTCTCTTGGATAACGGCACAATCATTTGGGCTTTTCGAGCTTGGGCTCATAAAATATCTTTAATGTAGGGCTCATAAAATGTTTTTAATGTATGGCTCATCAGACCAGAATTTTCGATCAAAGCCTATTTGTATGCTTTAAACTGAAACTTCCGGTTTGGGCGGGAAATACCAGGTTAACCCAGAGAAAAGTGATTTTTCTTGGGATGGAACATTTGTAAAATACCTGGAAAATATTCACCCTAGTATACACCCATAGCACCTTCCCCACACACAGTATCTCAGATAGGAAAGATTTGCTAACTGCAGCTGTGTGGACTGTCATTGCGCAGAGAAACACGCATCGACCGGGGCATCTCGGGTGTCTGTCGACGCGGCACATTAAAACAACAATAAATCGCTCCATATGTAAACTAAAAGCTTTATTGACTTACTACATAGAAACACCTGGCAGGGGAAATGGGAGCTGTGCAAAGGAAGCTGCTGCTGGTCTGGGCCAGTGCTGACAGCCACGGGGGGGGGGGTGACCAGGGAAACACACTCAGGGCTGCCTGCTACATAGCATTGAGAGCTGAGAGCACACACACTCACACTAGGAATGTGACAAATGTGATTTTTATTAAATGTTTAAACTAACCTTTTTTAATAATTTAATTGATAAAAAAAAAAGCATGACATGACGTGAATTCCAGGGCCCCCATCATCCGATCTGAAGCATGAAGTCACAAGCCCTGGTCTACCCTAGAAAGCCTATATAAATGATAAATTACCAAAATCGCCAGAACGGCCAAGCACCAACAACAAAAAATGGATGGACGTTTTGGCCTCCAGCAATACGGCGCGCTTCAAATTCAAATACTTCCGGCTTCATGCGCCATCGGGGGTTTTCCACAGGAATACGTGGATGACGTCTGCGCTATCACTATCTACTGGTGATTTCGATGGTGAATTCAAAATGCAGATATGGTCCTGCATGTGACAGCTAGGGGGCAATGTAGTTCAATCTACCGCAGTCATGTCTACCAGACGGCACTCACCTTAATGCTGTCCCCCACCCACTCAGCAACGATGGTAGTTGATGCCGTTTTTAGGTTCCCTGCTGTGTGCCTCTCCTCCATGATCACAGTGGTCAGTAGATGGGACTTCATGTCACACTTCTCATCGATGTGATGGCTCGTTGCAGCGATGTATGACAGTGTGTTCATAGACGTCCAACAATCTGTTGTTAACGCTATGTATGTGGTTTGAGAGCTCGCACTTCGGACTTGCAGAGCAGTCATTGTACAATTTCTCCACACGTTTTTCGACATGGTATCTGGTAGCCTGGTTCTAGATATGCCCTCAGGGCATTGAAGCCGACATCCTCTACCATTGACAATGGCTGCATATCAAATGTAATAATTTCTGTAATCAGCGCTGCGATTTTCTCACTCCATCCCTTATCGTACTTTTGTGTGACGAGCCTGTCGAATGTCTGTTGTTGGGGGTCTGCGCTGCTAACAGCAACGGTTTGGGACTCACGGTGCCACCCTTCCAGGGAAGCATTGCACCTGTACTGACACCGTAACTTAATTGCAAAGTTGGCATTTCACCACCTTCTTATTGAACTTATTGTCATATAAGCTGGTGTCGCTTCCCTGTCTCACTGCCATTTTTCTGTTGATGACAATGACGTGGCAAATAACTTGAAAGATGCATATCACCTCCTACTAGCATTACAGTATTGTATTAGGTATTTGTAAAAAAATATATACACTGCTCAAAAAAATAAAGGGAACACTAAAATAACACATCCTAGATCTGAATGAATGAAATATTCTTATTAAATACTTTTTTCTTTACATAGCTGAATGTGCTGACAACAAAATCACACAAAAATGATAAATGGAAATCAAATTTATCAACCCATGGAGGTCTGGATTTGGAGTCACACTCAAAATTAAAGTGGAAAACCACACTACAGGCTGATCCAACTTTGATGTAATGTCCTTAAAACAAGTCAAAATGAGGCTCCACGTGCCTGTATGACCTCCCTACAACGCCTGGGCATGCTCCTGATGAGGTGGCGGATGGTCTCCTGAGGGATCTCCTCCCAGACCTGGACTAAAGCATCCGCCAACTCCTGGACAGTCTGTGGTGCAACGTGGCGTTGGTGGATGGAGCGAGACATGATGTGCTCAATTGGATTCAGGTCTGGGGAACGGGCGGGCCAGTCCATAGCATCAATGCCTTCCTCTTGCAGGAACTGCTGACCACACTCCAGCCACATGAGGTCTAGCATGGTCTTGCATTAGAAAGAACCCAGGGCCAACCGCACCAGCATATGTCTCACAAGGGGTCTGAGGATCTCATCTCGGTACCTAATGGCAGTCAGGCTACCTCTGGCGAGCACATGGAGGGCTGTGCGGCCCCCCAAAGAAATGCCACCCCACACCATGACTGACCCACCGCCAAACCAGTCATGCTGGAGGATGTTGCAGGCAGCAGAACGTTCTCCACGGCGTCTCCAGACTCTGTCACGTCTGTCACATGTGCTCAGTGTGAACCTGCTTTCATCTGTGAAGAGCACAGGGCCCAGTGGCGAATTTGGCAATCTGGTGTTCTCTGGCAAATGCAAACGTCCTGCACGTGTTGGGCTGTAAGCACAACCCCCACCTGTGGACGTCGGGCCCTCATACCACCCTCATGGAGTCTGTTCTGACCGTTTGAGCAGACACATGCACATTTGTGGCCTGGAGAGGTCATTTTGCAGGGCTCTGGCAGTGCTCCACCTGCTCCTCCTTGCACAAAGGCGGAGGTAGCGGTCCTGCTGCTGGGTTGTTGCCTCCTACGGCCTCCTCCACGTCTCCTGATGTACTGGCCTGTCTCCTGGTAGCGCCTCCATGCTCTGGACACTACGCTGACAGACACAGCAAACCTTCTTGCCACAGCTCGCATTGATGTGCCATCCTGGATGAACTGCACTACCTGAGCCACTTGTGTGGGTTGTAGACTCCGTCTCATGCTACCACTAGAGTGAAAGCACCGCCAGCATTTAAAAGTGACCAAAACATCAGCCAGGAAGCATAGGAACTGAGAAGTGGTCTCTGGTCACCACCTGCAGAATCACTCCTTTATAGGGGGATGTCTTGCTAATTGCCTATAATGCCACCTTTTGTCTATTCCATTTGCACAACAGCATGTGAATGTATTGTCAATCAGTGTTGCTTCCTAAGTGGACAGTATGATTTCACAGAAGTGTGATTGACTTGGAGTTACATTGTGTTGTTAAGTGTTCCCTTTATTTTTTTGAGCAGTGTATATTAAAAGCCCTATATCCCTAAACAATTTATTCATTTATTTATAAACGATAACAATCCCAACTTTGTTTAAACGTTCACACGCTTCACACACATTACCTTCACACACACACCCTAGGGCCCAGGGGGAAAGTGTGTCATAACACACCACATATAGTTTTGCACACAAACACAAGTGTGTGTGTTGTATATATATTTACACACTACACACAACACACACACACACACACACACACACACACACACACACACCACACACACACACACACACACACACACACACAACACACATACAGTGGGGAGAGCCAGAATTCTTACTGGTTGGTAGGTGATCAAATACTTATGTCATCCAATAAAATGCAAATTAATTATTTAAAATCATACAATGTGATTTTCTCGATTCTCTCACAGTTGAGAAGTGTACCTATGATAAAAAATTACAGACCTCTGCAGCTTTGTAAGTAGGAAAACCTGCAAAATCGGCAGTGTATCAAATACTTGTTCTCCCCACTGTGTATATATTTTTACATACATACACACATATATAAAACACGACGTGTGATGAGATAGAGGTGAACCATCAAACTTGACCCATCAGTAACCAAAACCTGAAGCTAGCTGTGACTACTAGCTCTCACGAAGAACTTTCACCAGACCACTAATAAATGGAGTAACTGCTTGAAAGAAAACCTGACCTCTGAGATCAACATTATATTCACCATTCAGTGGAAACAAAGTGAAGATGGGTACACGACTGATTTAGGAGGATAGTGTTATGATAATGGTCAAGGTATAGTGTTGTAACCACAGAATTTAATGAGATTGTATTTTTATGGTTTTAACCACATCTTTAAAAAGCTGCAGTTCTATGTAAAGATTTCTCACTTGGTCACTCTTGACAGTTGGTGTTTCACAGCGCAGCACAGCCTAAAGACAATTCTAGTTGTATCAAAAATATAAAATAACTACCTGCCCGTCAATTCTCACCTTATTCCAAAGTTTAGTGTAATTGAGCACCCCATCCCACCCCCCTTATACAAGGTGGCCCTACTGTTGTCAGAGTGACAAGCTACAACTGAATCCTGATGGATGAGGCTAGTAGGATGTAGCCCTCTGAATAGGAAGACATGGGTGAGCAGCACATAGTTTTTTTCCAATAAGGAATAGGCTTGTGTAACGCGAGGCTACAGATGGAGACTGGAACTCTACACTTTAAGTAGGCTGTCAGAAATGAATAGGGGTACAAGGACAGGCCCTGAGGAGCTTCAGACCAGCTTGTAGTGATATCGTCCCTGCCCTGGAGACAGGAGAGCGAGCTCCCTGCTCCAACCCTGAGCTGAATACACTCTGGCCAGACTTGGCTTGGATAGGCTTCTGTTGTCAGGGTGGATCTCAGTCTGTGCCTGTGGAATGTCTTAGGTGTCTTACTACAGTCTCCTCTTAATTAACAGCAACAAAACCGGATGCCGCTATTAGATTAGCTCATTCGGACGGATGTAGCTCTAAAAATATTACATAAGATGAGGCAGATAGGGACATACATTAGTGTACTGAACATACAGTTGTGGCCAAAAGTTTTGAGAATGACAAATATTAATTTTCACAAAGTCTGCTGCCTCAGTTGTTATGATGCAATTGTGCATATACTCCATGTTATGAAGAGTGATCAGATGAATTGCAAAGTCCCTCTTTGCTATGCAAATGAACTGAATCCCCAAAAACATTTCCACTGCATTTCAGCCCTGCCACAAAAGGACCAGCTGACATCATGTCAGTGATTCTCTCATTAACACAGGTGTGAGTGTTGACGGGACGAGGCTGGAGATCATTTTGTCATGCTGATTGAGTTCGAATAACAGACTGTAAGCTTCAAAATGAGGGTGGTGCTTGGAATCATTGTTCTTCTTCTCCAACCATGATTACCTACAAGGAAACACGTGCCGTCATCATTGCTTTGCACAAAAAGGGCTTCACAGGCAAGGATATTGCTGCCTGTAAGATTGCACTAAATCAACCATTTATCGAATCATCAGAACTTCAAGGAGCGGTTCAATTGTTGTGAAGAAGGCTTCAGGGCGCCAAGAAAGTCCAGCAAGTGCCAGGACCGTCTCCTAAAGTTGATTCAGCTACGGGATCGGAGCACCACCAGTACAGAGCTTGCTCAGGAATGGCGCAGGCAAGTGTGAGTGCATCTGCATACACAGTGAGGCGAAGACTTTATGGAGCCTGGTGTCAAGAAGGGCAGCAAAGAAGCCACTTCTCTACAGGAAAAACATCAGGGACAGACTGATATTCTGCAAAGGGTACAGGGATTGGACTGCTGAGGACTGGGGTAAAGTCATTTTCTCTGATGAATCTCCTTTCCGATTGTTTGGGGCATCCGGAAAAAAGCTTGTCCGGAGAAGACAAGGTGAGCGCTACCATTAGTTGTGTCATGCACAGTAAAGCATCCTGAGACCATTCAGTGTGGGGTTGCTTCTCAGCCAAGGGTGTGGCTCACTCACAATTTTGCCTAAGAACACAGCCATGAATAAAGAATGGTACCAACACATCCTCCGAGAGCAACTTCTCCCAACCATCCAGGAACAGTTTGGTGACGAACAATGCCTTTTCCAGCATGATGGAGCACCTTGCCATAAGGCAAAAGTGATAACTAAGTGGCTCGGGGAACAAAATATCAATATTTTAGGTCCATGGCCAGGAAACTCCTAGACCCTAATCCCATTGAGAACTTGTGGTCAATCCTCAAGAGGCAGGTGGACAAACAAAACCCCACAAATTCTGACAAACTCCATAGCATTGAATTATGCAAGAATGTGGCTGCCATCAGTCAGGATGTGCCCAGAAGTTTTAATGGATTAGCATGGCTTTGCGGATTGCAGAGGTCTTGAAAAAGAAGGGTCAACACTGCAAATATTGACTCTTTGCATCAACTTCATGTAATTGTCAATAAAAGCCTTTGACAATTATGAAATGCTTGTAATTATACTTCAGTAGTCCATTGTAACTTTTGGCCACGACTGTACTGTCGACATCACCTAGTTCTAGCCTATTAGCTACATGTCTATGAAAAAAGCTAACCCCATGGACCGATTATTACCTTTAAATCACGGTGTGCTTTACTTAGACAGATTCTAAGTAAAGCAGATGTGATCTTCCTGATGCGGTCGTTTGGGGAATAAAGTAAGTGAGTTCATTATAGGCAAAGCTGAGAATCATTTGGAACAGACAGTGAATCTGAATGTAGGACTGTTCCCTTTACTCATAGCCCTGTGGGACTCAATGGCTTCACCAGCTGTGCTCTAACGTGGAAGAACAGGAGGGGCCTGGGGACTAACCAACTCTCCCTTCACCGAAAACACACACACACACACACACACACTTACACACAGCCGCACATGTACAAACACACACTGACAAACAAACACACACTGACAAACAAACACACACTGACAAACAAACAAACTCATGGACAGTTGGACACACATGCTGCAAGAGCCTAGCGAGGACAAGCTCAGTCTCAAGTGCCACACACATTCTCTTTTTCCATCACTCTCAGTCACACTCTCTTAACCACATACGTTTTTGGGGGGCATCTGCATAGAGTTTGCCACCATGCCAGTCTCCTGAGAGCCACACTGGGCCAGCAGCTCAGACTAGGGGGGTTGTCCGACAGGGTAAACCCTTTCATTCAGCTCTCTCGCTCCCTGAGCAGGAGGAAGGATGAGGATGGGGAAGATAAGGGAGGATAAGGGAGGAGGGGTGTTTATAAGCCTGCAGAACAGGCACTTGACCTCCTTTCGCTTGGCTTCCTCCAGCTGTAGAAATACGGTGTACGGCGGGAACACACAGTCCCAGAGACTAGTGCTTCTGACAGGATGCTGTCTGATATAAAAGGAGCAGAAAGACATCAGATGCACCAACTAACACAAAAACAAACATAACCTATCACATGAAAACACACTCACACTGATCAACTAACCTCTGTGTGTGTGTGTGTGTGTGTGTGTGTGTGTGTGTGTGTGTCCATGTTCCATAACACCATCAACGCTGAAAAGTCCTGAATTTCCAGAAATCACAAAGGAGCATTAAAAATGCTTAAAAGTAACCCACTATAACCATCCAGTATAATCCCCCGTATCAATTTAGCAGAATAATTGGCATAGTAAACAAACACAGTATAAGAAGGGAATAAACCTAGAGGATCATTGGCCTTGAAAACATTAACTGCGTGCAGTCAGTTTGTGTTTGTCTGTAATGACCTACACAACCCACGTTCCGCAGCGAGTATTGATCCAGCTAAAAGAAGTGTTGACAAAAGAGGAATGTGCATATCAAATTAAAGCATTTTTCAAAAGCTTGAAACTTTATCTAGTCTACCGGTGCAAAATTTGATCTGGACCAGCTGACAACACCAAACGGCATCCTGTAGACTCATATGTTTTATTCTGAAAGGCTACGGAACAGCTCACCACTTTAGGATAAGTTACACACACACAAAATGCGTTTTGAGGAAGAGGTGAGCAGAGGACGCAAAGAATCAAGGAAATACAATTTAAATTCCCCTCTGGAAACCTCCCAACACCACCCTTTAAGGCACCATTATCAGATACTTGCCGTGCGCTGCTCGGCAACATCCAAAAATTACACAAATGCCTACTTTGTAGTCCTACAGACTGTCCCTACCTCTGACGCAGTGGAAATCATAATTACCACAGAGCAGGTGACAAAGGTTTTTAAACAGCTGAACCCAAGGAAGGCCTCAGGGCCAGATAATGTGAGCCCACTCCTCCTCACCGCTGAGGAGCTTGGTCCAGTCTGGCAATCCATCTTCCAGTTATCCCTCGACTCACACACAATACCACAAACCTGGAAAACATCTCACATCATCCCAATCCCCAAAAAAGCCATGCCCCATGGAGCACAATGACTACTGACCAGTGGCCCTGACCTCAGTGCTCATCAAATCTCCGGAGAGAATAGTGGTTCGGTACCTAAAAATCTCTGTGGATAGGAATGTGGACGCCTACCAGTTTGCCTATAGAAACGGGTGCAGTACAGAGGAGGCAGTGACCACCCTCACACCTGATCCAGAAACACCTTGACCAACCAAAAACCTACACCAGAGCACTCTTTATAGATTCCTCTGCCTTTAACATCATACAATCAAACCTTCTCCTAACCAAAATGAAAGAACTGGACATTAACCCACACCTGATTCCCTTCTATCACTCATTTCTCAGTGACAGAACTCAGTTGGTCAAGGTAAACAACACCCTTTCCCCCTCCTGTGGTCACCAGCTGCGGGGGTCCGCAAGGTTGTGTGAGCTCACCCGTCCTCTTCATTCTGAATACCAACGATTGCACAAATCAAAACACCAAGCATCACATAATTAAGTTCTCAGATGACACCGTCCTGCTGGCCTTAATGGGTGACAACAGCAACCTCCCTCTGTACCTAGACAGTGTAAACAGCCTGGTGTGACACAAATTCTCTGGTCCTGAATGTAAAAAAAAAACACGTCGTTATCTTTGACCCCACGTCAGTGGCTGACCGGAACCAGGTCATCATTCACAGTGAACAGATGCAGCAGGTCGACTCATATAAATATCTGGGCGTACATGTTGACCATGACCTGAGATGGAGTGTCCATGTGGACTATGTGTGCTAAGGTGCAACAACGCATGTACTTTCTTTGCAGGCTGAGGTCTTTCGGGGCAGGCTCAGAAATTCTGAACTTGTTCTTCTCCACTATCCAGAGTGCATCACTGCTTGGTACAACAGTGTCACGGTACAGGCAAAAGCTAGGCTAACAAGTCTGCTGAAAACTGCCTAAAAAATAAATATTTGACTCAACATTGCATGACAAAGGCATTGTTGGCAGAAAAGATGGATGCAGTTTAATGACTTGTAATGTCCATACAATCAAACTAACAAGGGCAATGATCACCAGTCAGTCATAAATTGGCTAATAGGCTAGCGTATTTATTTATGTAGCAAGCTAAAAACATGGAGCCTAACGTTAGCTAGATAGCTAGCTGCTAGGAGAAGGTCATGTCATTGGAGTGATTAAGTGACTTTTTCCCTCCTCATATTGTTTCTTATCGGTGGCTATACAAAGCTAGAAATGCAGGGGTAATTTGGGTATCTAACAAGAAGTTGAACAACTGTTATCCAGTTAGCATCTCTTTCGTTTGCAAATTCACTCTGGCTATCTACCCCAATTTCAGAGCACACTCGTCTGTGTTCCAGAGCACAGAATAACTAAAACCAGCTCAATCTGCCCGCTGTCAGTAAACGTAGGCAGAAAAAGTAATAGTTAGTCATGAACACTCTAGAAAACATGTAAACAGCCTAACCAGATCAGTCAGGGTGAGTAAAATGGTCAGTGTGGTGTTCCCTCATTTGTTTCTGGAAGTAGCTAGCTAGCCAATATTAGCCAGATAGCTTGCGTGATTGGTTGGGACAAGCATGCATTGGCAGGCAAGCTGCAGAAGGACAAATAAGCTACAATTACCCATCGTTTATCAGTGCAATTTTGACATTCAACAAACTGAAAAAGTTTGAGGTGTTATCAAGATATTCCTTTTTTGCTCATCATGCTGTGGCAAGCATTAGTTGTTGATATTGTTGATGTGTATAACTGAGGGAGAGATAGCCTACCTTTTCATGGTTGTTTGATCAATAGGAATGTAATGTTCCCAAATGTAAGAGGACTCCAGTGGTACTTACATACAGTTGAAGTCGGAAGTGTACATACACCTTAGCCAACTACATTTACGCTCAGTTTTTCACAATTCCTGACATTTAATCCTAGTAAAAATTCCCTGTCTTAGGTCAGGTAGGATCACCACTTTATTTGAAGAGAATATTAGCAGAGATAATTATTTATTTAATCACATTCCCAGTGGGTCAGAAGTTTACATACACTCAATTAGTATTTGGTAGCATTGTCTTTAAATTGGGTCAAACGTTTCAGGTACCTTCCACAAACTTCCCACAATAAGTTGGGTGAATTTTGGCCCATTCCTCCTGACAGAGCTGGTGTAACTGAGTCAGGTTTGTTGGCCTCCTTGACCCTTGGCACAACGCTTTTTCAGTTCCTCCCCACACATTTTCTATAGGATTGAGGCCAGGGCTTTGTGCAGGCCACTCCAATACCTTGACTTTGTTGTCCTTAAGCCATTTTGCCACAACTTTGGAAGTATGCTTGGGTCATTGTCCATTTGGAAGAACCATTTGCGACCAAGCTTTAATTTCCTGACTGATGTCTTGAGATGTTGCTTCAATATATCCACATAATTTTCCTGCCTCATGATGCCATCTATTTTGTGAAGTGCACCAGTCTCTCCTGCAGCAAAGCACCCCCACAACATGATGCTGCCACCCCCGTGCTTCCGGTTGGGATGGTGTTCTTCGGCTTGCAGCCTCCCCTTTTTCCTCCAAACATAACGATGGTCATTATGGCCAAACAGCTCTATTTTGTTTCATCAGACCAGAGGACATTTCTCCAAAAAGTACAATCTTTGTCCCCATGTGCAGTTGCAAACCGTTGTCTGGCTTTTTGATGGCGGTTTGGAGCAGCGGCTTCTTCCTTGCGGAGCGGCCTTTCAGGTTATGTCGATATAGGTCTCGTTTTACTGTGGATATAGATACTTTTGTACCCATTTCCTCCAGCATCTTCACAACGTCCTTTGCTGTTGCTCTGGGATTGATTTGCAGTTTTGCACCAAAGTACGTTCATCTCTAGGAGACAGAACGCGTCTCCTTCCTGAGCGTATGACGGCTGCGTGGTCACATGATGGTTTATACTTGTGAACTATTGTTTGTACAGATGAATGTGGTACCTTCAGGCATTTGGAAATTGCTCCCAAGGATGAACCAGACTTGGAGGTCTACAATTTTTTTTCTGAGGTCTTGGCTGATATCTTTTGATTTTCCCATGATGTCAAGCAAAGAGGCACTGAGTTTGAAGGTAGGCCTTGAAATACATCCACAGGTACACCTCCAATTGACTCAAATGAGGCTAATTGACATATCAAAAGCCATGACATAATTCTCTGGAATTTTCCAAGCTGTTTAAAGGCACAGTCAACTTAGTGTATGTAAACTTCTGACCCACTGGAATTGTGATACAATAAATGGTGAATAAGTATTAAAAATAAAAAAATAAAAAATAAAAATTCTGTCTGTAAACAATTGTTGGAAAAAATGACTTGTGTCATGCACAAATTAGATGTCTTAACCGACTTGCCAAAACTATAGATTGATAACAAGAAATTGGTGGTGGTTGAGAAACGAGTTTTAATGACTCCAACATAAGTGTATGTAAACTTCCGACTTCAACTGTATTTGCAGAAATCCATTCAAGTTTATTTTGTGGCTTTTTGCAAATACGTTCTTATGATCTAAAGTCACGCTGCTGCAACTGCCTGTAAACACACAGTCCAGTTCAAAGTGTATGATGGCAGGCCCGTGTGGCAAAAAGTGTATTTGCATAAAGGCCTACTATAGCTCTGATTGGCTATAGCGCACTGGTCTGCGTAGACTCCGTCCTGGACGAGACATGTTTTTATTAGGTTTAAATTCCTGCAGTGTCTATTATTTGTGCAAATGCACGGCCGCTTTCCCACTCTATATTGCTATAGAATTTAAACAAAATGCCTTAGTATACGTAATTCCCAAATGATGAAAACGTGAAAATTACCATATCTAAGTGCTCGCTTGACTGTGTCATATTCTTCCTGGGGGTGTATATGAACACATTAAAATAACATTTCATGTTGCTAAAATGCTGTCAGTTCCACTTTAAGCGGTCATTATTCTTGTGTATGTTTGATGTTATGTCGGGCCTATGCCATGTCTTTCACCATATCACAGTGGATTTTCTTGTATGTTAAGCAAATTTCTGTGAAAATCAGACAAAGAAAAATCGAATCTAATACTGCTATCGAATGGGAACATTTTCAGCTGAAGAAATGGTTGTGGTAATATGCACATCCATCAAGAAACGTAGGTGCTGGGCTAATGGTACATACGTGAAAAGAACAAAGGCCTACACACTGTTTGATGCCAAATATTTTCCCCATTTAATCTCGTTTTGATCCAGAAGATCTTAGTCGGGTCAAAACATGTACAAATATTTCCGGTAGCTACCTTATAAAAGTCTCAGAAAAAAGCATATATTATTCTTCCAGAATTGGCAACAATTCAGTAAATTACAAGCTAATATCTTCCCACTATTTTTCATAGCTATTAGGCTAGGATAATGTACATATATCAGCAAAAGTAGCTTCCTAAGAGATCAAGGACTCTTTTTTTTTTTTCAGATGAGAAACCAACTCATTGGTTGCAGTGCAATGTCTTCCTTTCGAATTTTCAAGACTTCTTGGTAATGGTATCTTAAAGGATAGGCCACCTTTTCAATTTATGGTGTTCTCGATTCATCCAGACACTCGATATACAAAAAATGTGACCTAAATAAGTAAGTAGCCTCACCCGAGCCAGAACAGCACATAGGCTCCTGCCCTATCTCCTGTTTCTGTAATGTGAGGCAGCTGGAGAGGGCACTAGTTTATTGCAGGGCCTAGATGTATTCTATTCACCATACATGGTAAGCCAAGTAATAGCCTGCAATGTCACTGTTAATTATGTGTTCTCTTCCAAGTAATGTTGTGAACACTTGTTTAACAACCGCTTTATGAAATGTACTTTAAGTATACCTAAAAGTCAGAGAGAGGGTGTCACTGAATTGGAAAGTGGAACAATGAGATCATTTTATCTCAGTTAATCATTATCTCGCTTCACGACAAACCCTGAGCTTGAACTTTACAGATCAGTGAAGGCCGCGTCACCCTCCGGTTTGCATCAAACTCTGTGGAGTGAACATTGATTCTATCCAACCTGCAAGGAAATTGTAATGGAAACACAGATCCTGCTCAAGTTTACAACGGGAGATCTCTTCAGTAAGCCGCTGTCTCACAACCAAGCAGCTACATTCACAGCTAAGACCAGTCACAGTGATGAAGCTCAGTGCTGCTGATGGGGACTTCAGACTTGTTCTCAGCCCTTCCTCGCTCTTCCTCTCCCTGTGACTATATGGCCGCTGACAGGATAAATTATGGCCTGATTATGCAAACACCGCATTCTGTGGTTCCCTGCTGCATGGCCTTGGTGCATTATCGTATAAAAACGCAATTAGAGATTCTCGTAATCACACCGTCCCTCAGGTCATGATTATTACACTCTCCTGGAATAATTAAAGTCCACCCAAGGCACCAGAGGCAGTACAGCACAAGTATGACAATCGTACATCTCCTTTGCAGCAGCAGCTGAGGTAGTGTAACTTTGCTGTAATGGTGGCATTGTTTACTATGAAGTGGGAGGGATGGAAAGAGAGGACAGGAAGGAAAGGGAATCGAATGAACCAGAAACCAAAACGCGCAGAGCGCCACATCAGGGTCTTTATGCAATGACTGGAAAACTTATTGAGATGTGGAAGAGAGCTACACTGAACAAAAAAAAAAATGCAACATGCAACAATTTTAAAGATCTTACTGAGTTACAGGTCATAAAAGGAAAATCTGTCAATTGAAATAAATGAATTAGGCCCTAATCTATGGATTTCACATGACTGGGTTTACAAATATACATATGTTGGTCACAGTTTTTTTTTTTTTTTTAAAGGGTGGGGATAGGGCTGTGGCGGTCACAAAATTTTGTCGGCCGGCGATTGTCAAGCAAATAACTGTCAGTCTCACGGTAATTGACCGTCAATTAACATAAACAGATTTAGCATCTCCTGGCTTCCACATATACTGTAACCTACAAGCCATTTTAAAAAGTCTAATAAATCCATGTAATATAGCCTACACCTTCACAATAAATCCATAATTTATTTTAGACAGGTCTAAAGAAGCATGATATGAAGAAAATGTCTATTTCAGAAGAACATAATAGCATACTCTGAGTTGTCCTTACGTTAGGTCCTGATCTGGCTATGCCAAATGGCTGTGGGCTACACTAGTTCATTTAGCAGACAAGATTTGCTTAGAAATCCATTGCATTATTTTATAGTATGAAGAATACAATTGAACAAAGCTGGAAAAAAAAAATACATATTTTCTCAAAACGGTTTGAGGGAGTCCACATGCATCTATTCTTTGTTGAGCGGTTTACAAAGAAATTGGTACTCCTACATGCTTAATTTAGTTATTAATGTAACTTTAGTTGTTCTACAAACGTTGGGCTATATGTTTAGATTTTTAATACATTGTAAGGCTGCATGATGTGACTAATGATGATTTGAAAAAAGTCGCTTGAAAGGCATGAGCTCTGCTTTGGTTTTTTTGCGCAGGCTGTACACACTCCAATAGTCTGTCATTCACAATTTGACCAGCACTTGATAATTACTTGAACTTCACAGCCGCATCCCCTTTGTGGCCATAATGCACCCTAAAAAAATCCATGCCTTTTGAGGCCCGGAGTGATGCGTTGTGCCCTTCTCCCTGAGTGTGCTGCGCAATCCGAAGCTTCTCTCACTCAACCTATTCTATTCTGTGTGAGAAATAAATATTCCAAACAGTCTGGGAAAGTTGTGGGATGCGATAGATCCCAAATTAATACAACCATTAGCATAAAAAAAAACTTTTTATGAAATGTGGCAGAACATTTAGCTTAAAATGTTGATTAACTATGAGGTTATTTCTTCACATAAGAGCAGAAATGCGCACATGGTAGTAGGTTATAAGCACGAATGTTCCATTAGCAGAAAACAACATTATCAAAAGTGACCGCAAATGCAATTATGCATGAAATGCTTTTATTATAAAGGTGCAAATTATAACATAATTTGGTGAAAATGATCTTCCGTGCTGCTTATACATGCCAGTTAGACTCTACAACCCTTGTAAAGCGGATTAATGTGCTTTAATTTTAAGAAGTTATACAAACCTTATTAAAACATATAGGCCTATGGGCTAGACTACATGAGGTGTGCGACTATGAGTTGAACAAGTTGCAAAAAAAAAAAAAAGGCATTGTTTCTTATGCTGGGCATCATTCACAAGTGACATGTAATTCACAAGTGATAGGGTAAAATTGGCACCCATCAGACTATTCTTGATTTAATATTGTCTTTACATATACTAAATAATATATATGTGTGACATTTGTTTTGATTTAGAATGGACCATTATCATGCACCTGAAAAAATACATGTCATCTATGCACTTAAATAGCGAATTGAGGACGATTTTCCCGGGGGTTTATTTTCATGCCAGCAAGGTAGGCTATACTCCTGTTGTAAATATAATCAATGTGCTTAATATAGTAGGCCTAGCCTATAGAAACCTGATGGAATCCTCTTTCTATTAGCGGAAATTGGGTAGCCTATAGAAATGTTGCGCAACACGAGCTCTCATGAAGTGTTTGTTTGTTTAGATTTTCTATTACATTTGCATTGATGTCAGAGTGATTAGAGGGACAATAGAGTGCTGAGTACCAGGCAGTTAGCAAGTTTTGTAGACTACTAATGACCATCATCAGCAGCAGAGATTGGAGACGCCTAATTACCGTGACTAAACGGTCATGTGGAATTTGACTGCCTCCATCACTTGTGATGGCCGGTGTGGCGGTAATATGGTCACCGCAACAATCCTAGGTGTGGATCAGAAAACCAGTCAGTATCTGGTGTGACCACCATTTGCCTCATGCAGTGCAACATATCTCCTTCGCATAGAGTTAATCAGGCTGTTGATTGTGGCCTGTGGAATGTTGTCCCACTCATCTTCAATGGTTGTGCGAAGTTGCTGGATATTGGCGGGAACTGGAACACGCTGTCATACACGTCGATCCAGAGCATCCCAAATATGCTCAATGGTGACGTGTGGTGAGTATGCAGGCCATGGAAGAACTATGGCATTTTCAGCTTCCAGGAATTGTGTACAGATCCTTGCGACATGGGGTCGTGCTTGATCATGCTGAAACATGAGGTGATGGCGGCGGATGAATGGCACGACAATGGGCCTCAGGATCTCGTCATGGTATCTCTGTGCATTCAAATTGCCAAAGATAAAAAGCAATTGTGTTCCTTGTCCGTAGCTTATGCCTGCCAATTCCATATCCCCACCTCCACCATGGAGCACTCTGTTCACAAGGCTGACATCAGCAAACCGCTAACCCACACATCTGCCCGGTACAGTTGAAAATGGGATTCATCTGTGAAAAGCACACTTCTCCAGCGTGCCAGTAGCCATCGAAGGTGAGCATTTGCCCACTGAAGTCGGTTACGATGTTGCACTGCGGTCAGGTCAAGACCCTGGTGAGGACGACGAGCACACAGATGAGCTTCCCTGAGAAGTGGCCTTAGTGGCCTTTTGTCCCCAGCACAAGGTGCACCTGTGTAATGATCATGCTGTTTAATCAGCTTCTTGATATGGCAAACTTGTCATATGGATAGATTATCTTGGCAAAAGAGAAATGCTCACCAACAGGGACGTAAACAAATTTGTGCTTAACATTTTAGAGAAATAATATTTTTCTGCTGGGATCTTTAATTCAGCTCATGAAACCAACACATTACGTTTATATTTTGGTTCAATGTAATTTGCCCCGCTGCCACACTATAATAACGCTAAAGCCCACTACAGAATTGCTCCGGTCTGAGCACCAACCAGACATCCCTCTGCGAAAACAACATCCACTAGCTTCTACAGCGCACACACACACAGTAATTATTCTGATTAAGTAACTTTTTTACAAATTAGAGGCATACAAATACAAAACAAATTTGGTCCAGTGTGGAAATGATAAATGAGTGAAGGAAATGCAGAAATTTATGAAAATGCTGAACATTTTGATTGAACAGTATAAAACTATCAGCAGAGAGAAAGTCCCATTAAAACCACTTAGAATGTATTTGTTGCCACATTAGGGTCAAGCACTACTCATGAAGCATAATTTGAACATAAAACATAAAATAACATAAAAATGAGAAAAATATTGTGATAGGATATTTTGGCCATTTCGCCCAGCCCTACTAGACATTCGAGCACCACACACCAATGACTGTATATATGAATGGACAAAGCCATCGATCACGTGACACCATTCATTACAATGTGAAGACTCAATAGCGCATTGAAGCCATATTAAGTTGGTTAAGATTGCGTTTCATGGAGACATAACAGTTTGACATAAGTTTACTTCAGGAAGTGACGTTGCAGGCTAACTCAGTGCAAGCCTGCAACGACTAAGTCAAGTTGAAGGCCGACCGGGGTACTGCAGGCTGACATTAGCAACTATATTATCCTTATCTTCTTCTTTGTGTGATTTTAAAATAAAATCGGTTCAAGGACATACATTTGGACATACACAGACTGGAATATGTTCCGGGGATTCTTCCGATAGCATTGAGGAGTACGCCACATCAGTCACTGGCTTCATCAACAAGTGCATCGATGACATCATCCCCACAGAGACCGTACGTACATGCACTCAACCAGAAGCCATAGATTACAGGCAACATGCGCACTGAGCTAAAGGGTAGAGTTGCCTGGACGCAAATAATAAATCCCGCTATGACCTCAGACGAACCATCAAACAGGCAAAGTGTAAATAAAGGACTAAGACTGAATCGTACAACACCGACTTCGACGCTCGTCGGATGTGGCAGGGCTTGCAAACGATTACTGACAAAGGGAAGCACAGGCGCGAACTGCCCAGTGACCAGAGCCTACCAGACGAGCTAAATTACCTCTATGCTCGCTTCGAGGCAAACAACACTGAAGCGTGCATAAGAGCATTAGCTGTTCCGGACAACTGTGTGATCACTCTCTCCATAGCCGATGTGAGTAAGACTTTTAAACAGATCAACATTCACAAGGCCGCAGGGCTGGACGGATTACCAGGACGTGTGCTCCGAGCATGCGCTGACAAATGTCTTCACTGACATTTTCAACCTGTCCCTGACTGAGTCTGTAATACCAACATGTTTCAAGCAGACCGCCATAGTCCCTGTGCCCAAGAACACTAAGGTAACCTGCCTAAATGACTACCGACCCGGAGCACTCACGTCTGTAGCCATGACGTGCTTTGAAAGGCTGGTCATGGCTCACATCAACACCAATATCCCAGAAACCCTAGACCCACTCCAATTTGCATATCGCCCCAACAGATTCACAGATTATGCAATCTATATTGCACTCAGCACTGCCCTTTCCCACTTGGACAAAAGGAACACCTACGTGAGAATGCTATTTATTGACTACAGCTCAGCGTTCAACACCACAGTGCCCTCAAAGCTCATCAATAAGCTAAGGACCCTGGGACTAAACACCTCCCTCTGCAACTGGATCATGGACCTCCAGACGGGCCACCCCCAGGTGGTAAGGGTAGGTAACAACACATCTGCCACAGTGATCCTCAACACGGGTGCCCCTCAGTGGTGCGTACTCAGTCCCTTCCTGTAATCCTTGTTCACCCATGACAGCATGGTCAGGCCCTCAGATCAAACTTTATTCGTCACATGCGCCGAATAGTGTACACTTTACCGTGAAATGCTTACTTACAAGCCATTAACCAACAGTGCAGTTCAAGAAGAAGAAAATATTTACCAAGTAGACTAAAATAAAAAAGTAACAAAATAAGAATAACGAGGCTATATGCAGGAGGCACCGGTACCGAGTCAGTGTGTGGGGGTACAGGCTAGTTGAGTTAATCTGTACATGTAGGTGGGGGCGAAGTGACTATGCATAGGTAACAAACAAACAGCGAGTAGCAGCAGTTACTTAACATCATCATTAAGCTTGCCGACGACACAACAGTGGTAGGCCTGATCACCGACAACGATGAGACAGCCTATAGGAAGGAGGTCAGAAACCTGGCCGTGTGGTGCCAGGATAACAACCTCTCCCTCAACGTGTCAAAGACAAAGGAGTGGATTGTGGAATACAGGAAAAGGAGGACCGAGCACACCCACATTCTCATCAATGGTGCTGTAGTGGAGCAGGTTGAGAGCTTCAAGTTCCTTAGTGTCCACATCACCAACAAACTATCATGGTTACGACAAAGCCTATTCTCTCTCAGGAGACTGAAAAGATTTGGTATGGGTCCTCAGATCGTCAAAAAGTTATACAGCTGCACCATCGAGAGGATCCTGACTGGTTGCAGCACTGCCTGGTATGGCAACAGCCTCCGACCGCAAGGCACTACAGAGGGTAGTGCGTACGGCCCAGTACATCACTGGGGCCAAGCTTCCTGCCATCCAGGACCTCTATACCAGGCGGTGTCAGAGGAAGGCCCTAACAATTGTCAAAGACTCCAGCCACCCTAGTCATAGACTGTTCTCTGCTCCCACACCGCAAGCGGTACTGGAGCGCCAAGTCTAGGTCCAAAAGGCTTCTTAACAGCTTCTACCCCTTAGCCATAAGATTCCTGAACAGCTAATCAAATGGCTACCCAGACTATGCCCCCCCCCCCCCCCCCCCCCCTTTTTACGCTGCTGCTACTCTATGGTTATTATCTATGCGTAGTCACTTTAACTCTCCCTACATGTACATATTACCTCAATTATCGCGACTAACCTGTGCCCCCGCACATTGTACCAGTACCCCCTGTATATAGCCTCGCTACTCTTATTTCATTGCTGCTCTTTAACTATGTTATTTTTTACTTAACACTTATTTTTCTTAAAACTGCATTGTTGGTTAAGGGTTTGTAAAGTAAGCATTTCACGTAAAGGTCTACACCTGTTGTACTCGGCGTATATGGCAAATAACATTTGATTTGAATGAGGGATCCTATTTTCTGCATCATTACATCTGGATGATTTCTTTTTAGGCGCACTGGTCCGCCCAAATTAAAAGCCGAACAGCAAAATATTTAGGAGCATATGCGGCCACAATGGTCGCACTTTAGAGCCCTGAACACACCATCACAATAACACCAGCAGAGATCTAATCTGCGTGGGGGTGGGAGGTCAGAACATAGTAGATTAATTACTATTCCTATGGGTCAGCAGGACTCTGTAATATGGGATCTCTCCCCCTCTGGATATGTGACATCATAAGTGGATCTAGGAAGCTGGAGAATAATCACTATAATGGTGGGAACTGCAAGTGCCCTAGGTGAAGAACTTAAGGGAGAACAGAATTATGTCTGAGCACAGTATCAGAACAATGTCAGTACATAGTGTTCTCACTGATGTACTCTACTATGTAGTATCCAAAGCTGTAGTCCATAGATGTCCTTGTTTACTCAGTGGGCCCTCTAACCTCTAGGCTAACTCTGCCTGGCTGGCTGTGTGGAACACTGTGTCATGTAGATGAGTACTCACCCATACTGTTGGTGGAGCTGCACCACATCAGCAGGCAGCCAGTACAAAGAACATTCAGCATCCCGAACACCAGGATTCTCCATGACTAAAACACAAACAGAACATTAACCAGAGCTTTCTAAACCAATGAATTCATTTAGATCTATAGGATTGCTTGGAGTGGTGTATTAATAGCTAATGCAGGTGGATGATAGGTTAGGTTATGTTATGGCATTGCCTAACCTATCTGTCAGCTAGGCTAATGTAATAATATTGTATTGTTAATTTGCCAATTCAGGGAATACTTTGTTGCAGACAAACCACGTACAAAATGGAAAGCAAAAATGTGAGGACGGTACAAACTCAAGGCTATCCACCACGTCTTTGTCTGTCACTTCGTGTTGGAGTCAGTGGCTGTCCTTGGAGTGCTGTGAAATCTACAATTACTGCAGTGCACCGTGTTATGACAGGGCTAGGGCGTCTTGTGACAGCCGGAGCCAGGGATAGAGATGGGAGCTGAAGTGTGTGTGTGTGGGCCTGTTGCAGCTTCAGGGCCCTGTAGATAGCTGTGCCTGTGTCTGTGTGCAAACAGAGCAACAGCATGCCGCCCAACACATACAACCCCCCCACCCCACACGTTTTCTGGGAAAGCAGGGAACAACGAGATGTCACTGCCACCCTCTGGGTGAAGGAGGTATTGCAAGTAAACATGTTTGCACATCTTTTCCTGAGGGTTGTTCTTTAGACATCACATATCTAGGTTAAATCTTAAATTGGAGTGACACATTCGCAAACACCTTCAGGAACATCAGCCTCCCTGAGTCACAGAATACTGTCGCTGATATATCATCTGTAGATAATATGCCTACGTCATGTACTTCATCATCAGCTTTAATCTAGACGAATATAGGTCTACTCAGCAGCACAGAAGGAGAGAAGAGTTTTACTGCCAGGTCAACAGCAGCATCAGTCTGGAAGATTCCCACTGCCTAGTGCATGGATGGAGCAGATACCCAGTGTCAAGCCATAGTGAGCCTAACCTAAATAATCACACATCATCACACCCTTATGAAGAAAGACACCACTCTCCACTTCCTCCGCAAAAATAACTTTATTTTCGGAAAACTTAGTCTCCTCTCCATGCATGTGAAGTGAACTCCATTGACTCCGTTTACCCCGATCAGTCTCTCTGGTCCTATAGAATCTAACCCAGTCTTTTCCATACAGCTTCTAGGGAGAGCAGTCTCCACAAATCAAATCAAGTTTTATTTGTCACATACGCCGAATACAACAGGTGTAGGTAAACCTTACAGTGAAATGCTTACTGACAAGCCCTTAACCAACAATGCAGTTTCAAGACAAAAATAGGTGTTATGAAAGTATTAACTAAATAAAACGGAAGTAAACAAATGAAAATAAAAATAAAACAATTTAAGAAAATAGAAAAATAACAAATAATTAAAGAGCAATAATAAAATAACAGTAACGAAGCTATATACGGGGGGGGTACCGGTACAGAGTCAATGTGCAGGGACACAGGTTAGTCGAGGTAATATGTATATGTAGGTAGAGGTAAAGTGACAATGCATAGATAATAAACAGAGAGTAGCAGCAGCGTAAAAACGCAAATAGTCCTGGTAGCCATTTGGTTAGATGTTCAGGAGTCTTATGGCTTGGGGGTAGAAGCTGTTAAGAAGCCTTTTGGACCTAGACTTGGCGCTCCAGTACACTTGCCGTGCGGTAGCAGAGTGAACAGTCTATGACTAGGGTGGCTAGAGTCTTTGACAATTTTTAGGGCCTTCCTCTGACCGCCTGGTATAAAGCTCCTAGATGGCAGGAAGCTTGGCCTCAGTGATGTACTGGGCCGTACGCACTACCCTCTGTAGTGCCTTGCGGTCGGAGGCCGAGCAGTTGCCATACCAGGTGGTGCTGCAACCAGTCAGGATGCTCTCGATGGTGCAGCTATAGAACTTCTTGAGGATCTGAGGACACATGC
This sequence comes from Salvelinus sp. IW2-2015, assembly GCF_002910315.2. NCBI lineage: Eukaryota > Metazoa > Chordata > Actinopteri > Salmoniformes > Salmonidae > Salvelinus > Salvelinus sp. IW2-2015. Next base: position 46,161,168 of record NC_036858.1, read on the forward strand.
CAAGTCTTTTCAGTCTCCTGAGAGAGAATAGGCATTGTCGTGCCCTCTTCGCAACTGTCTTGGTGTGTTTGGACCATGACAGTTAGTTGGTGATGTGGACACAAAGGAACTTGAGGCTCTCAACCTGCTCCACTACAGCCCCACCGATGAGAATGGGAGCGTGCTCGGTCCTCCTTTTCCTGTACTCCGCAATCATCTACTTTGTCTTTACCACGGTGAGGGAGAGGTCGTTATGCTGGCACCACACTGCCAGGTCACTGACCTCCTCCCTATAGGCTGTCTCATCGTTGATCACTGTTGTGTTGTTGGCAGACTTAATAATGGTGTTGGAGTCGGGCTTGCCATGCAGTTATGGGTGAACAAGGAGTACAGGAGGGGACTGAGTATGCAGGGGGGGCACCTCTGTTGAGGATCAGCGTGGTAGATGTGTTGTTCCCTACCCTTACCACTTGGAGGCAACCCGTCAGGAATTCCATGATCCAGTTGCAGAGGGAGGTGTTTAGTCCCAGGGTCCTTAGCTTAGTGATGAGCTTTGTGGGCACTACGGTGTTGAACGCTGAGCTGTAGTCAACGAATAGCATTCTCACGTAGGTGTTCCTTTTTGTCCAGGTGATAAAGGGCAGTGTGGCGTGCAATAGAGATTGCGTCATCTGTGGATTTGTTGGGGCGCTATACAAATTGGATTGGGTCTAGGGTTTCTGGGATAATGGTGTTGATGTGAGCCATGACCAGCCTTTCAAAGCACTTCATGACTACAGATGTGAGTGATACGGGTCGGTAGTCATTTAGGCAGGTTACCTTAGTGTTCTTGGGCACAGGGACTATGCTGATCTGCTTGAAACATGTTGGTATTACAGACTCGGTCAGGGACAGGTTGAACATGTCAGTGAAACCATGCCTGCCCAGGACCTCCACATCTGGCATCTTTACCTGTGGGATCATCGGAGACCAGCCACCAGTACAGCTGATGAAACTGAGGAGCATTTCTATATGTAACAAAGCCCTTTTGTTGGAAAAAACAAATTCTGATTGGCTGGCCCTGGTTCCCCATCAGGTGGGTCTATGCCCTCCCAGGCCCACCCATGTAACTCAGAAAAATCGTTGAGATTGTTGCATGTTGTGTTTATATTTTTGTTCAGCATAGCATTTTTATATTTTTTATAATTAATGATCAGGAAAAAAATGGTGCATGTTGATAACCAGGTAACGTTAGGTAGCTACGTTGGCTATTAGCTCCTATCTTATATCTTTGCACCATGTTTGTAAAGCCAGATAGCATAGTATCTAATATAACTAGCTAGCTAGCTAACACCACAGATGAAAGGTTTAGTTATCATCAACTTTGCTAACATTTCACATAGCTATCTACTTAGCTAGCTAGCTTGCTTATTGCATGCATGTCTGGGCAAGTCGACACAAGCCTTACTATTAGTGAATAAACTAAATTAATATTTGCAACATGTTCTATTTTGGTCAATGTGTCAATTCATCAGTTTCTCAATACTGAGCTAGCCTGCTTCTGATTTTCCCAGCTAGACATTCCTCGGCACTATTCAGTGCTCTTGGCTCAGACAGTGAGTGGCGGCTGGGATAGCAGCAGTTTTTAGAGTCGACACTTGGATTTGCTATGTGAAGGGACTATTGGCAAAGTTTATAGAAAAGGGTGCCGAAAGACTAGAAAATAGCAATATCGGCACGATATATCGGCTTGGCCGATTAGTGGTCGTTCTCTATTGTCCATGCTAAAGAGAGGAGGGTCTCAGCTTGCTGTAGGTATAATTTGTATTTCTCAAATCTCATTATTGAGCTCAAAGCACACGTTTTTACAATTAAGATTTCTGATATGGCTTTGAAATACAAAGCATGCAAAATGCGTATTGGTCATCGCGACTGCACTAGACCTGATTGGATAGTAGGCCTACTACCAATGCAAAGTTTATTTTAAGGACATTACATTTACTGTTAGATTCATACATTGCTACTAGCAGCAGGTGTTATTTTTAGAGTTAGCGATCTAGCTAATGTATTTTGAGTTTCCACTTCCTCAGGAGGTTAATTGAATTAGGCCAATATGTAATATTAGCGCACATAAAGATGAAGGCAAATTCATCTCTATTCTGCAGACCTATTTTAACAGAAAATTATAGCATGAATAGTCTAATTGTCGACCTAAAATTCATGACAATCACTGGATTAGGATGAATATTAAAATATGTTGAATCATGCATTCCTGCCTGGACCTGTTAGATGTAACAACGATTTTAATGAATACCATCTCAGTAGTCTATTATCACACTTCTTAATAAAGCATTGTGAATGACTTAATGATTGATTACTCATTTTTCTATTGTGTGACGCTGCAAAATAATTTTTTGTGGTGCAACCAAATAATGGGCTGGTGCCACCAACTAAAAACGTTTGAACGATTAACATGAGGTGTTAGGGTGCTTGCCTATGAGATGAGATGTCTAAACAGCTTACCAGAATAATGCAATAATAAAGTAAGCGTCATTTTACAGGGATGGGGAATTCCAAAACAAAGAGCACTGTGGGACAGTTGTCTCTGTGGCATGTTAATGTACACGCATGCACACACCCCTTACTAATTCCTTACCCGTCTGTCTGAAGTCACCAAGCGGAATTCTTGAGAGAGTTTCCCAAAGAAGGATCTGTGCGTCTTCCGGAATGGGTGTATAGTGCCCTGTGGGTACCACACAAACACACAGTCACATGGAAGGATGTGAGATTAAGGACTCAGAGAGAAGCACCACCATCTAGTGTTTATTCTTCGTATTTAGCTACAGTAGGCTGCCTGTAAAACTAAATTCTGCTTTAGACCAGGGGTGTCAAACATATAGCATTTTGGGGGGGGGACATACTCAATATACTTTATGACTGAAACCAAATCAAAAATTAGTTGTGTGGAAATGTTCTTGACCGTGTACAGCTCGCTAATAAATCACCTAAATGAAAGCTATAAAGTCAGGGAGCATCGGAAATGCCAAAAACAATGGATGGAGCAATTTTTTCTCTCACATTTTTTCAGTAAGACCCTCCGGACCTCGTTAAAGATCAAATGTGGCAAAATGAGTTCAACATCCCTGCTTTAGACCCTACCAACTGGTGTCTTGAATAAGGAAAACTTACCATCAAATACATGTCAGTTTCTTGCTTTTTTCTGTGGATTGGGATATCTGCAAAGAAAGTATTTGGTTATGAAAAACAGAGAACAACAGATGACTGATATGGACAGTACACAAAGTGAAGTTTAATCTAACTTTATTTTCAAGATACCAGGACGACGCATGTCTGATTAAGCATGTTTTCCAAAATGTCACCAATAATCTGGTTGGTCTGGTTTAAACTGGCTATACATTAGACAATTTTTAACTGAGATTTTGCCATCATTTTTATTTATTTCACCTTTACTTAACCAGGTAGGCAAGTTGAGAACAAGCTCTCATTTACAACTGCGACCTGGCCAAGATAAAGCAAAGCAGTGCAACACAAACAACAACCCAGAGTTACACATGGAATAAACAAACATACAGTCAAAAATACAATAGAAAAGGTCTATATACAGTGTGTGCAAATGAGGTAGGATAACGGAGGTAAGGCAATAAATAGGCCATAGTGGTGAAATAATTACAATATAGCAATTAAACACTGGAGTGATAGATGTGCAGAAGATGAGCGTACAAGTAGAGATACTGGGGTGCAAAGGAGCTAAATAAATAAAATAGATAACAGTATGGGGATGAGGTAGTTGGATAGGCTAATTACAGATGGGCTATGTACAGGTGCAGTGATCTATGAGCTGCTCTGACAGCTGGTGCTTAAAGTTAGTGAGGGAGATATGAGTCTCCAGCTTCAGTGATTTTTGCCGTTTGTTCCAGTCATTGGCAGCAGAGAACTGGAAAGAAAGGCGGCCAAAGGGGGAATTGGCTTTGGGGGTGACCAGTGAAATATACCTGCTGGAGCGTGTGCTACGGGTGGGTGTTGCTATGGTGACCAGTGAGCTGCGATAAGGCGGGGCTTTACCTAGCAAAGACTTATAGATGACCTGGAGCCAGTGGGTTTGGCGACAAATATGAAGCGAGGGACAGCCAACGAGAGCATACAAGTCGCAATGGTGGGTAGTATATGGGGTATTGGTGACAAAACGGATGGCACTGTGATAGACTGCCTCCAATTTGCTGAGTAGAGTGTTGGAGGCTATTTTGTAAATGACATCGCCGAAGTCAAGGATCGGTAGGATAGTCAGTTTACGAGGGTATGTTTGGCAGCATGAGTGAAGGATGCTTTGTTGTGAAATAGGAAGCTGATTCTACATTTAATTTTGGATTGGAGATGCTTAACTTCACTAGGGTAGGGGGCAGCATTCAGAATATTTAGATCGAAAGCGTGCCCAAATTAAACTTCCTGCTACTCAGCCATAAAAGCTAGAATATGCATATAATTAGTAGATTTGGATAGAAAACACTGAAGTTTCTAAAACTGTTTGAATGATGTCTGTGAGTTTAACAGAACTCATATGGCAGTCAAAAACCTGAGAAAAAATCCAACCAGAAAGTGGGAAATCTGAGGTTTGTAGTTTTTTAAGTCATTGCCTATCAAATATACAGTGTCTATGGGGTCATATTGCACTTCCTAATGCTTCCACTAGATGTCAACAGTCTTTAGAACCTTGTTTGATGCTTCTACTGTGAAGGAGGGGGGGAATGGGAGCTGAATGAGTCAGAGGTCTGCCAGAGTGGCATGAGCTGACCACGCGCATCCACGTGAGAGTTAGCTTGCATTCCATTGCATTTCTACAGACAAAGGAATTCTCCGGTTGGAACATTATTGAAGATTGATGATAAAAACATCCTAAAGATTGCTTCTATACTTCGTTTGATATGTTTCTACGAACTGTAATATGACTTTGTCTGAACTTTCGCCTGGACTTGCACGTGCCTCGTGTGTTTTGATTGTGTACTAAACGCGCAAACAAAAAGGAGGTATTTGGACATAAATGATGGACTTTATCGAACAAATCAAACATTTGTGGAACTGGGATTCATGGGAGTGCATTCTGATGAAGATCATCAAAGGTAAGTGAATATTTATAATGCTATTTCTGGCTTCTGTTGACTCCACAACATGGCGGATATCTGTTTTTGTGTCTGAGCGCTGTACTCAGATTATTGCATGGTGTGCTTTTTCCGTAAAGTTTTTTTGAAATCTGACACAGCGGTTGCATTAAGGAGAAGAGGATCTAAAATTCCATGCATAACAGTTGTATCTTTTATCAATGTTCATTATGAATATTTCTGTAAATTGATGTGGCTCTCTGCAAAATCACCGGATGTTTTGGAACTACTGAACATAACACGCCAATGTAAACTGAGATTTTTGGATATAAATATGAACTTTACCGAACAAAACATACATGTAAAGCCCTGTAAAGACATGAGTGTCATCTGATGAAGATCATCAAAGGTTAGTGAATAATTTTATCTCTATTTCTGCTTTTTGTGACTAATCTCTTTGGCTGGAAAAATGGCTGTGTTTTTCTGTGACTTGGCTCTGACCTAACATAATCGTTTGGTGTGCTTTCGTCGTAAAGCCTTTTTGAAATCGGACACTGTGGTTGGATTTACAACAAGTGTATCTTTAAAATGGTGTAAAATACTTGTATGTTTGAGGAATTTTAATTATGGGATTTCTGTTGTTTTGAATTTGGCGCCCTGCAGCTTCACTGGCTGTTGAAGAGGTGCTAGCGTCCCACATTCCCTAGTGAGGTTAATGTGAGTCTGGAAGTAGAGGTTAGTCTAACCAGACACCTAGGTATTTGTAGTTGTCCACATATTCTAAGTCAGAACCGTCGTGATAGTAGTGATGCTGGGCGGGCGGGCAGGTGTGGGCAGCGATCGGTTGAAGAGCATGCATTTAGTTTTACTTGCATTTAAGAGCAGTTGGATGCCACGGAAGGAGTGTTGTATGGCATTGAAGCTTGTCTGGAGGTTAGTTAACACAGTGCCCAAAGAAGGGCCAGAAGTATACAGAATGGTGTCGTCTGCATAGAGGTGGATCAGAGAGTCACCAGCAGCAAGAGCGACATCATTGATGTATACAGAGAAAAGAGTCGGCCCGAGAATTGAACCAGGTGGCACCCCATAGAGACTGCCAGAGGTCCGGACAACAGGACCTCCGATTTGACACACTGAACTCTGTCTAAGAAGTAGTTGGTGAACCAGGCGAGGCAGTCATTTGAGAAACCAAGGCTGTTGAGTCTGCCGATAAGGATGTGGTGATTGACAGAGTCGAAAGCCTTGGCCAGGTCAATGAATACAGCTGCACAGTAATGTCTCTTATCGATGGCAGTTATGATATCGTTTAGGACCTTGAGCGTGGCTGAGGTGCACCCATGACCAGCTCAGAAACCAGATTGCATAGCGGAGAAGGTACGGTGGGATTTGAAATGGTCGGTGATCTGTTTGTTAACTTGGCTTTCGAAGACCTTAGAAAGGCAGGGTAGGATAGATATAGGTCTGTAGCAGTTTGGGTCTAGAGTGTCTCGCCCTTTGAAGAGGGGGATGACCACGGCAGCTTTCCAATCTTTGGGGATCTCAGACGATACGAAAGAAAGGTTGAACAGGCTAGTAATAGGGGTTGCAACAATTTTGGCTGATCATTTTAAAAAGAGAGTCCAGATTGTCTAGCCCGGCTGATTTGTAGGGGTCCAGATTTTGCAGCCCTTTCAGAACATCAACTATCTTAATTTGGGTGAAGGAGAAATGGGGGAGGTATGGGGTAGCTGCTGTGGGGGGTGCAGGGCTGTTGACCGGGGTAGGGGTAGCCAGGTGGAAAGCATGGCCAGCCGTAGAAAAATGCTTATTGAAATTCTCAATTATCGCGGATTTAAATCGGTGGTGACAGTGTTTCCTAGCCTCAGTGCAGTGGGCAGCTGGGAGGAGGTGCTCTTATTCTCCATGGACTTTACAGTGTCCCAGAACTTTTTGGTGTTTGTGCTACAGGATGAAAATTTCTGTTTGAAAAAGCTAGCCTTTGCTTTCCTAACTGACTGTGTATATTGGTTCCTAACTTCCCTGAAAAGTTGCATATCGTGGGGGCTATTCAATGCTAATGCAGTACGCCACAGGATGTTTTTTTGCTGGTCAAGGGCAGTCAGGTCTGGAGTGAACCAGGGGCTATATTTGTTCCTGGCTCTACATTTTTTGAATGGGGTATGCTTATTTAAGATGAGTGAGGAAAGCACTTTTAAAGAATAACCAGGCATCCTCTACTAACAGAATGAGGTCAATGTCCTTCCAGGATACCCGGGCCAGGTCGATTAGAAAGGCCTGCTCGCTGAAGTGTTTTAGGAGCATTTGACAGTGATGAGGGGTGGTCGTTTGACTGCAGACCCGTTACGGACGCAGGCAATGAGGCAGTGATCGCTGAGATCCTGGTTGAAGACAGCAGAGGTGTATTTGGAGGGCAGGTTGGTTAGGATGATATCTATGAGGGTGCCCGTGTTTACGGATTTGGGGTTGTACCTGGTAGGTTCATTGATAATTTGTGTGAGATTGAGGGCATCAAGCTTAGATTGTAGGATGGCCGGGGTGTTAAGCATGTCCCAGTTTAGGTCATCTAACAGCACGAGCTCTGAAGAAAGATGGGGGGCAATCAATTCACATACGGTGTCCAGGGCACAGCTGGGGGCAGAAGGTGGTCTATAGCAAGCGGCAACGGTGAGAGACTTGTTTCTGGAAAGGCGCTCAAATTGTTTGGGCACAGACCTGGATAGTAAGACAGAACTCTGCAGGCTATCTCTGCAGTAGATTGCAACTCCGCCCCCTTTGGCAGTTCTATCTTGTTGGAAAATGTTATAGTTAGGGATGGAAATTTCAGGGGTTTTGGTGGTCTTCCTAAGCCAGGATTCAGACACAGCTAGGACATCCGGGTTGGCAGAGTGTGCTTAGGTAGTGAGTAAAAGAAAACTAAGGGAGGAGGCGTCTAATGTTAACATGCATGAAACCAAGGCCTTTACAGTTAAAGAAGTCAATAAATGAGAGCGCCTGGGGAATGGGAGTGGAGCTAGGCACTGCAGGGCCTGGATTAACCTCTACATCACCAGAGGAACAGAGGAGGAGTAGGATAAGGGTACGGCTAAAGGCTATAAGAACTGGTCTTCTAGTACGTTCAGAACAGAGAGTAAAAGGAGCAGGTTTCTGGGCACGATATAATAGATTCAAGGCATAATGTACAGACAAAGGTATGGTAGGATGTGAATACAGTGGAGGTAAACCTATGCACTGAGTGACGATGAGAGAGATATTGTCTCTCTAAACATAATTTAAATCAGGTGAGGTCACCGCATGTGTGGGAGTTGGAATTAAAGGGTTAACTAAGGTGTATTTAGCAAGGCTAGAGGCTCTACAGTGAAATAAGGCAATAATCACTAACCAAAACAGCAATGGACAAGGCATATTGACATTAGGGAGAGGCATGCGTAGCCGAGTAATCATAGGGGTCCAGTGAGTGGCTCGGGCCGGAGACACGGTGATTCAGGCAGCTAGCGGGCCAGGGATAGCAAGCTAGCAGAAGGGCCTTAGAAGGACGTTGCGATGGAAGAAAGTCTGTTATAGCCCCCTCGTGCTGTTATGTCTGCAGACCAGTCGTCGCGTATCAGCAGGGCTTTGTGTGGTAAAAGGGGTCCAGGTCAATTGGCAGAATAGGTATAGTGGCCAAAGAATTTGTCCGATGGGCCTCTTAAGCTAACAGTCCAATATGCTCTAGACAGCTAGCGGGCCACGGCTAGTAGGCTAGCAGATGGGCATTCAGGGGACGTCGCGACGGAGGAGCCAGTTTTGGATCCACAACAAATTCCGGGGACTGCAGGTACATCCTAACATCGTAGGCTACAACCAAGACGTCGTAGGTCGCATAATGTGAGCGAGTGAAAGACGTGCAATTATGGGACTTGCGTTCTGCCGATCCGTATTTTAGGTCCCGATTATTTCTCTGGTTTGCCAGAAATTTCCGGTCGTATCTTGTGCAGCAAGGGGGTGCTACGATGTGACAATGGAAGATGAAGCTGCAGTAGATAGCTGCAGTATTACGGGCTCCTGACCAAATCTTCTATTTTGTATGTTTTTTAAAGCTGATTGTCATTTTTAAATCATATTTCCGCCATAATTTCATATGACCAGCTTCTGGACATCACAACAGCGATCACTAACGTCAATTTGGATGAAGATTTCTACTTCAATGAGTCAGCATCTCTGGACGTGCTCCTTCTGGACCAGGGCCTAATCCCCGGTACTTGAAAGAGGAAGACATAGCACAAGAGAGGCAAACGAGCGGGCTGCCTGACGAGACTACATCAGCAACTAAATAAACCGCTTCTACCTTCCTTTCTATTGGCGAACATACAATCACTAGAGAACTGGACAAGTTCTGTTCGAGATTATCCTATCAACGGGACCTAAAGACTTGTATTATCCTATGTTTCTCAGAGTCATGGTTGAACAAGAACAATACACATCTAGATGGTTTTTCTATACATCGTCTAGACCGAACGGCAGCTTCGGGTAAGGTTAAGGGGGAGGTGTGTGTCTGCTGGGGCGTGATCTCTAAATTTAAGGAAGTCTTGGGGTTTTGCTCACCTGAGATAGTATTGTCTGCAGCTTATCATGAGGGATTCTATTTACCAAGCAAGTGCATCTATATTTTTTTGTAACTGTCTATTTACCACCACAAACCAGGACAACAACCTCTCCCTCAACATCAGCAAAACAAAGGAACTGATGATCGTGGACTACAGGAAACGATGGGCCGAGCACGCCCCCAACCACGGGGCAGTAGTTAAGCGGGTCGAGAGCTTCAAGTTCCTCTGTGTTCACATCACTAAGGAATTATAATGGTCCACACACACCAACACAGTCGTGAAGAAGGCACGAAAACACCTTTGCCCACTCAGGATGCTGAAAAAATGTGGGCCCTTAGATCCTCAAAAAGTTATACAGCTGCACCATTGAGAGCATCTTGACTGGCTCCATCACCGCTGAGTATATGGCAACTGCTTGGCATCCGACCACAAGGTGCTACAGAGGGTAGTGCATATGGCCCAGTACGTCACTGGGGCCAAGCTCCCTGCCATCAATGAACTATACCAGGCAGTGTCAGAGGAAGGCCCAAAAAATTGTCAAAGACTCTAACCACCCAAGTCATTGACTGTTCTCTATGCTTTCGCATGGAAAATGGTACAGATGCACCAAGTCTGGAACCAACAGGATCCTGAACAGCTTCTACCACCATGCCATAAAACTGATAAAAAGTTACTTAAATAGTTACCAGTAATATTTGCATTGACCCTTTTTCACTACCTCTTGTGTCTCATCATATATGCTGCAGCTACTGTTTTTTTATTTTATCCATCCTGCTGCCTAGTCACTTTATCCCTACCTACAGTTACATATCTAATCTCAATTACCCCTTACACTTGCACACAGACTTGGTTACTAGTACCCAGTGTAGGCCTATATAGCCAAGTTATCATTACTGATAGTGTATTTATTCCTTGTGTTATTATATAATTTTGATTGACAGATCACAATGTGAGAACACCGGTCACAGACTTCAGGATGAAAAGATTATGCAGATAATTTGCATAAGTGCTCCCCTGATGTAAAGATTTGTGTGTCTAATGCATGCCTAGCTTTAGCCATAACCTTCGTGTCGTAACGTTAACGTGCAAAATGGATGCAGATGGAAAAGGTTTAAAAACTGTGCAGGCACCTGTGGAGGCACCTAGCTAGCTACAGTTGAAGTCGGAAGTTTACATACACCTTGTCCAAATACATTTAAACTCAGTTTCTCACAATTCCTGACATTTAATCCTAGTAAAAATTCCCTGTCTTAGGTCAGGTAGGATCAACACTTTATTTTAAGAATGTGAAATGTCAGAAAAATAGTAGAGAATGATTTATTTCAGCTTTTATTTATTTCATCACATTCCCAGTGGAGCAGAAGTTTACATACACTCAATTAGTATTTGGTAGCATTGCCTTTAAATTATTTAACTTGGGTCAAACGTTTCAGGTAGCCTTCCACAAGCTTCCCACAATAAGTTGGGTGAATTTTGGCCCATTCCTCCTGACAGAGCTGGTGTAACCGAGTCAGGTTTGTTGGCCTCCTTGCTCGCACACGCTTTTACAGTTCTGCCCACAAATGTTCTATGGGATTGAGGTCAGGGCTTGTGATGGCCACTCCAATACCTTGACTTTGTTGTCCTTAAGCCATTTTGCCACAACGTTGGAAATACGCTGGGGTCATTGTCCATTTGGAAGACCCATTTGCGACCAAGATTTAACTTCCTGACTGATGTATTGAGATGTTGCTTCAATATATCCACATAATTTCCTCCCTGATGATGCCATCTATTTTGAGAAGTGCACCAGTCCCTCCTTCAGCAAAGGACCCCCACAACATGATGCTGCCATTTCGTGCTTCACGGTTGAGACGGTGTTCTTCTCTAGGAGACAGAATACGTCTCCTTCCTGAGCTGTATGACGGCTGCATGGTCCCATGGTGTTTATACTTGCGTACTATTGTTTGTACAGATGAACGTGGTACCTTCAGGCGTTTGGAAATTGCTCCCAAGGATGAACCAGACTTGTGGAGGTCTACATTTTTGTTTTCTGAGGTCTTGGCTGATTTCTTTTGATTTTCCCATGATGTCAAGCAAAGAGGCACTGAGTTTGAAGGTAGGCCTTGAAATACATCCACATGTACACCTCCAATTGACTCAAATGATGTCAATTAGCCTATCAGAAGCTTCTAAAGCCATGACATCATTTTCTGGAATTTTCCAAACTGTTTAAAGGCACAGTCAACTTAATGTATGTAAACTTCTGACCCACTGAAATTGTGATATAGTGAACTATAAGTGAAATAATCTGTCTACAAACAATTGTTGGAAAAATTACTTGTGTCAGGCACAAAGTAGATGTCCTAACCGACTTGCCAAAACTATACTTTGTTAACAAGAAATGTGTGGAGTGGTTGCCAAAACTAGTTTTAATGACTCGTATGTAAGCGTATGTAACTTCCGACTTCAACTGTATATCTGCTTCGGTCAGAGGCGGAAGAGGAAGCGAGACATCCCACCCCCTCATTTTTTCTGGTTCAAATCAGTCAAATTAGTCAATGAACTAAGCAGACCAGAGATACTGTATATAATGACGAGATGGTATTGTCTCCTGTCTCCGCCCTAACAATGGGAGTTGTTGTCCCAACGGCGGGAATAAGCACAATCGCTGTATTCCTACGTGCGCAGATTTTGACAGGAGTGGACCCTCTCTGACCAGACGCAGATTCTAATGAAATTGTGCCTATGTGAGAGCAAACCGGTTAAGCAGACCAGAACTTACTTTCTTTTTTTTATGGTAAACAGCCTGAGTGGGACATCTTAATTTATCCACCATCTTTGCTTTGGTTTCCAGGCCTAGCTAAACTTTTTACATTTGAGATATATATATATATATTTTATTTTAGTACTTATTAACAACAAATCAATACAAAAAGTACACGGGGGGAACACAAGTATATATAAAGAATATACAAAGGACAACGTTACATACCTTTCGTTAGATGATAGAGCATTGCTAATGTTAGTTAGCTTTGTCCCGGAATTCAGGTAAACTCTAAAGCAAGTATTGTCTTGGCAATGAATAACAATACACTAGCTAAAGTGAAGATTTAGCTAGTTCGCTACTAGCGACACACACAGTTGTGGAAAGAGGCTTCACATCTGTATATGGGGCTAGCTAAACGTGGCTAGGCAGCTAGCTAGGTACCCCAAATAAATTGCATTGCACTGGCTAGCTAGCAAAACTAGCTAGCTACCGGTAACGTTAGCAGCTACCTGAGTCGTTGATGTTGACAACGTCCACCGCCACCATGTCAGGTTTATCAAGGGGACCAACTTTCCTCTCGGTCACCCCGGACGGCACCACGTCCGGCTTGGAACCGAATTTTCTGGGGTAAAAGTCCCCAACATTGTGATACGATAGGTCTGATGGAGACGTGGACATGCCACCGTCCATCGCCATTTTTTACTCTTCAGCCACAAAATGAATCGCCTGCGCAAATGCACAGATCTGTAAATAATATAATCGTGATGTAACGTTAGCTCTTCGCTATGCCAAAATAAGATGGTTTACAATGCTTAGAAGTCAGTGATTTCAGCGCGTAATACAACGGAAGTCGAGAAAATATACTTTTTGTGGCAAAAAAAAACGCAAATTTAATTAAATCACAGATCTCTGAATGATAAATTGAAAGCCCACTTTCTGTTTGAAAGAAAAGTGTAGTTATGTTGGTGGTTGATAAGAAAAATATACATACACATTTCCAACATAGTTGCGATCAATGTTGGAAATTTAGCTATTTTTTACCAGTCTGTATTCTTTTGTTGAGAAAATCGTGATTAAAGTTGCCGTTTGAAAATTGTTAGGCCTTTTTATGATCCATGAACTGTACACGACACAGACAATTACCTAGCAAAATGTCGTTGAAAAGACTACTATGCCCGACGTCCAATCTACAGTCGGTGTTGGTTGAAAGTTGAAAAGACAGTATCTTTCATGTCATTGAAAAGACGACTACAAAGATGTCCGTCTACATTCGGTTTTCGTTGAAAAGACGTTTCAGGTTACTTCAACGAATTGAAAACATAATTCCAACGTACTTGCGTACACATGTAAACAGTATTTAAAAAATGGTCTTTGGCTGGCAGGCGATGTATATCAGACCGTATCCCACGGGTATGACAAAACATTTATTTTCACTGCTCTAATTATGTTGGTAACCAGTTTATAATAGCAATAAGGCACCTCTGGGTATTGCGTCGTGCATAAGAACAGGCCTTGGTATATTGGCCATATGCCCAGTGGCGTTTTTAGCATGTAAATCTTGGTGGGGCAAACTCTCAAACATTTTTTTAGATGCATGCCAGCAAAGACACTAAACAACACTAAACAATACATTAATTGCACTATAATGGCGACAAGCAGTGCCCACAAACTGTTCTTGTTCTGAGAAATTATGGCTATTCCATGCGAGAAATTGCCAAGAAACTGAAGATCTCGTGCAACGCTGTGTACTACTCCCTTCACAGAACAGCGCAAACTGTCTCTAACCAGAATAGAAAGAGGAGTGGGAGGCCCCGGTGCACAACTGAGCAAGAGAACATGTACATTAGAGTGTCTAGTTTGAAAAACAGACGCCTCACAAGTCCTCAACTGGCAGCTTTATAAAATAGTACCCGCAAAACATCAGTCTCAACATCAACAGTGAAGAGGCGACTCCGGTATGCTGGCCTTCTAGGCAGAGTTGCAAAGAAAAAGCCATATTTCAGACTGGCTAATAAAAAAAATGAATTAAGATGGGCAAAAGAACAAAAAGAACACAGACAATGGACAGAGGAACTCTGCCTAGAAGGCCAGCATCCCGGAGTCGTCTCTTCACTGGCAATCCGCCTGCTCCTTCTGACAGCGGATGGCGCGCTGGAGCCTCACATGAGCATTGTTCTACACCTCTTCTGTGCGCCTGAACCACTCGTTCACCACAGGCGCTTCGGTCTGGCTTGGAGTCCATGAGGCCAGGACTGTCTGGTAGCCCAGAACACACTGGAAGGGAGTCAGCCCGGTGGAGGAAGGGCGCAATGAATTCTGGGCATATTCCGTCCAAGGAAGGAATTGGGCCCACTCCCTGGCAGTGACTCCTCAGGAACATCCCCAACTCCTGGTTCATCCTCTCCATCTGCCCGTTAGACTGAGGCCAGTAATCGGAAGTGAGGCTGACCATGACCCCCAGCTTCTCCATGAAGGCTTTCCATACCAGTCACGTGAATTGGGGGTCAGGGTCGGAGACGATATCCTAGTTGGTAAATTCACTCTGGCTATCTACTCCGATTTCAGACCACGGGTAAGATAGTCTAGCTAGCTACATTTTCAGATATTACACGTTTCTAATTTTGACATTAAGTATTTTCAAGCTAGCTAGCTAACATTAGCTGACTGGCTCGTTAGCTAACATTATGTGTATTATCTTATTATTCGTATCTCAGAGCCATTTGCTTTGCTTGTTATAGACTAATGTTAGCTAGATAACATTGGACCTGGATGGTTAGCTACCTGCAGAATCATGCAGGGTAGTAACGTCATGAGTTGTGATTATGGTTCATTGTTTAGCTAGCTAGCTAGCTACGTGTCTTAACAAAAAACTCCCCAAACACCTCTGGGAGGAATTGGAACGGCGACTGATGTTGGAACAATGGCAACAATAGAAGAAACAAGATATACAGAAGGCAAACTTTTACTTCATAATTATCAGCTAGATATGTGAATCATAATAATCTAGCTAGCCAACTAGTTAAACAGACAAAAATGACCTAAAACAAATTTTATACAAGGTAGATGTACATTTTTTGTGGGTAGCTAGCTAACAATTATTTGTGGCTATTAATGAGATGTGAATAAGCAACATTTCATTCCGAAGTCTGAGTGCATTTTCTCTTGCTTCAGCTCAAATTTCTTTGCATACTTTCCGTTGAAGCTTGCATCGATGCATGCTTAAAAATATGTACAAACGGAGTACGCATTCGAGAACTGCCTTCCATACTCCGTTTTGCATACTTTTTATTTGGACTCGTAGTCCGACCCTCCGTGCTCCAATTGGTGTGCACGGAGCACGGTAGTATGAATTTTGAGAAACAACCTTAGTTTAAGTTTAGTATCACTTTTCAACCAATCCAGTGGATTTTTGTTGAAAATGAAAAACTATGAAATCCCCAATAAGTCAAAGGATTTAACTACTGAAAACTGAAACAAACAAAGACAAAACAGATCAATCCCACTTTTCAAACAAAGCCAAATAGATCAATCCCACTTTTCAAGCCTGCTGTAGGTGTGGTAAACACTACCCCCGGCTCTACCAGGGGCATGCTTGAGGTGATATCCCACAGCTCTGCATATGTCAGAGATTGATTTCTAATTGCTCACTTTAATCCATTGTACAGGATGCAAACAAGTGACTGCTGTTTTGAGGTCAAGCTGATGTCTTCCTCAGAGTGACCTGACCATTGCACATTGATCCTATTTGTAGCAATTTGTAAGTCGCTCTGGATAAGAGCGTCTGCTAAATGACTTAAATGTAAATGTAAATGTAGCCTAGTGGCCCATTGAGACACAACAATGTAAAATATTTTATAATGATAATGTTTCAAGGTAAATGTCAAATTATAGCACAAAAAATAAGCGAAATAGTGTGTCTCGTTAATCAATAGTTAATGTCAAAATATACAGGTGATATTTGGGTGTCTGTGAATCCGGAGACACAGACACCCCAAAAAACAAGGCAACAACATTATAGAAACAAGGACAGTGAAAATCATAATTCAGCCCCTTTGGATCCACAGTGTCTAAGGAGTACTTCCAGAATGCCTCTTTGTTTTAGGCTATCAATTGGAGCTATGTGCAATGGTCAGGTCACTGACGAAGACGCCAGCTTGACGTTGAAACCTCAGTCACCTGTTCGCATCCTGTACAATCGATTAAAGTGAGCAATAAGAAATTAATCTCAACCTTTTTTTGTTGAGTGCTCCAACTCCTTTTTACTTTGAATTAGTCCTTTTGGAAGTTTTTCTTGGTAAGCCATTCTCAAAATAAAGAGATCGTTGATAAGCTTAAATGTCCATCTCCCACCCATGGAGAGACCTACAGTGCCATGAAAAAGTATTTTCCCCCTTTCTGATTTTCTCTCATATTTGTAATACTGAATGTTATCAGATCTTCAACCAAAACCTAATATTACATAAAGGGAACCTGAGTTAACAAATAACAAACAAAAATGGATACTTATTTTATTTATTGAACAAAGTTATAACACCCAATTACCCTTACACTCAATAACTGGTTGTGCCACCTTTAGCTGCAATGACTGAAGCCAATGCTTCCTGTAGTTGTTGATCAGTCTCTCACATTGCTGTGGAGGAATTTTGGCCCACACTTGCATTGCAAAACTGCTTTATCTAAGCATGTGTGGGGTTTCAAGCATGAACTGCTCGTTTCAAGTCCTGCCACAACATCTCAATTGGGATTAGGTCTAGATTTTGACTAGGCTGTTCCAAAACTTCAAATTTGTTGTTTTTTAGTAATCTTCATGTAGACTTGATCGTGTGTTTTGGATCATTGTCTTGCTGCATAACCCAGCTGCGCTTCAGCTTCAGCTCACAGACGGATGGCCTGACATTCTCCTGTAGAATTTTGATACAGAGCAGAATTTGTGGTTCCTTCTATTAAGGCAAGTTGTCCAGGTCCTAAGGCAGCAAAGTATTCCCAAACCATCACACTACCACCACAATGCTTGACCGTTGGTATGATGTTCTTACTGTGGAATGCAGTGTTTGGTTTTCGCCAGGCATAATGGGCACCATGTTGTCAAAAGAGTTGACTCAAGTTTGCCAAAAAGAACCTGGAAGCACCTGGATGATCATCAAGACTCTTGGAAGAATGTTCTTTTTGACAGATGATGCAAAAGTATAACTTTTTGGGCAACATGGGTTTTGAGGCTATATAGTTGTCACGAGGTGGCCCTTTTGGGTGTATATCATGGCTCCTTCTTGCCAAAACTCCTAATCCCTAAAATTGAAGAATTAAACAACATTTATATTTTTGAGAATGTGGGAGTGGTCCGTGGACACTTAATTAAGGGGCAGTCATTTTGAGTGTGTTTCATTTGGGGATCTCATGAAGGACAAGAAACACACATTACTGTGTCTTTGGTTGTGTACTGTTCTCAATTATGGGGTTTGCATCTGAATATGGTATAAAATATCTGATTAAATATGAAACTATTTGTGAGAAGATGAAATGTGATGTTAGCCTTCTAAATGAGAGTATGGGTTTTCATATCAAGTTTTAACTAGTCAGTGATGACACCCTGTGAGTACAGACATTTACATTGCCGTCATGGACCGCCCCCTTTTCTACTCTAGTATAAAAGCCACTTCCAACAAAATTGACATTAGTCAAAAACTCAGGAACGGGAGTTCCCATGTTGAAATGGCTAAGAAATCTACAAACTAAAGAACAAGTATTCAGGCTGCAGCTGTTTAAATAGTTTAGTCTGGTAAACGCACCCGACCTAAGAACAATTCAGAATGGTACTCTGAAGTATCCATAATAACAACCTACAACTCCAACAGACTTTGATCTCTGGTGGACAAACCAGAGGCTTTCTGTTTACTGACTATTCAGCAGACGGACCAGTGATCACAGAGAGGGACAACAAAGGCATGCACTCGTAAATATGTAAATTGCTATTTCTTTTTGAATGTTCATGCTGTTCATATTAAAAGTACTAGCATTTCATGAGTGTAGTTATCAACTGTATTACAGTGAATTCTCTCTGAGTTTCCCGCTCTTGAGCTGTCCCCACCCCCTTTCCTTTGTCTACCAAGCCGTCATATCGGCTTAGCCCACTAGGGACTTTTCTATCATGTCAGTAACCAATGTATGACCTATTGTCTGTGTGTTTATGCAATAACATGTAGCCTAAGCTATGATATTGGATAGCCTATTTGTATCAAGTATCTATTTTCATAGTGTGAATGATGAAAAGTAAACATTTTTATCAAATGATTAATAGGCATCAGAAAGTGTGACGTGGTAAGGTTGGACCTAGGTGCAGAGAAGAGACCAGACGAGGAATCAGTGGTTAAGGATAAACATAATACTTTACTAAGAAATGGTAGCCGCAGGAACACAGTACACTTGAAAAAACAACAAACACTAAGTCTCGAAAACTCACTCAGGAAACACATGCACACAGTAAACAATTCAAGCTCTGCAAAGGACAACAGAAAACACACCTCTTTTAACATGGAAATCATAATGAGTAAATTGGACACACCAGAGTGTTGTTAATGTCTCTAGGACGGTCTCTGCCGCCCTCTGGTGACAGGTGGAACCATGACAGTACCCCCTCTTCTAGGCCGCGGCGCCAGGGCAACCACCACAAAGTTGGTTGAAGTTCTGAACAAGTCCCGGATCCAGGATGTCCCGGGCAGGCACCAACGCCCGCTCCTCAGGGCCGTAGCCCTCCCAGTCCACCAGGTACTGCAGGGTGCCTCGGACCCGACAAGCCCCCAACAGATGCTGGATAGTGTAGGCCGGGTGACCAGCAAAATGTCGAGGGCACAGGGGCAGGTGTGGGGGGAGTGAAGGGACTGGTCCTTACCAGCTTGAGACGGGAGACATGGAAGGATGGACAGACCCTCAAAGACCTGGGAAGCTTGAGACGATAGGTGACCGGATTGATGCGACTCATGATCTTGAATGGCCCTATGCAGGTGGAGCGAGCTTCCGCGAGTCCACCTTTAAGGGAAGATTACAGGTGGACAGCCACAACCGCTGACCCGGTCGGAGGAGCCCAAGAGGCCTTCGGTGCTGGTTTGGCTGGTGTAGGTGTCGGGCAAAGAAGCGGAGCAAGGAGGATCGCGCTCTGATCCAGGTGCTCTGATCCAGCACCCCCGCTTCGACCTCTTGTTCAGGAAACGGAGGGGGGGGGGGGGGCAAACTGACACTCGAATGGCGACAGTCCAGTGAACGAGTTCGGCAGTGTCTTCTGAGCATACTCTGCCCAGACGAGGAACTTGCTCCAGTTGCTGGCCTGGGTGGAGACGAAACAGCTGAGGAACTTCTCCAGCTCCGTGTTGGCCCGCTCTGTTTTGGGGGGTGGGTGGAATCCCGAGGAGAGACTCATTAACGCCCCCAACAGGGACCAGAAGGCTTTCCAATACCGTGCGATGAACTGGGGCCCACGATCCGAGACGATGTCCTGGGGAAGTCTGTATAGTCGAAAGACATGGGTAATCATGAGATCAGCAGTCTCCTTCGCTGAGGGCAACTTGGGTAAGGCAATGAAATGGGCTGCCTTGGAGAACTGATCAACGGCCACCAGGATAGTAGTAAGCCCTTGGAATGGAAGTAACCCTGTGATAAAGTCTATGGACAGGTGGGACCAGTGCCGGCTGGGGACTTGCATTGGGCATAGGTGGAACAGGCCACAACAAATCGCCCGTTCACGTCATGAGCCATAGCCCGGTGCACACCGGTTCAGCTTAGTCGAACTCCCTCATTCATATGCGGAAACAGTGTCAAACAAGGTATAGCCACATGGGCAGTAAATGAAATACACTTCAACAAAGGTTCAGATGCTACTATGCTATTTGATAAGATAACAAGGAAAGTTAGTGTTAAGTAATTACACTGTGGTATGACATGAGAAGGAGATCACCTTACTTAAAACAAAAACAGTATACTTTTTTGGTGTTTGTGTACTTTCTCTGTAAACCGTATTACATACCGTGGGGATATACAAAACATAACAGTATATTGGATTGTTAAGCACAAACGGAAGTCCTTTTAAGTATGTGGCACTGCACTATGCAGTACATTGGACCTCATCTGAATGTTTTGTATACTCAGTGTATATCTCAACAAGCTGCCTAACTGGTCTGTCAGTGTTTTACCACCTGGCCCAACCCACTTGTTATCAACACCATTACATAGTCAATAGTTAAATAGCTGTAAATATTGCTCATGGACTCTATAGTTTCCACAAACATAAAAAAACAGTACTATATAGTATTTCGTTTGCACAAATAGTTAGCAAAATATGTGACCAACCAAGTAGATAACAATGAAAAACAAACAAACATGAAACTGTGTTTATATGAGGCTTTCATCCTTAATTGTACTTTACATTTTTTATTGATTCTAGAAATAATATCATAGAACAGGTGCAAAAGCCCAGTAAATCTGGACCCAGATCTGCTCACACCCCTTTTTTCTTGGTTGACCACCACAATAGTCATATGCCTACTACATTCTTCGGATTCTGCAGTAATAAAATAGAAGATATAATCCCGGCGTTTGACCAGCAACTTAACTTGTTGTATAACTGGAAACACGTAGTGTGGGTGTAAGCATTATTCTGCAGCTACAGAGACTTATAATAATAATAAAAATAATACACATAACACAAAGCAAAGTGCTGAATGATTATTCAACAGCAGGCTATGTGATTCAGCTGGGTGATAACAGCTCTTGTCTAATACAAGAGCAATATTAGCAGATCCTTAAACCTTTGGCTCCCTCATACAGACAACGTATCTCTCTTTTACTGTCTTTACATAATACAGTCCCACACAAATGGGCTTTCACAGTGAATCAAAGCTAACTTGACTGCCAAGCACTTGTCAGCAGTGGGAGACAATTTTGAGTGATCCATGAACATGCCAGTGATGGTCCAGTTTGGTTCTACTGTTACTCTGTATTTCACTCTGTATCTCTGCACCTCATACAGTCGGTTTACATTATTTCTCCCCAGGTTATCACAGTGTTATGTGCTTGCTACAACACTGCAGAGCTATGGGAGAAGGCTGTGTTGTTTGTGTTCAGATTCACATCCGCACTCACTGAATTCACTTGGTCATCCAGCCGTTGTAAGTCCTGTAGTCACTTGGAGAGACTGGAGGCCTGCTAGAGCTTCTTATGTTTAGCACAGGGCACATCTCCTGACTGGCTGTTTGGAAAGGAGGACCTCATCTTTTGAAACGCAGTCACCGCTTTCTCTCCAATAGGCTTTGACATGTGTCAAGGTGAGTTAGAGTCTGGGTGCTGTGCAGCTTTGGGTGATAAAACACCCTTATGTGCACTTGAGTCGTTCCATTATAGTGCTCTGTGTGGGTGGGTGGGTGGTATACAGTATGTAACTTGTCTAAGTCATCCAGAAAAAGAGTATCGGTCCTGTCGATTGTACATCAGCAGGGTCAGAATAACCACAGTCATAACATATCACATCATGTCAAAATCTCATCCAATGCACACTTTCACCACTAAGCCTGTACCGCATACAACTAGGCCCAGCTAGACCTAAATAAACTAGGCCTGTTTTGGGCTTTTATGGGTTGATCGGGTGTCATCATTTTCCCTGTATGGATGTCTCAGTAAAGAATAGTCCAACAACAACAACCTAAAAGGGATAATTAATGATGTATGCATACTGAGATTATAGCATGATACACTTTGCAGTGAAACCGAGAAAATTATCTAACTAAAACCTCCCATTTTATTAATTTACGCCCCGTTAATACTTTCCTATTTCAATGTTGATCGACCTCTGACGTTGTCTATTGCCGGCACTGTTGAATGGACCTCGATTTCAAAGCATTATTCAGAGATTATTCATTTCCAGTAAGAGTATGTGAAAATGTGAAGCGTAACCACATGCCATGCTTTATGTCCTGCTGGGTGTTTGAGTTGGTGGCACCATGCCAGAGGGAGGCCAGAGAGGAAGCTTATTTGCTTATTTCTATAGGCATGAATAGTCACATTGTACAGAAACGGTTAATCAAGTGACAGTAAAAAATGTGAATAAGGCAACAGTTTTTACTTTTGCCTTTGAGTGGATGAAGCTATAGGGGCCACTAGATTCTAAGGGAAATACATCCACATAGGTATTGTTTATAAAAACACTTGTGGCAGGACATTTCAACATCTGGGATATTTCAAACGTTCAAACGCTCCCTTACATAATGGCAAAATGTGTAGCAAGGGATACACAGCATTCTCTCAAAGTGATTCATTTACAGTATGTTCACTGTCAGATAGCACGGTGTTGTTTAGACGCTTAGGAAAGAAAATGATGTAATAGAAATAGTTTACTTCCATGCAACATTGGACAGATATTGGCCAGCTGTCTTTGGATACCCTCCCCAAACAGTTCCTTCCATTCAATGACCTACTGTTGTCTTAGCTCTAGCGGTCCCTCCCATCTGGTTAGTATTGCACAGGCATCTCCCCATCAATCACACAGGACACCAGATCTTCCATTCTCCCCTACAGAAACCAGGAAACTCCTGCTTCTCACGCAAGCTCTGTCTTTGAAAGACGTGCCTCCTTCTCTTCCTACTGTACTCTCTCTCTCACACACACCCACATTCACACACCCACACTCATACACAGAGCGGAGCTCGTGGCCGTCCAGCTGCACAAATACACTGGATGCCTGTTAGCGGTGGAAACTGAATTTTCTTTACCTTGAGATTTTCTGCAGTATTATCCAAAATGAGTAGCTCTTTCTCAGCCAAAATGGAACTGGCTAAAGATATGAAGGAGGAGGATAAGTTGTACAGATATAATGGAGTGCTGTACCCTGTCATCATGAGTCCAGTGGAGAACCTGAAGGCTATGGAGAGGCTGGAAGCAAGAGCAGATGATGTAATGTTAGTTGCATATCCCAAATGTGGTAAGTCAAAAATATTTGAATGTGGAAATAGTGTTAAACATTTAGATGGTCATCCTTGGGCAATGGACATCTTGATTAAGCATTTACCTTTTCTAATAGTCATTCACTATATAGCCATGTTATTTTTACTCGTTATTGTCATTATTTACAGTAGTGTCACTATTTACATTTTTATTTTGTATCTTATCTTTTAATCTTTAACTCTGCATTGTTGGAAAAAGACCCGTAAGTAACATTTCACTGTTAGTCTACACCTGTTGTCTATGAAACATGTGACGGATACAATATGATTCGATTTCTGATTTGATTTTACTATTATATCAAGTTTAATCATTAAAATAAGGAGTGTTCCTCTTGGGCTTCAGTTGTCTACTCTATGGCCTTACCTACATAAGGTTCAAAGTTCAAGTTCATTATACAATTGGGGCAATTCATCTTACTTATAGTGTTGTCTTACTCATAGCTCATAGTGTATGCCATTTTATTGCAGCCATACAAAAGGTTTTTGATTTGCTGAGTGGGTTTGGGGTATTCTCTTACAAAAGTGACCTATAATTCAATTTCACAATGGATGGGCCTCTGAGCATTTGGACTTGCAGAATATGATCTGTGTGCTTTGGGGTAGGGCCTCCCCGGCAGGCAAAATTGGTTGCAATAAAGTCTGTTTCTGGTTTTGACCTTGTTATTACAACCCAAATTTGCAGCCAGTTTTGCTCGCTTTGTCAGTTCTTTCCTCTGCACACTATAGAGCGATGTAAGATAAGCAATCAGTGTTGATGAATGTTGAATTTAACACAAGCCACTCAACATACTGCAGACATAGCCCCCTTGTAACAACGGTTCATGTAATAACTTTAATATTTATAATGTAATAAAACCGGTTAATGTAAAACCATGAAACAACTTTTTGGATTAATAGCCAAAGTATGTGCAACCAATCATCTTATAGCGTACTAAAATAAATAAAAATATGTATCATTTCCCTTATTTGAATGCACATACCACTCTCCACCTATTGAAAATACACACACAAACCAATGCGCACTCTTACACACACACGCACAAGCACACATTGAAATGTAC
This sequence comes from Salvelinus sp. IW2-2015, assembly GCF_002910315.2. NCBI lineage: Eukaryota > Metazoa > Chordata > Actinopteri > Salmoniformes > Salmonidae > Salvelinus > Salvelinus sp. IW2-2015. Next base: position 46,185,615 of record NC_036858.1, read on the forward strand.
ACACATGCAGTCATAGACACACACACACACACACACACTCACACACAGACAGACACACACACAGAAACACAGGTAACACTTTATATGAAGGGGGTAACATCTTTATGACACCAGTTATAACACCTTTATGAGTGTTACAATATCATTCATAACAACCGTTATTACACATTTATTCAACATCATTCGTAAGGAACTTTAAAAAATAAAACTTCCTTTGAATAGATCTTTATTTATTATTACAAAGGAAGTTTGTATTTTTGCTGCCACGGTACCTAACCCCCTGACACACGATTTATGCAACAGTCTGGGGGCACCGGGTAAGCCTCAGGTCCCAGTCTTAAAAATATTTATTCTGGATAATAATGATCCGGATTGTGTAATCCCCTTTTTTTATCCGATTTTGAGACAGTTTTTTTTTAAAGGATCGGAATAGGATCATTTTGATCCAGATGCCACAATATCAAGACAGAATCCAGATTTTCTTTGAATACGCCTACACCTTGCCATCTACTGAGATGGTCATGTTCCCACTTTTACACGGTCATAGAGAAACAGATGAATTAACTACATGAATAAAGGTTACTAATAACAAGTGAAAGAAGAGTCTGACTAGAAACTTCATATGGAGAAAAGGAGTGCCGTATTCTCTGTTGTGAACGCACAACTTCATTATAGGACAAATACTGTATATGCACTTATTTGACACTACTCAATATAACAACGAACCACATATATACAATGCCTTTAGAAAGTATTCATACCCCGTGACGTATTCCACATTTTGTTGTGTTACAGCCTGAATTCGAAATGGATTAAATATGATTTTATTATCCACACAATATCCCATAATGACAAAGTGAAAACATGTTTTGAGAAATAAAAACAGAAATACCTTATTTACAGTGGCTTGCGAAAGTATTCACCCCCCTTGGCATTTTTCCTATTTTGTTGCCTTACAACCTGGAATTAATACGGATTTTGGGGGGGTTTGTAACATTTGATTTACACAACATGCCTACTACTTTGAAATGCAAAATATTTTTTATTGTGAAACAAACAAGAAATAAGACAAAAAAACTGAAAACTTGAGCGTGCATAAATATTCACCCCCCCAAAGTCAATATTTTGTAGAGCCACCTTTTGCAGCAATTACAGCTGCAAGTCTCGTGGGGTATGTCTCTATAAGCTTGGCACATCTAGCCACTGGGATATTTGCCCATTCTTCAAGGCAAAACTGCTCCAGCTCCTTCAAGTTGGATGGGTTCCGTGGATGTAAAGCAATCTTTATGTCATACCACAGATTCTCAATTGGATAGAGGTCTGGGCTTTGACTAGGCCATTCCAAGACATTTAAATGTTTCCACTTAAACCACACGAGTGTTGCTTTAGCAGTATGCTTAGGGTCATTGTCTTGCTGGAAGGTGAACCTCCGTTTCAGTCTCAAATCTCTGGAAGACTGAAACAGGTTTCCCTCAAGAATTTCCCTGTATTTAGCGCCATCCATCATTCCTTAAAATCTGACCAGTTTCCCAGTCCCTGCCGATGAAAAAAATCCCCACAGCATGATGCTGCCACCACCATGCTTCACTGTGGATGGTGTTCTCGTGGAGATGAGAGGTGTTGGGTTTGCGCCAGACAGAGTTTTCCTTGATGGCCAAAAAGCTCAATTTTAGACTCATCTGACCAGAGTACCTTCTTCCATATGTTTGGGGAGTCTCCCACATGCCTTTTGGCGAACACCAAATGTGTTTGCTTATTTTTTTCTTCAAGCAATGGCTTTTTTTCTGCCACTCTTCCGTAAAGCCAAATACCTTCAGTGCCATTTTGAGGAGTGTGCGGCTTAAAGTGGTCCTATGGACAGATACTCCAATCTCAGGGTTATCTTCGGTCTCTTTGTTGCCTCTCTTATTAATGCCCTCCTTGCCTGGTCTGTGAGTTTTGGTGGGCGGCCCTCTCTTGGCAGGTTTGTTGCGGTGCCATATTCTTTCCATTTTATTAATAATGGATTTAATGATGCTCCGTAGGATGTTCAGAGTTTCAGATATTTTTTTAGAACCCAACCCTGATCTGTACTTCTCCAGAACTTTGTCCCTGACCTGTTTGGAGAGCTCCTTGGTCTTCATGCGCTTGCTAGGTGGTGCCCCTTGCTCAGGGGTGTTGCAGACTCTGGGGGATTTCAGAACAGGTGTATATATACTGAGATCATGTGACAAATCATGTGACACTTAGATTGCACACAGGTGGACTTTATTTAACAAATTATGTGACTTCTGAAGGTAATTGGCTGCACCAGATCTTATTTAGGGGCTTCATAGCAAAGGGGGTGAATACATATGCACGCACCACTTTTCCATAATTACATTATTTAAAATAAAATAAAAATCATTTCACTTCAACAATTTGGACTATTTTATGTATGTCCATTACATGAAATCCAAATAAAAAAATCTATTTAAATTACAGGTTGTAATGCAACAAAATAGGAAAAACACCAAGGGGGATGAATACTTTTGCATGGCACTAAGTATATCACACCCTTTTGCTATGAAACTCCAAATTGAGCTCAGGTGCATCCAACTTCCTTTGATCATCCTTGAGATGTCGCTACAACTTTATTGGAGTCTACGTGTGGCCAATCCAATTGTTTGGACATGATTTAGAAAGAAACATACATGTCTATATAAGGACCCACAGTTGACAGTGCATGTCAGAGCAGAAAATATACCTCGAAGTCCAAGGAACTGTCCGTAGATCTCTGAGATAGAATTCTTTCTCTGAGATCTAAGGACAGTTCCTTGAACTTCATTGTATAGTTTCTGCTCTGACGTGGTGGAGCACAGAGCAAAAACAAAACAAAAATTGTCACTTCCCAATACTTTTGGAACTGTGACAGTATCTGGGAAAGGTATAAAACAATTTCTAGAGCGATGAAAGTTTCCAAGAGCACAGTGGTCTCCATCATTGGGATATGGAAAAAATATGGAACTACCTAGACACTGCCTAGAGCTGGTCGTCTGACCAAACTGAGCAACTGGGCAAGAAGGACCTTAGTCAGGCACAGGGAAATGACCAAGAACCCAATGACCACTCTGACAGAACTACAGAGTTCCTTGGCTGAGATGGGAGAACCTGCCAGAAGGACAACAGTGTGTAGAGCACTTCACCAATCTGGGCTTTATGTGAGAGTGGCCAGACCGAAGCCACTCCTGAGAAAAAGGCACATGACAGCACGCCTGGTGTTTGAAAAAAGGCAAGTGAAAGACTCTGAGATCATAAGGCAAAAGATTCTGTGGTCTGATGAGACAAATTGAACTCTTTGGCCTGAATGCAAAGCACTATGTCTGGAGAAAACCCGGCACAGCTCATCACCTGTCTAACACCATCCCTACCGTGAAGCATGGTGGTGGTAGCACCATGCAATGGGGATGCTTTTCAGCAGCAGAGACTGGGAGACTAGTAAGAATAGAGGGAACAATTAATAGAGTCAAATATAGGCAAATCCTTGATGAGAACCTGCTGCAGAGGGCAAACAATCTTAGACTAGGGCAAAGATTTACATTCCAACAGGACAATAACCCCAAGCATACAGCCAAAGCAACACTGGAATGGCTTCAGAATAAGAATGTGAAAGTCCTTGAGAGGCACAGGCAAAGCCTACCCTTGAATCACGCTACTCCCAATCTAACGTGGGAGATTTACACAAATATCTATTCCTGTACTAGCAGACAATACGCCACCTTTTTAAACACAAGGTGAGGTCCTTGGGACTAAACTAAGCACAGGTTCTTTGCATCAAGGACAGACAACTGAAGCGATGCAACAATTTATTTTAGTTTCAGCGCCACAGAAATAGCACAAGCTCCATAGGCTTACATCATTTCCATACAACATCTCAAGGTCTAAGAGCTCCACACATCTGTCCTTCAAGACAAACTTCAGTTGTTAGCAGCAATATCAGATTTCTCTCACAAACAAACAAACATTACTATGATTACGTTTCTCACAAAACTAATGTTCAATCAAACGTTGGTGTTGCAATATTCATGGAGGGCGTGCACAGGGAGAAGGTCTTCAGTACCAGTCAAAAGTTTGGACACACCTACTCATTCTGTCACACCCTGATCTGTTTCACCTGTCTTTGTGCTTGTCTCCAACCCCCTCCAGGTGTCGCCCATCTTCCACATTATCCCCAGTGTATTTATACCTGTGTTGTCTGTTTGTCTGTTGCCAGTTTGTTTTGTCCGTCAAGCCTACCAGCGGTTTTCCCCTTGCTCCTGTCTTTTTCTATAGTTCCTGTTTTCTAGTTTTCACGGTTTGACCATTCTGCCTGCCCTGAGCCTGCCTGCGGTTTGTACCTTGTCACATCGCCCTGGATTATTGACCTCTGCCTGCCCCTGAGATTGCCTGCCGTTCTGTACCTTTTGACTCTGATCTGGAGTACTGTCCTCTGCCTGCCCTTGACTTGTCCTTTTGTCTGCCCCTGTTCTAGTAATACACTTTTGTTACTTTGACACGTCTGCATCTGGGTCCTCCCTAAAATGTGATACATTCAAGGGTCTTTCTTATTTGAAGTATTTTCTACATTGTAGAATAATAGTGAAGACATCAAAACTATGAAATAACACATGGAATAATGTAGTAACCAACAAAGTGTTAAGCATGATCATTACACAGGTGCACCTTATGCTGGGTACAATAAAAGGCCACTCTAAAATATGCCGTTTTGTCACACAACACAATGCCAAAGATGTATCACATTTTGAGGGAGCGTGCAATTGGCATGCTGACTGCAGGAATGTACACCAGGGTTGTTGCCAGAGAATTTAATGTTAATTTCTCTATCATAAGCCGCCTCCAATGTTGTTTTAGAGAATTTAACGGTACGTCTAATCGGCCTCACAACCGCCGACCACGTGTAACCATGCCAGCCCAGGACCTCCACATCCGACTTCTTCACCTGTGGGATCGTTTCGGTGGACCCTTTTGTGGGGAAAAACGAATTCTGATTGCCTGGGCCTGTCTCCCAAGTGGGTGGGCCTATGAACCCTCCCAAGCCCACCCATGGCTGCACCCCTGCCCAGTCATGTGAAATCCATAGATCAGGGCCTAATGAATTTATTTCAGTTGACTGATTTTACTGTAACTCAGTAAAATAATTGAAATTGTTTCATGTTGAGTTCATACAGTATTTTTGTTCCTTGGGTTTATATGCCTGGCTCAAGTCCACGATGGAGCCAGACCTGGATGTAAATTGTAGGCCCTATATTTCAAATGTTTTAACTCAATGTACTTGATGATTGTGCTTTCCTGGCGCAATGGAACCAATGGAATAGTCCCAAAAGTGCAAATTCTTCTGGCACTCCAGGCAAACCCTCAAAGTACTGGAACGATTTTAAATACTATATAAACCCAGGTCTGGAAGGCATCAGTGCAATTGGTGGCATTGTAATATGTCAACTAACCTTGCCTGAGACTTGCATTAGCTCCACAAGCGAATTACTTGGCTTTAGCTCAGCAGGTCTAACACAGGCAGTAACACCAGCAACTGTCCGGCTCACTCCCACAATATATTTCTAATAAAATTAATTGTAATGCTGTAATGAAAAAAAACTTTTATTTTGAAGGTTCCATATGAATGATATTGTATAAATGTGTTATACAGGTTGTTATAAATGATACTGCAACATTCACAAAGCGGTTATGAATAGTTAAATAAAGGTGTTATGAATGTATTATATATCTTTAATTTAACCGTAACACACATACTGGTATATACCCACACATACAGACTCAATGTGTATTACAAACACACAAATGCACATTGCACACACACTCACAGGTACACGTAGTGACGTGACAAAATAACACACACACTAGTGGTGCGCGGGTCAGCTGTTTGTTCAACAGCCCGCAATTGCTAATAACCCATCCGCAACTGATGAAGTGAAAATCTTAAGTCCGCACCTGACCCACATATATAGAAAATGCGCTGTAGGCTACAGTCAGAGATGGCGGCATGAGTTTTTGACAGGGGATGCAAAAATATAAATTGCCAACATTTTATATGTTTCTGCTCATAATTTCCAACATTTTGGTAGGCTATAATAATAATACAAATACATGCAGCTTCTCTTCTGTTATTATATGTTGCCTTAGACTAAATAAAGAATAATGTCATAAAGTATAGAATGAATACTTCAATCTAGTTGACATTGGTAAAGTTTGCTCTGTCATGTCTGCTTCTTGCGTGGAGCAAAGACGTTTAGGGACCTGAGAGAAAATGGAATGACAAAAAAAATGTACATCAATTTGACTGGTTGTAAGGAAATAGAAAGCTGTGAAAAAGACCCAACATGTTTCTGATCAGATTTCAGTTCAGCTTGGATGCATATTTTATGTGGTTGAAGAGACCTTCATTTCCGAACTTTATCTCCAAGTTCTCTTTTAAAAAATCACCTTTATAATAAAGCGCTTGCAGGCTAACAATAATATACGATTCCTAATGTGACGAGTAGCCTAATCATAGAACAATATTCGGTAATAGTATTCACTACAGCCTAAGTTAATTTACCTCATGACTGTTTGCAAAACAAAATAGACCGTTGTGAACAGACCGTACATGTCTTTGTAGTGCATAATTACAATGGGTCTGTGTGTGAGAGAGAGAGAAAATTAGATGAGTTTTGTAACTAAATTACTAAAAACAAGATTGTTACAATTAAAACTGAGCACAAATGGACAGCTGTGCAATTCATCCTCCTTTTTAAAAATATTGTTCCCATTTTAGCCAAGTTTAGAATTGTAAACTAATAGAAAATATAAGTGGAAAACTATTGTGAGCATGCTCCAGATCACTTAATATCCACCACAAGGGGGAGAGAAAAGAAGAGGGAGCAAAAGATGAGAGAGGAACAGAGAGGGAGAGAGAGACCCCACTCAACTCAAACTAAACTGTCTGTTGTACAGAAGAGCGTGTTTCTGACTCCAAACCCCCACAACTGAATAGAAAAGATCATGAACGCACCACTTACAAAACAGAGCTGAGAGCTTTCCATGCAGAGATGTTATTTTATTTAACCTTTATTTAACTAGGCAAGTGAGTTAAGAACAAATAGTTTTTTACAATGACCATAACCTGGACGACGCTGGGCCAATTGTGTGCTGCCCTATGGGACTCCCAATCATGGCCAGTTGTGATACAGCCTGGAATCAAACCAGGGTCTTTAGTGATGCCTCTAGCACTGAGATGCAGCGCCTTAGATTGCTGCACCAGTCGGGAGCACCCCTAAGAATGGGATCCCTATATAAATATCCCATGTTTTTTCTCTCCCTTACCCCAATCCTAGTATAATTTATAGCAATAGTGCAAAGGAAAAATAGTTTTGTCGTTTTCATTGCAACAACACAAATTGTTACACCTCTTCTGCAGGGAGTGGTGCTATTTCACCATTTCACCACCCAAGCACCACTACCTCCCGTGGCTCTGCCTGCCCTATACATTGTTAATTTGGTGTAAATAAAGGTATATCTTTTACTTCGCTCCTTTTGGAATCTTCAGTACACAGTTCAAATAGTTCAAAGCATACATAGCCTACCATTCAAAGTATCTTGTAAGGACAATGCAAATGGTAAAGAACAATTTAGAAAGTGCAAAGAGCACTCTGAGTATATTTCAAATCCTGATTTTGAAGGTGTGTCCCACCCTTTACCTTGTCTCCCCTTTTAGCCTCAAACGGCCTCATTGATGTTAACCCTGTTTCTTTTTTAGCTGTATCTTTCACAGTCCATGAAACCATTTTATGGATATTACAAAACACTAAGGGCTGGCTTTCAATGGAGACTCTCAATTGAGAATGGTTTTTATACCAAGACAAGACTTCATCTGTCTCTGGGAAACTGCTCCTTAGCGGATTGCCACTCACATGACAAATATTTTGGGATAATAACTTAGAACTCACTCTTGCCTAATTGTGAAACGTGGGGAAGCATTTTTAAGAATATCAAAGGACACTAACCCTTTCTATTCCTGATCCCTCTGTGTAAATTGAACAACCTTCTCTTATGCTCAAATGTTTAATGGACCTGAATGTTCACTGTCTCTGGCAGGTTTTAATTGGATGGTGGCGGTACTTCGTAAAATACTAGCAGCAGCAACTGGTGAGAAAGCAGAGTCCCAAATCCCTCCATTGATGGAGTTCTTTGGGCCAGAAATGCAGCAGGTATGTTATACTGCTTGTCTCCCCTGTAGTTTTAGCAACACTGCAGGTTTGTCTGCAACAAATAAATCAAACGTGTAAATAATGGAATATGCTTTGTGTGTAATAATTGGAAATGCTGTGTATGTGTTGTGTGGGGTTGTATGGTTCACAAATTCACACATTCCCTGTTGCATAAAGAGGTGCTGTAGTTATATTGGGACGTTTTTAGCCCACTTTAGGTCCATAAAGTAGGTTTTCATGACACAACATCAGGTCAGGACACTGTTCTCTATGCTACTTATGTCACAAACAGAGAGAATATCTATACAGTCAGGTGTAAAGGACGTCACGCTGCTTGCTTAGCAAGTACTGCTTCCTAATGATTCGGCTCATGCAGAGGCTCCAACCCAGGACCTCTGCCTCGCAAACACGTGTGATTGCACCCCTGAAGCATCTTACCCAGTCGCGCCACCACCATCTCTTCACCAGCGCAAGTGGAGACACTTCAGGCTGAGGAGTGAGTTTCACAGATCCGCATCTGTTACACAGGCAAACAATAATGTCATTTTACTGTTCTGTAACTAGTCACAATAATTAGATGCATGTGTTGCAATCATGCTGTGATCCACTAAGGCCCATTAGTGAATGTTAGTGAATTACAAACATGTGCTGTGAGTGGCCTCCAATGAACGCCCTCATGAGCCCTTGTGTGTGGAAATGTTAGCACAGCTAGACCTTAAACCTCATCCAACAAGAGTGGTCTACCTACAGTATACACCCATGATTCTCACACCGAATGCAATTAACATGGAGGATATAGTGAGATGGTATAATATAACAGTGTTTTGTATGGCCAACTGTGTCAGGATTGAAGAGTGTGTAACTGTTCTTACATTGGTTCCCTGTGATCCCCTATGCCTAAAACAACATAACATGCCTGTATGCACAGTGTCTGTTCAGTATATGACCGTAAGAGCAACAGCATACCATGGCTCATGTAGCGTTAAATGGAAGCCTTGTCTAACTTTCAGGCTATTCACAAAGCACCGTCCCCCAGATTTCTAGGGACACACATGCACCCAGATAACATTCCTGCATCCTTCACCACAAAGAAAACAAAGGTATGTACTTTCAACAAGGTATCTAAGTGTTGTTGTGATGGAACTCACGATTACCATGTTTATTTTTCCAGCAGTGTTTTTATGCTTCGGACCCACAGAACTTCCTCTTTTGATATGAGTGATATGAAATTCTACCACGACTTCCTCCAAACAACAACTTGTAATTCCCTTGTTATGTAATTGTGAAAGCTTTTCCTGTGCAGTGTCAGAGCTAGTGTTTCTCTGCATACAGAGTACCACACAGACATAGATATATACACTGCAAAGAACAAACTGAACAGAGAACATGGTAGACAGAGCAAAGAACAAAACATACACACGTAGGACACTATTCAGCAGACAATCACACTCCACTCAAATCTAAAAATATATATAACTCGTATGATATGTTACGAATTACAATCTGTTGTGGCTAATGTTAGATAGGTAGCTAGTTGGCTAACGTTAGCTAGGCTAGGGGTAAGGGGTTTAAGGTTAGGGTTAAGGTTAGAAGTTAGGTTAAAGGGTTAAGGTTATGGTTAGGTGAAGGGTTAGCTAACATGCTAAGTAGTTGCAAAGTAGCTAAAAAAGTAGTAACATGCAGCCTTTGGATTTCTAAATGTTCGAGTTATATGCTTACCCATCCAACCACCTTCCTTTTGGTTTTGCCTTAAGTAATATTCTATAAAATATATCGTGTCTGTAAAATAGGCTTAGAACTTTTGTGAAACAGCACAGTTAAAAATATATGGCAAATAGAACTGGATGGTCTTCAGAAATAGACAGAGAGGTTGAGGGTAACGGAAGTGTGTATATAGTGTGTATAAGCTGGAAGTAGAAGCCTAAGTGTTGTTGTTCATTAGTTTACTCCAATTGTCACCCTGATCTGTTTCAACTGTCCTTGTGCTTGTCTCCACCCCCTCCAGGTGTTGCTTATTTTCCCTGGTGTATTTATCCCTGTGTTTCCTGTCTCTCTGTGCCAGTTTGTCTTGTTTGTCAAGTCAACCAGCGTTCTTGTTTCTCAGCTCCTGCTTTCCCAGTCTCTCTTTTCTTTCTCTCCTGGTTTTGACCCTTGCCAGTACAGACTCTGAGCCCGCCTGCCTGACTACTCTGCCTGCCCCAGACCTCGAGCCTGCCTATCGCCTGGTACTGTTTGGACTCTGACCTGGTTTATGAACTCTTGCCTGTACCCGACCTGCCTTTTGCCTACCTCTTTTGTCATAATAAATATCGGAGCTCAACCATCTGCCTCCTGTGTCTGCATTTCGGTCTCGCCTTGTGCCCTTCCATGACAGACCCAGCAGACTTGGACCAGCTCCGTCATCTTGTCTCCCTACAGGGAGGCACCATTGGGAGGCACGAGGAGCTACTTCGGCATCTTTTGGAAGGGCTTCGTTCCCTGATGGAATGCCACGACCAAGGGTTTAAGGCGATAATGGAGCAAATCCGTGAAGTAGCTCATAGGCACGCCACATCTGAGACCTCCCAACCACCCAGTAACCTTTCTACTAGTTGTGGATTGGTTCAACCTACCCCGGCTCCCCGAGAACCCTGCTTACCTCCTCCGGAGCGTTATGCAGTTGATCCTGGTACCTGCCGGGCATTCCTTTCCCAGTGCTCCCTCATTTTCGAACCCCAGCCCTCTTCGTTCCCATCGGACCGATCGAAGATAGCGTATTTAATCACGCTAATGTCCGGAAGAGCGCTCTCCTGGGCGACAGCTGTATAGGAGCAGCAATCCGTGTGCCATAGCCTGGAGGAATTTATGGCAGAGGTGAGGAAGGTTTGCGATTCTCTGGTGCCCGGGAGGGAGGCGGCTCGAAAACTACTGCAGGTACGTCAGAACTCCCGTAGTGTGGCAGACTACGCAGTAGATTTCCGCACATTGGCCGCGAGTTCCTGTAATCCGGAGGCTCTTTTAGACACCTTCCTCCATAGACTGTCGGAGGTGATAAAGGACGAGCTCGCAGCTCGGGAAATACCACTGGAACTAGATTCCCTCATCGCCATTTCGATTAGGATTGATGGGCGCTTACGAGAACGCCAGTGTGAGAGGAGGTTGGGCCTCGGGTACTCTCGTTCATCGGGAACACTCGTCTGCCCTAAGGAATCCGGAAATCCCTGAAGTGTGTTTTTCCAACGAGAGCCGAAAACACCCGAGGTTCCTCGAGAATCATCGGCGATAGGTGAGATGGATACTCCAGAGCCCATGCAACTGGGAAGAGCTAGATTATCGGTTGGGGAACATTCACATAGGCTGAGTTCTAACTGTTGTCTGTACTGTGGAGGTGTGGGACATTATATAGCCACCTGCCCTGTCAAGAAACCCTTTTCTCTAGTGGGTACAAGTATTCTGGTGAGCCAGACTGGGAGTTCCCTAATTCCTATCACCCGTACACCTTTTTTTGTGATTCTGCTGTGGGGAGACCAGTCTAAGTCTCTCCGGGTGCTCATTGACTCTGGGGCTGATGAAAGTTTTATAGATGCTACCATGGTTTCTGAATTAGGTATTCCCACTCAACCTCTCTCTGTCCCCATGGATGCAAGGGCACTGGACATAAATTCAATTGGAAGAGTCACCCATAGCACAGTGCCCGTTCAGATAAGGGTTTCAGGAAACCACAGTGAGACCATACAGTTCCTCCTCATCGATTCACCCCATGTTCCTGTTGTTCTGGGATTTTCTTGGCTCCAAAAACACAACCCTGTTATTGACTGGACAACAAGCTCCCGTTTTGTCATTCCCATTGCCTTAAAGCAGCACATCCGTCCCCGAGACGTCCTCCTCAGAGCATAAGCAAAGCCTCGGATGTCTCTGCTGTTCCCATTGAGTTCCATGACCTCCTGGAGGTATTCAGTAAGGCACGTGCTAATTCTCTTCCCCTGCACTGTCCTTATGATTGTGCCATTGATCTCCTCCCCAGCACCAAACCACCATGTGGTCGGCTATATCCTCTATCCGGCCCGGAGACCAAGGCCATGGAGGAGTACATTGAGGATTCTCTGGCTACTGGAGGCATCCGTACATCTGCATCTCCTGCCGGTGCATGGTTTTTCTTTGTGGAGAAGAAGGACAAGACCCTGCGGCCGTGTATTGACTACCGGGGTCTTGATGATATAACGATCAAGAATCGTTACCCCCTACCACTCCTCTCCTCGGCTTTTGAACCTCTCCAGCGGGCCACCATTTTTTCCAAGCTGGACCTTCGGAATGCCTAACACCTGGTTGGATACGCGAAGGAGATGAGTGGAAGACAGCATTTAACACAGCCAGCAGACATTATGAGTACCAGGTCATGCCGTTTGGACTCACCAACTCCCCCGCTGTCTTCCAGGCCCTGGTAAACGATGTGCTCCGGGACATGCTAAATTGTTTTGTGTTCGTCTACCTTGATGACATCCAGGTTTTTTCCCAGTCTGCCCAAGAACACAATCTCCATGTCAGACAAGTCCTTCAGCGCCTCCTGGAGAACCAGTTGTTTGTGAAAGAAGAGAAGTGTGAGTTCCACCGCTCTACATATCCTTTCTGGGATATCGCATTGCTGATGGAAATGTCCAAATGGATCCTGAAAAGGTGAAAGCAGTGGTCGATTGGCCTCAACCTACGTCCAGGGTGCAGTTACAACGTTTCCTGGGGTTCGCTAACTTCTACCGCTGTTTCATTCGGGGCTACAGCACCCTGGTGACCCCACTCTCTGCACTCACCTCTCCCAAAGTACCTTTCACATGGTCTCCAGCTGTTGACAGAGCCTTTGTGGACCTGAAGCATCGGTTCACCACAGCACCCATCCTCGTCCATCCGGACCTGTGTCGACAATTTGTGGTAGAGGTTGATGCTTCTGATGTTGGAGTGGGGGCAGTCCTGTCCTAGCAATCTGCCCAGGACCAGCTCCATCCCTGTGCCTTCCTGTCCCATCATCTCAATCCAGCAGAGAGGAACTACGATGTAGGCAACAGAGAACTTCTGGCTGTCAAGATGGCGCTGTAAGAGTGGAGGCACTGGCTGGAAGGAGCAGAACAGCCTTTTTTGGTTTGGACCGGCCATAACATTTTTGAATATCTCCGTACAGCCAAGCGCCTTAACTCCAGGCAGGCCCGGTGGGCTTTGTTATTTACAAGATTTAACTTCACCCTTTCCTACTGCCCAGGGTCCAAAAATATGAGTCCTGACACCCTCTCCAGCCTATACCGTTCCTCTGCCACACCCTCGGTCTCCAAAACCACTCTCCCTACCTCATATGCCTTGCGGCTTCATTGGGTTGGGGTTTTGAAACCCTGGGTCGCAAGGCACAACGCTCCCAGCCTGAACCTGAAGGGGGCCTGGCTGACCAGTTGTTTGCCCCAAACTCAGTCCGGTCCCGGGTCCTGGAATGGGCTCATTCCTCCAGGCTGACCTGTCATCCAGGTTCCGGTCGAACCCTAGCCTTCCTCCGACAACATTTCTGGTGGCCCACAATGGTTCCTGACGTCTCTGCCTTTGTCGCTGCGTGCACTGTGTGTGCTCAGAACAAGACTCCACGGCAAGCTCCTTCTGGCTTCCTTCAGCCACTAACTGTCCCTCATCATCCCTGGTCCCATATCTCTCTGGACTTTGCCACTGGGCTCCCTCCTTCTGATGGCAACACCATCATTCTGACGGTAGTGGATCGGTTCTCCAAGGCCGCCCATTTCATTCCTCTCCCCAAACTACCCTCTCCCAAGGAGACGGCTCAGCTCATGGTGCAGCACGTCTTCTGGATCCATGGACTCCCGGAGGACATTGTCTCCAACCGTGGTCCTCAGTTCTCGTCTCAGCTCTGGAAGGCGTTCTGCAATTTTAATGGGTCGTCGGCCAGCCTATCCTCCGGATTCCATCCCCATCCAACCGCCAGTCAATTTCTCGCATGGAATAGCCTTCTTTTCTCAGAACAAGAATAGACTGACCAGTTTCAGAAAAAAGGTCTTTGTTTCTGGCCATTTTGAGCCTGTAATCGAACCCACAAATGCTGATGCTTCAGATACTCAACTAGTCTAAAGAAGGCCCGTTGTATTGCTTCTTTAATCAGCACAACAGTTTTCAGCTGTGCTAACATAATTACAAAAGGGTTTTCTAATGATCAATTAGCCTTTTAAAATTATAAACTTGGATTAGCTAACACAACGTGCAATTGGAACACAGGAGTGATGGTTGCTGATAATGGGCCTCTGTACGCCTATGAAGATATTCCATAAAAAATCTGCCGTTTCCAGCTACAGTAGTCATTTACAACATTAACAATGTCTACACTGTATTTCTGATCAATTTTATGTTATTTAAATAGACAAAAAATTTACTTTTCTTTCAAAAACAAGGACATTTCTCAGTGACCCCAAACTTTTGAACGGTAGTGTATATATTTACAAAATAATATATGGAGGATTGGAAATTATGCAGACAATTACATTGATGGAAGCTACAATCTATCTGCAATATAAAAGCTGGTCTACCCCTTAAAAAAATTATATATACAGTATATATAAAAAAAATATATATTAACCTTTGTGTTATGTAACCACACCAAACATAACATATCATACATATTTGAGTGATGTTTGTTTACTATGTTGCGTCTAGTCTATGAGACCAGGCTGCCTGGATCAGTCTAAAAAATATACTGTTATTATTATTATGTTATGGTCTTCTGTTGATCAAAAACAGATGCTGGTGATATTCAGGAACCCGAAAGACACAGTGGTTTCCTTTTATCACTTCTCCAACAAAAATCCATGTCTACCCACTGCCGAGTCCTGGGACCGCTTCTTCTCAGAGTTTATGAGTGGAAAAGGTACCTAAAGTAAAGAGCCCTTATGAACATTGGGTTTATATTTTGGGGTTTGCTTAATCTAAAAATACAACTTGAGTCATTGGTATTACAGTAAGAGATGTATCTATACATTACAAAGCCTCATCAGAATAGTATGTGCCTATTCCTAGTTCCCTGGGGTTCATATTTCGACCATGTACTTGGCTGGGAGAAGAGAATGGATGACCCTAACGTGATAATAGTCACCTTTGAGGAGTTAAAACAGGTATCAAACATTCCTTGTGTTTTGGAAACAGACCATATTTTTGATAGGTTTGCTTTTTGTCATTTACATTCTGTCTTGTTAATTGTGACCCACCCAGGACCTGAGTGAAGGTGTGCGAAGGGTCTCTGAGTTCTTTGGTTTCAGTCTCAGTGATCCTCAGATCCAGGCCATCACAGAGGAGAGCACTTTCAACGCTATGAAGGAGAGCTCCAATGACTCACACGGCCAGATGGGCAACGTCTTGTTCAGGAAAGGTGTGTGTGTTGAGAGAGAGAGGAGAGAGCTGTATGAGGGAGCTTTGTTCCAGAGTGACTGTGTTTGTTTAATCCCACCTACCTGAGACAGAAAATGTGGCATTATGGTGAGACAAACATACACTTGATATGATGTCTGTCAACTTTAAATACAGACTCATGTCTCAGGTCTCCTGGTCCTCCAAAAACAACCCTTGTCCTTTTCAGGGAGAGAAAGCTAATAACCTTTGGTAACCTCCTATAAGTTGAATGCATTAATCAATTACTGTCTGTCTGCCTAACAAAGCATGACTGTTACCCCTAAATACAGTGCAGTATATAGTCTGTCATTCATTGACTTGTGTTGTTTCACTCTGCTGAGGTATGATATAGGTAGCATAGGAGAACATCTCTCTCTCTCTCTCTCTCTCTCTCTCTCTCTCTCTCTCTTTTTCTACATGACCTCACACAACCTTAACATGCCTGTGCTGAACAGACAGCCTCATGCTGGGCGTGTCTTTGAACATTAGGCCGGTAGTTTAACAGCTTATACGTGATATTCACGCATGTATAGCAGGCCAGGGGTCATATATGGCACTCTACAGCATATGTGACATTGAGCTCACTGAAACTTATTAAAGGATACATATACAGGTATTTTTTTACAATTTATAATATTATCCATTGTGTATTAGGATTAATTGAGATCGCAAATGTGTAAATATAAAAATAAAAAACAATCCCACTTGCTAATCTAATTGACTGCCAGTTATATAATGCAATCATATGTCAGCTTTGTCCACTGATCACAATGGATAATAGCAGAGCACACTCCATACACAATCCTGAAAGGCTGTTGCACACTTGTTTAGTTAGTTTCATACATGATTATCACACCACCAACATTAAACTTGGTGGACTGGGATTTCTCGGTTACATTTGTGTAATTATACTGTATGTTTCATACTCGCCATGCACATTCACTACGGTATGCTGCATGTCTTAGGTGTGAGGTTGAGGTAATCTTATTATCAATCAAAGTTATATTTTATAATATGTTGGTTACCTCACACTACCTAAAAGACTAGGTCAACTGTAATCTATGAATAACTGTAATCTAAAGATAACTTATGTTATGTACTTGCTCTACATTGATCACGTGTTTTAGTCTTGCTCATGTGTGTTTAATGGGTATTTCCTCCCCAGGTGAAGTAGGAGACTGGAAGAACCATTTCAGCCCAGCCCAAAGCCAGGAGATGGACACAGCATTTGAGAAGCACCTGGCAGGGACTAAGCTGGGGGCTAAACTGAAGTATGACCTGTACTGCAAGTAGATAGCAGACAGGATGAGCACTGACTGAACTGAGACAGGACGCAAGGGAAACACTGACAGAGTAGGAAAGTTCAACCCCAACCGGCAGGAGAGCTGGTATGCAGTAGCTAAACTGACATAGACAATGAGGAATTTGGTGGTGTGACACTTGTTACTCCACTTGACTGTCTTACACTGCAGCCATTCAAGGGCATTTTTGTGAAAGTGTGACATGAGATAGAGTAGACATGATATACTTCATGTTAGATTCTTTATACACATCTTGTAATCCTTGTTTTTATACCACTGCACTTAAGTATGTTAATTAAAGTTGGTTCAATGATTGATATCAGCCTCCTTGTCTGTATTTTATGATATCAATCATTCAGTTCAGAGTAACGGAATTTTACCCCAGGATCATATGTGCCACACAGTGTAGTTCCATGAATTACATGCCACATGAGGTGAACTATAATAATCATGTTCAAAGTCCTAGTAAGAATGCCTTTTGACGTTGGCACTGGCTTTTGTCGTAATGGCCATGCTTGCCAACAATGTGACAGGTTACACGTAATAAGACCGTTGGATTGAAATGCATACAATACTAGAAGAAAAAAATATATATATAATTATTTGGTGACCAAGCTGAGACCATCTGTAAATTTAAAGTCTAACATACTGTAATATAAATTCTTTACTGCTCAAAGGCGTTAAGAAGGAAAGAAATTCCACAAATTAACAAGGCACACGTTTAAATTGAAATGCATTCCAGGTGATTACCTCATGAAGAATGCCAAGAGTGTGCAAGCTGTCAGTAAGGCAAAGGGTGGCAACTTTGAAGAATCTCAAATATAAAATAGAATTTGATTTGTATAACACTTTTTTTTAGGTCCAAAAGGCTCCTCAACAGCTTCTACCCCCTAGCCATAAGAATGCTGAACAATTAATCAAATGGCCACCCAGACTATTTACAATGACCCCCCCCCCCCCCCCCTTGTTTTTACACTGCTGCTCCTCGCGTTTTTTAATCTATGAATAGTCACCTTATATCCCTGCCTAAATGTACAAATTACCTTGACTAACCTGTACCCCCACACAGTGTCTCGGTACCAGTACCCCATGTAAATAGCCTCGTTATTATTATTTTATTTTTTACTTAATATTAAATGTTTTACTTTAGTTTATTTAGTAAATATTTTCTTAACTGTATTTCTTGAACTGCGTTGTCGGTTAAGGGCTTGCAAGTAAGAATTTCACTGTAAAGTTGTATTCGGCCCATGTGAGAAATAAAATTTGATTTGATTTGAATAAACTTTTTTACATACAGTTGACCTGGCAGCGACTCCGGAAAGGCATTATACAATGTTCGATTGAATGTTTTTCTTCAGTTACCATACACATTACATGTCTGTCTCAAACAATATTCCCTCTCATTTTGCTGACAGAGAAATTAAAATGGTATGATACAATGTATAATTTCATACATGTTTCAGCCAGGGGCGTCATGCACCAATAGTTTCAGAGGGGGCAAGAATTTTGTGAGGATGGAGGGGGGTAACTGGTGGAAACTGTTGTTCCTGTTGTTCACAAGCAGATCTGCCCTCTCATTGGCTAGAATGGTCCCACCTGATCTTGCCTCCTTCCATCTGACTTCCATTTTTGAAGACATGTATTTTCAATGTTAGAGCGACCACTAGAGTATCTGGTCAATATTAATGGGTAATCTGTGGTGTCGCTCGACACTCTCTCTCTTCCTCAACTGACTATACTGTCTGAACACCGTCTGCAACTGGATCCTGAGCTTCCTGACGGGCCGCCCCCAGGTGGTGAGGGTAGGGAACAACACATCCGCCGTGCTGATCCTCAACACGGTGGCCTTCAGGGGTGCGTGCTCAGTCCACTCCGGTACTCCCTGTTCACTCATGACTGCATGGCCAGGTACGACTCCAACACCATCATCAAGTTTGCCGATGACCTGGTCGTGTGACCTGGTCGTGTGGTGCCAGGACAACAACCTCTCCCTCTACGTGATCAAGACAAAGGAGATGATTGTGGACTACAGGAAAAGGAGGACCGAGCAAGCCCCCATTCTCCTCGACGGGGCTGTAGTGGAACAGGTTGAGAGCATCAAGGTCCTTGGTGTCCACATCACCAACAAACTATCATGGTCCAAACACACTAAGACAGTCGTGAAGAGGGCACAACAAAGCCTATTCCCCCTCAGGAAACTGAAAAGATTTGGCATGGGTCCTCAGATCCAAAAAAGGTTCTACAGCTGCACCATCGAGAGCATCCTGACTGGTTGCATCACTGCCTGCTATGGCAACTGCTTGGTCTCCGACCGCAAGACACTACAGAGGGTAGTGAGTATGGAACATCTAATGAACATCTAATCAAAGGGCTACCCAGAGCCCTCTTTTACGCTGCTGCTACTCTCTGTTTATAATCTATGCATAGTCACTTTAACTCTAGCTACATGTACATATTACCTCAATTACCTCAACTAACCGGTGCCCCCGCACATTGACTTTGTACCGGTACCCCCTATACATAGCCTTGCCTGTTATTTTACTGCTGCTATTTAATTATTTGTTACTTTTATTTTCTATTTTTTACTTAGGCCAGACAAAATTGATTCACAGTTTAACTTCTTATGGCTGCAGGGCGGTGCCGGTACACTTATGACAACAGCCCGTCCAAGTGCAGGGCGCGAAATTCAAAAGATATTTTTTAGAAATATTTAACTTTCACACATTAACAAGTTCAATACAGCAAATGAAAGATACACATCTTGTGAATCCAGCCAACATGTCCRATTTTTAAAATGTTTTACAGCGAAAACACCACGTATATTTATGTTAGCTCACCACCAAATACAAAAAAGCACAGACATTTTTCACAGCACAGGTAGCATGCACAAAACCAACCTAACTAACCAAGAACCAACCAAAACAACAAGAAACAACTTCATCAGATGACAGTCTTATAACAAGTTATACAATAAATCTATGTTTGTTCGAAAAATTTGCATATTTGAGGTATAAATCAGTTTTACATTGCAGCTACCATCACAGCTACCGTCACAATAGCACCGAAGCAGCCAGAGTAATTACAGACCCAACGTGAAATACCTAAATACTCATCATAAACATTTCTGAAAAATACATGGTGTACAGCAAATGAAAGACAAACATCTTGTGAATCCAGCCAATATTTCCGATTCTTTAAGTGTTTTACAGCGAAAACACAATATAGCATTATATTAGCTTACCACAATAGCCAGAAACACAAGCCATTTACCAGCAGCAAAAGTTAGCGATCGTAACAAACCAGCAAAAGATATATAATTTTTGACTAACCTTGATAAGCTTCATCAGATGACAGTCCTATAACATCAGGTTATACAATACACTTATGTTTTGTTCAAAAATGTGCATATTTAGAGCTGAAATTCGTGGTTATACATTGTGCTAACGTAGCATCTTTTTCCCAGAATGTCCGGATATTTTTCTGACACTCACCTATTCTAACCAAATAACTATTCATAAACTTTACTAAAAAATACATGTTGTATAGGAAATGATAGATACACTAGTTCTTAATGCAATCGCCGTGTTAGAATTCTAAAAATAACTTCATTACGACATCCAGCTTACGTTATAGCGAGAGAGTGCCCAAAATCTGGGCGCAAACTAATAGTAAACATGTTCTGACAGATATATGAAATAACATCATAAATGGGTCCTACTTTTGATGATCTTCCATCAGAATGTTGTACAAGAGGTCCTTTGTCCAGAACAATCGTTGTTTGGTTTTAGAATGTCATTTTTCCCTCTTGAATTAGCAAGCATAACTAGCCAAGTTGCGCGAAGCTCTCCTTCCTGAACAAACGCAGACAACGCAACACGCCTAACGTCCCGAAAAAATTTCAATAATCTAATAAAACTATATTGAAAAAACATACTTTACGATGATATTATCACATTTATCAAATAAAATCAAAGCCGCAGATATAAGACGTCTATAACGAATGCTTTTCAGAAGCCAAAACTGGTGACCTTTATGCGCTTCCTGAACAGAGGAATTCTGGGGTCATGTCATTCCAAGCTGTCTCTTTTGACCATAGAAATACCTAGAAACCCCATTTCACCTCTCACAGCCTATTGACATCTAGTGGAAGGCGTATGAAGTGCATGTATACTAATAGATATAAAGCACATTTATAGGCAGGCCCTGGAACAGAGCCTCGATTTTTCACTTTCTGACAGGAAGTTTGCTGCAAAATGAGTTCTGTTTTACTCACAGATATAATTCAAACGGTTTTAGAAACTTGAGAGTGTTGTCTATCCAATAGTAATAATAATATGCATATTGTACGAGCAAGAATTGAGTACGAGGCCGTTTGAAATGGGCACCTTTTATCCAGGCTACTCAATACTGCCTCTGCAGCCCAAAGAAGTTAACGGATTTCCTTCCCAGAAAGTGAGGCGCGCGAGTGAAAAAAATACAAATATACATATATACAGTGAGGGAAAAAAGTATTTGATCCCCTGCTGATTTTGTACGTTTGCCCACTGACAAAGAAATTATCAGTCTATAATTTTAATGGTAGGTTTATTTGAACAGTGAGAGACAGAATAACAACAAAAATATCCAGAAAAATGCATGTCAAAAATGTTATAAATTGATTTGCATTTTAATGAGGGAAATAAGTATTTGACCCCTTCTCAATCAAAAAGATTTCTGGCTCCCAGGTGTCTTTCATACAGGTAACGAACGGAGATTAGGAGCACACTCTTAAAGGGAGTGCTCCTAATCTCAGTTTCTTACCTGTATAAAAGAYACCTGTCCACAGAAGCAATCAATCAATCAGATTCCAAACTCTCCACCATGGCCAAGACCAAAGAGCTCTCSAAGGATGTCAGGGACAAGATTGTAGACCTACACAAGGCTGGAATGGGCTACAAGACCATCGCCAAGCAGCTTGGTGAGAAGGTGACAACAGTTTCTGTGATTATTCGTAAATGGAAGAAACACAAAAGAACTGTCAATCTCCCTCAGCCTGGGGCTCCATGCAAGATCTCACCTCGTGGAGTTGCAATGATCATGAGAACGGTGAGGAATCAGCCCAGAACTACACAGGAGGATCTTGTCAATGATCTCAAGGCAGCTGGGACCATAGTCATCAAGAAAACAATTGGTAACACACTATGCCGTGAAGGACTGAAATCCTGCAGCGCCCGCAAGGTCCCCCTGCTCAAGAAAGCACATATACATGCCCGTCTGAAGTTTGCCAATGAACATCTGAATGATTCAGAGGACAACTGGGTGAACGTGTTGTGGTCAGATGAGACCAAAATGGAGTTCTTTGGCATCAACCCAACTTGCCGTGTTTGGAGGAGGAGGAATGCTGCCAATGACCCCAAGAAACCATCCCCACCGTCAAACATGGAGGTGGAAACATTATGCTTTGGGGGTGTTTTTCTGCTAAAGGGACAGGACAACTTCACCGCATCAAAGGGACGATGGACGGGGCCATGTACCGTCAAATCTTGGGTGAAAACCTCCTTCCCTCAGCCAGGGTATTGAAAATGGGTCGTGGATGGGTATTCCAGCATGACAATGACCCAAAACACACGGCCAAGGCAACAAAGGAGTGGCTCAAGAAGAAGCACATTAAGGTCCTGGAGTGGCCTAGCCAGTCTCCAGACCTTAATCCCATAGAAAATCTGTGGAGGGAGCTGAAGGTTCGAGTTGCCAAACGTCAGCCTCGAAACCTTAATGACTTGAAGAAGATCTGCAAAGAGGAGTGGGACAAAATCCCTCCTGAGATGTGTGCAAACCTGGTGGCCAACTACAAGAAACGTCTTACCTCTGTGATTGCCAACAAGGGTTTTGCCACCAAGTACTAAGTCATGTTTTGCAGAGGGGTCAAATACTTATTTCACTCATTAAAATGCAAATCAATTCATAACATTTTTGACATGCGTTTTTCTGGATTTTTTTGTTGATATTCTGTCTCTCACTGTTCAAATAAACCTACCATTAAAATTATAGACTGATCATTTCTTTGTCAGTGGGCAAACGTACAAAATCAGCAGGGGATCAAATACTTTTTTCCCTCACTGTATATATATTTTTTTTTTCATTCATTAGGGGAATAAGGAATAACAGTACTTTACCACATTGTCCAATAGGCGAAATATTCCATTTCAGACTGATTTTCTGATTATTATTATTAATACACACATTAACATTAATGAACATTATTCACATAGGATGTATAATAGAATGTAAAATTCTATCATATTCAAAAATTATTTTTAAAAAAGTAAAAAGTAATGCATGAATGTATTATCAGTTCATTAATCTCTTGAATTGTATAGCCTAACAAATTCAGGAATGATTGACAATAAATAATTTTAATCAAATTAAAATGTTGATGCATAATAATGAGTTAATTACCTGAAAGCATCTCTAAAGCCTAGGCGTTAACAAAATATTCATACAAATATGATTAGGCCTCTCATAGACTAGGCCTTGTAGAAAGAGGGTCAATCAAGTTAGTTCTGCC
This sequence comes from Salvelinus sp. IW2-2015, assembly GCF_002910315.2. Lineage (NCBI taxonomy): Eukaryota > Metazoa > Chordata > Actinopteri > Salmoniformes > Salmonidae > Salvelinus > Salvelinus sp. IW2-2015. Next base: position 46,209,080 of record NC_036858.1, read on the forward strand.
AAATTAATGTAGCATTGGGAAAAATACATAAATCCAGCCATAGAGTATAACCTTTAATCATAAAAAAAATGTTTGTTTACAAGATGCACAATTAGAAGCATCAATCTAGCATCAATCAAGCGTGACTAAATTCGAGCCCAGTAACTTTGCTCAGAGCAACCTCCTTCGATTGTCTCGTCTGGCTGCCACGAAAAGCCCCCACCTGCTGATCTGCACTAAGTTTGTGCGTGCCACTGGCGATGTACTTTGCTGGACATGCTAACTCTTCTCGGCGGCGCATCATTACTTCAAACGCATTCCGTCGTGGTGTTATCGGTTGGCCTACTACTACTGGTAGTACCGGTAAAATGTAAGTTATGAATCGCAAATCACCATACAGCTGACACACAAAATACTATCAGCTTGCACTGCGTCTTTGCTGATGAATGCACTGATCTTTGGCCAGTCAATTGGTTAAATGACATTGTTGTTTCGTCTCTTAATCGCTTCTAATAGATGCAATAATGATGAAAATTTGGCAATAACCATGAATTCAACTGATTGTTTGTTTATAATGAGGGACGTCCCACGTTTAATCTGGACACATAAATAGTAGCAATTTGCGCTGGCTTCACATGCTGACCAGACCGGACACATCGCGTGCGCGAGCGTTGCAAAGTAAATTTAGAAATCCATGATATTCAATTATTGCACCCACACTGGCGCCAACGAGCATCTAAAATAGAACTCCTTTCTATTTCTGACGCAGATCGCGCTGCAAGTCCTGCCTCTCCCATCTCCTCATTGGTTTATAGAAGCAGGTAACCACGTGCCATCTCCTCATTGGTTTTACCCACTTGGGTGATTGAAAGACGAACTGTTTGCCGGTTGTCGTGGTAATACTATGAAAGTGTAGATGCCAATCACCATATAAGTTCAAAGATGAAAAAGCCTGGAAGGAGGAGAGATGACTAGAAACGATTCGGTTGACCGTTTTATGTGTGAATTAATTGTCGGGGTAGAGGACCTTGTGCGTTTCAGGTAAAATAACAACTCAATGTTTATATTCCTGGACAAATTAGCAAGCAACAGCAAGCTAGCTAAATAGGACAAATTAACTAGCTAGCTAACTAGCTAGCTAAATTGCCATACATGTTTAATGCATTTCGACCTGTCCCCAAATTAATGTCATTGGTTCAGAGTTTGTTTTGATATTTTAACCTGCGTGTCGTGATCGCATGACCCTCCAGCATGTCAATGTCACCAGCCATACTGCTCGTTATGTGAGGGATTTCCTGCAAGACAGGAATGTCAGTTCTGTCATGGCCAGCGAAGAGCCCAGATCTCAATCCCATTGAGCATGTCTGGGACCTGTTGGATCGGAGGGTAAGGGCTAGGGCCATTCCCCCCAGAAATGTCCGTAAACTTGCAGGTGCCTTGGTGGAAGAGTGGGGTAACATCTCACAGCAAGAACTGGCAAATCTGGTGCAGCCCATGAGGAGGAGATGCACTGCAGTACTTAATGCAGCTGATGGCAACACCAGATACTGACTGTTACTTTTGATTTTGACCCCCCCTTTGTTCAGGGACATATCATTCAATTTCTGTTAGTCACATGTCTGTGGAACTTGTTCAGTTTATGTCTCAGTTGTTGAATCTTGTTATGTTCATACAAATATTAACACATGTTAAGTTTGCTGAAGAGAAACGCAGTTGACAGTGAGAGGACGTTTCTTTTTTTGCTGAGTTTATTTTCAGTACCAGTCAAACATTTGGACACACCTACTCATTCCAGGGTTTTGGTTTATTTTTAGTAAAAAAATTGTAAAATAAAGAAAAACCATTGAATGGGTAGGTGTGTCCAATCTTTTGACTGGTACTGTATGCATATACATATGCATTGGATGTGATTGATATTGGAAGATATCATTTTGTCAGTTGTATTTCCAACTGAAAAGTAAAAGGTTCTGACAGTCATTCTAGAGGCAGCCTTTTGTACTCCCTGCTCAAGCACAATAGTTGATTTGAAGCACTTTTCATTATGTGGAATGTTTCCATAAAGCCAATAGAAGTGATAGGTTAGCTCCAAACCAGCTCATCACATAATATATGTAATACATTATCTATGTAGATGACCCAACTCCATTTAATTCCTATTAGGTGTAATATGTTTAGAATGTCAACAAAAGCATTAACTGCTCAAAATGGAAAGAAAACAACAGTTGGTATGAAGCATTATTTTGTTCACCTCAGAAAACAGAGTTCTTTTGACAGCCCTATTGAGTCTCTTTTTTTCTGTATCTGTTGTTGTGTTTTTGTGTATCCTCACATGTGGGTTGCGTGTGTTCTGCTGAAGTTTACAATATGGGGGCAAATGCGTGGGTGGAGGGGAAGGGGAGGGTTCTCTCTGTGGTTGGTATCCAGAGAATAACCCCCACGCAGAGAGAGAGAGAAAGAAAGACAGAAAGAAAGACAGAAAGAAAGACAGAAAGAAAGACAGAAAGAAAGAAAGAAAGAAAGAAAGAAAGAAAGAAAGAAAGAAAGAAAGAAAGAAAGAAAGAAAGAGGGAGGGAGGCAATCACAAGGTAGATTCAGGCTACTGCACATGGAGGACACATTTCCTGTTTTGTGACAAATGTTCTGTTCTGTACCTAACCGTGGTATCAGGCTTTCCATCTGGCACCATGACAAAGAACCCACAACAAGACCAATAACCCCCATCAGGAACTTAAAGTGGGGCTAGTGGTCTTGGTACACACACACACACACACACACACACACACACACACACACACACACACACACACACACACACACACACACACACACACACACACACACACACACACACACACACACACACACACACACACACACACACACACCACACATATATATATATTCGGGCCATGTGGCCAGTTTTAGACATTTGTAGAGTGTCAGACATACAATCAGGGTTACAGTGCCTTCAGAAAGTATCCACACCCCTTGACTTTTTCCACATTTTGTTGTTTTACAGCCGGGAATTTAAAATTGATTAAATAGCTTTTTTTTTCTTCACTGGCTTACCCATAATACCCCATAATGTCAAAGTGTAATTATGTTTTTCCCAATTTTTATAAATGAATAATAGATGAAGAGCTGAAATGTTTTAAGTCAATAAGTATTCAACCCCTTTGTTATGGCAAGCCTAAATAAGTTCAGGCGTAAAAATATGCTTAACAAGTAACATAATAAGTTGCATCAACTCACTCTGTGTGCAATAATAGTGATTAACGTGCTTTTTGAATGATTACCTCATCTATGTACTCCACACATGCAATTATCTGTAAGCTCCCTCAGCCGAGCAGTACATTTCAAACACAGATTCAACCATAAAGCCAAGGGCGGTTTTTGAATGCCTCGCAAATAAGGGTAAATGGATTAAAAAGAATAGCAGATTATGAACATCCCTTTGAGCATCATGAAGTTATTACTTACATTTTGGATGGTGTATCCCAGTCACTACAAAGATGCAGGCATCTTTCCTAACTCAGTTACTGGAGAGGAAGGAAACCGCTCAGGGTGAATTTAAACAGTTACAGAGTTTAATGGCTGTGATAGGAGAAAACTGAGGATGGATCAACAACATTGTAGTCACTCCATGATACTAATCTAATTGACAGAGTGAAAAGAAGGAAGCTTGTACAGAATAAAGACATTCCAAAACATGCATCCTGTTTGCAACAGGGCACTAAAGTAATAAAGTACACTTTTTATCCTGAATACAAAGTGTTGTGTTTGGGGCAAATCCAATACAACACATTACTGAGTACCACTCTCCATATTTTCAAGACTAGTGGTAGCTGCATCATGGTATGGGTATGCTTGTAATCATTAAGGACTGGGGAGTTTTTCCAGGATAAAAAATAAACGGATGGAGCTAAGCACAGCCAAAATCCTAGAGGAAAACCTGGTTCAGTCTGCTTTCCACCAGACACTGGGAGATTAATTCACCATTCAGTATGACAATAACCCAAGAAGAGAGTGAATGTTCTTGAGTGGCCGAGTTACAGTTTTGACTTAAATCTACTTTAAAATCTATGGCAAGATCTGAAAATGGTTGTCTAGCAATGATCAACAACCAATTTCACAGAGCTTGAAGAATTCTCAAAAATATTATGGGCAAGTGTTGCACAATCCAGGTGTGGAAAGCTCTTAGTGTCACAGGTCAGGTTTTCTCCCAGGAGTGTAATACCTGAGATTGCATCTGGAGAGCACCCTTGGGTTACTTCTAGTATCGAGGTGGCCCTGATTGGGCTTATTGGGATCACCTGCTGGATGACTATTTAGGTTCCTCTGTGGACTGGGCCAGTTGCTCAGGTCTCATGTTTTGTTCAGTGTTCTCGTGGGCCCTTGCTTTGTTGTTTTGCTATGAAGACCTTAAGTAAATATTCTGGATTTACCCTTACCTCTGCCTGCTGTGTTTCTCTGGGTCCGAGTTCGTACGAGCACTAATGTCACACTTAAAGACTTGCAGCTGTAATCTCTGCCAAAGGTGCTTCTACAAAGTATTGACACAGGGTTGTGATTGTGAATACTTCTGTAAATTAGATATTTCTGTATTTAATTTTCAATAAATTAGCAAAAATGTCTAAAAACATATTTTCACTTTGTCATTATGGGGTATGGTGTGTAAATGGGTGAGGGGGAAAAAACGAATCAACCTTTTACTGCAGTGGACTAAATCAGGGTCACACAGTGTTTCTTGGTAGTCAAACAAATCTACTTGAAACAAAAGTATACACCACACACATGGTTATGGGCTTAAAAAAAAAGAAGACACCTGTACCATGTCAGATATAAAGTTGAAATGTATTCAATTTTGAGTTTGCGTCCCAATATTACACTTTATATTCATCACATAAGACTGAAATATAACAAAACCGTTTGGCATAGAAACACTGGATTTCTGGAATAAATTTTTTCTTCATGTTAATTAATTAATAATTATGAAATTAAGACAACTATTAAAGCAATTCAGCCTTGAGGCCACTATCGGGCGATTTGGTCATTTTACTCCAGGAAAATGCTACCCAATTTTGAATTCAGGCTGTAACACAACAAAATGTGGAATAAGTCAAGGGGTATGAATAGTTTCTGAAGGCACTGTAGCTGTGTTTGAACAGTACATTGTGTAACCACTGTTAGCTTTGTCTTCAGAGTTGAGACTACTGTACTTGGAGGATAGGTTGTGGGGATGTCGTCTGTGTGAGGACTTCCCCTCTGTGTTAACACCCAGGTGTGTTCTCTTCTGTGGTCTGGCATCGTGTCAAAGCAGATTGGGGACAAACCTTGACATAGTAGAAACATCTGTGTGATCTTTCTGGTTAACACATCTTAGCAGTAACATTGGACTGTCAATCGTACAGTTAGGGTGTACAACTTAAACAATACATCTGAAGTACATAATTTGCTTCTAACAATACCAAAAATTAGAACAGGTCATGGAAGAAATAGTTTTAGTTACTTAGCTCCGTGGTTCTGGAATTCTCTCCTGAATATTTTAAAATTTGATGATCTAGTTTCGTTGGTGGAGTTTAAACACTTGATCGATGTAATATCATAGAAGAGTGTAATTGTCTTTAGGAGAGCTGTTTTTAGTCAAGACTTCTGTGTTTTAAAAGTAATATGTAATTGTTGTACAGTATGTGTGTTTGTAGTTTTGTTTAATGTTGTGTTAGTAAGTTGATTTGTCTGAAACGTTGTTCCACCTGCTGCTATTGGACCAGGTCTCTCTTGGAAAAGAGATGTTATCTCAATGAGAAAAACCTGTATTAATAAAGGTTAAATAAATAAATAACATCTGAGTGTCACATTACATGAACTTTACAGTATCTTGGTTAGTTAGCTTATGTCATCAAAGTTAGTATATTTTGCCCTTCAGTCTAGAAATCAGAATATGAATGGTAACAGTGTGTCCTTTTGAGATGGCAGTATCTTCATGTACCCTGTAAACCAGCCTATATACCACCATCCATCGCCTTTGTCTACCCAAACCCCCCTCCCACTCTCCCCTCTGAGACACCTGTGCTGTTTTAGATATGCAGTAGTCAGAGATAAGCTTTGTAGTGCTTCCAGAGCAACAGGTGCACATCAAGGCATGTGTGTGACGATGACCACATCTCAACATACATTCCACAAAACTAATGTTCCACCACATCAGCATATGCATACTCACAGTACAAAACATGCACACACACAAAATGTAAGCCTCCTTCATGCTCTACTCATTCCTCACTCTCTTCCGCTCTCCTCTCTCCTTCCAGTCGTCATTCAGTTTGGGCAGAAGGACAAGGAAGAGTTGAAGATCATTAAGCACCAGACCCAGTACCATAGACTGATGCCTCACCTGGCTGCAGCTCTGGCTCTCACCTTCACCACCAGATACTTTTAAAGAGATCCTCCGGTACTTTTGTATACTTTTTAGCCAGTATACTTTTTAGCCAAAAGTGGTCCCCGAAAATGGTGTATTCCATCACATATGTACAGATATGTGCACCACGTCATTGCTCTCTCTCTTGCTCTGCTGGGCGTGCATCATGTGCTTCTTGCTAGCCTTCACTGAAATGGCGAGGGGCTGAAGCTCATTGGTTGAACAGGAATTGCTAGGGGGCTGGCCCATGTGGGAAAAAATCTGGCAGCACAGCTTTCAGAGAAACAGTCACTTTCAAACTAGGGATTTTGTGGCTAATTGAGGTAAGACAGTAATTCTGCTCAAACATTATGCATGTATGAACTACACATTGACACATACAGCCCAAAGCGGGAGGTTTAAAAAAGAGTTAGTAGTCGCCAAAGTTCCGGAGCATTTCTTTAACACTACCTCTAGACACACCAATACCATCATCAAACACCACTTAAAACTGCCTCCACTCTCAGGACCATACACTGGGCTATATAAACACTATTCTTTAAAAAAAAATCCCCTCACATACTGATTGATGGGTTTGATATATGACTGACTTCGTGGTGAAAAGAGCACTGGTATCTGATGCCACTAGATGGCAGTCTTGCTATTATGATGATGCATTCTCAAATCAAATCAAATTGTATTTGTTACATGCGCCGAATACAACAGGTGTAGACTTCACCATGAAATGCTTACTTACAAGGCCTTTCCCAACAATGCAGAGTTAAAAAGTACAAAAATATTAGCAAAACAAATAGGAATAGTAACACAGTAAAATAACAATAACGAGGCTATATACAAAGAGTACTGGTACAGAGTCAATGTGCAGGGGTACGAGCTATTTGAGGTAATTGAGGTAATATGTATATGTAGGTCGAGGTAAAAGTGACTAGGCAATCAGGATAGATAATAAACAGAGTAGCAGCAGCGTATGTGAAGAGTGTGTGTGTGTGTGTGTGTGTGTGTGTGTGTGTGTGTGTGTGTGTGTGTGTGTGTGTGTGTGTGACTGTGTGGGTAGAGTCCAGTGAGTGTTCATAGAGCCAAAATACAAATAGTCCAGATAGCCATTTGATGAACTGTTCAGCAGTCATATGGCTTGGAGGTAGAAACTGTTCAGGAGCCTTTTGGTCCTAGACTTGGTGCTCTGCTACCACTTGCCGTGCGTTAGCAGAGATCACATTTTTAGGGCCTTCCTTAGACACCGCCTGGTATAGAGGTCCTGGATGGCAGGGAGCTCGGCCCCGGTGATGTACTGGGCCACACGCACTACTCTTTGTAGCACCTTGCGGTCGGATGCCAAGCAGTAGCCATACCAAGCGGTGATGCAACCAATCAAGATGCAGCTTAATAACCTTTTGAGGATCTGAGAGCCCATGACAAATCTTTTCAGCCTCCTGAAGGGGAAGAAGCGTTGTCGTGCCCTCTTCACACCTGTGTTAGTGTGTTTGGACCATGGTAGGTCCTTAGTGATGTGGACACTGAGGAACTTGAAGCTCTCAACCACGTGCAGACGTGTATGTGACGTGCATTATTCCAATCTTATCTTAAATACCACTACTCCCCACTACTAATTTAAAGACCCAGGCCCATTGTCTTGTTGTGGATCTGGTCCATGAAGGAGTGCCGAGGGTTCTTGGACGATGCAATACTGCGGTCGTAGAGGATGGTTTCATTGTATCAAGTCTCTAATAATGTGATGAATAGGTTTGAGTGTTTCTCGTTGAGGTGATGTAAGGGCAACTTGGGAAACCACAACACTGCACCTTGTCATGTGGGAGTGCTCGCATCTCTTGAGTGTCTGATCCTACACAGACCGCACTTTGTAGTGACATCGTCTGAAATTTAGCTGCTCATTTCACTGCTTTCAGAAGTGAAGCCGTTGTGATTTTTGAATTAACTGTGAACATGAGTCCCATTTCTCAAAAGTCAAAATATTCAAGGTTGTAATGTTGATCTATTATTTAATTTGGTCAACATATTAGTCAACGACCCTGCTGGTTCCTGTACCATGATTTGCTGAATCAGGTGTTCTAGTGCTGGACTGGAATTTAAAAAAAAACATAATCTGTGGCATTTTAGGACCAGGGTTCCTGACCACTCATTTCATTTACATACTGTACATGAATTGTAAATATGAATGTGAAGCCCATCACTACTGTATGCAAATTAGGTGTGTCTTTATACCAGTAGATGGCAGGTTTCTGTGTGTTCTTCTCTCTGTTAGGGTTTTATAATGGAGAATTGAATCCCAGCTCTGAAGTGTAACTGATGTATTCCTCACGTTTGAAGGTGACAACATCGTCATGTGACATGTAGGAAAACCAAAAGCAGGTCAAAGTTCTCTTCAATATTTTCCACACCCCTTATCTGAAATGTCAAGTACCATATTACGTTGTTTTGTTCATCACACTTTTGATGTGAAATGTTTTAAATACTAACCATGGCTTCTAGACAAACATGTTGATAGCGCTCACAGAGTCTGCTATTGTTTCTCAAACGAGTGAGATGAACCTCATATTTTTGGCAAAATTATAGACTGAGATTTTCTAGAAGGTGATTGTGCTTTGAGATAAAAGGTCGTTAGTGTGCGTTTTCACACAATTTAATTTGCAATAACTTGATCTGCGCATAGAGCCATCAGCTTTATGGGATGAAGGGCATTTCTCCTTCTTTGCGAGTTGTAGAGGGAAGCTACGTAGCAACTTGGACTGAAGTTGAAGTGATGAGTGTACCACACACGCACACACGCACATACCCACACACACATGACTCTCTGGCCTCTGAGATAATAGGAACAAGGTCACCATTCAGATACAGTGCTGTCGGGGTAGAGGGAGACTCAAAAATCAGATTATTTCATCATAAGCTCATAAACTGGATAGTGAAATCATTGTCCAAGTTTGATTTCATCGTGGAGGATGATACTGTATCTCTATAGACAGGTGGTTGAATTGGTTGAAGTGTGTTTACAAGGGTGTGACTGTGTGAACATGAAGGTGGTTTTGTGTCAGACCAACTGTTGTACAATCATATACTAAATGACCAAAAGTATGTGGACACCTGCTCGTTGACCATCTCATTCCAAAATCATGGGCATTAATATGGAGTTGGTCCACCCTTTGCTGTTATAACAGCCTCCACTCTTCTTGGAAGGCTTTCAACTAGCTGTTGGAACATTACTGTGGGGACTTGCTTCCATTCAGCCACAAGAGTATTAGTGAGGTCGAGCACTGATGGTAGGCGATTAGGTCTGGCTCGCAGTCGTTGTTCCAATTCATCCCAACGGTGTTCCATGGAGTTGAGGTCAGGGCACTGTGCAGGACAGTCAAGTTCTTCCACAATGATCTTGACAAACCATTTCTGTATGGACCTCGCTTTGTGCACAGGGGCATTGTCATGCTGAAACAGGAAAGGGCCTTCCCCAAACTGTTACCCCAATGTTGGAAGCACAGAATCGTCTAGAATATCATTGTCTGGTCCACCCTTTGCTGTGCGCAGAACAAGACTTCTCGGCAAGCTCCGGCTGGTTTTCTTCCCTCACCGTCCCTGGTATCACATATCCCTGGACTTCATCACGGGTCTTCCCCTGTCTGATGGCAACACTGCCATCCTGACAGTAGTGGACTTTCCGCCCACTTCATTCCAAGCTACCCTCTGCCAAAGAGATGGCCCGGCTCATGGTGCAGCATGTCTTCCGGATCCATGGAATCCCAGTGGACATGGTCTCCGACCGGGGTCCTCAGTTCTTGTCCCGGTTCTGGAAGGCGTTCTGAACGCTCATTGGGTCGTCGGCCAGCCTGTCTTCTGTGTTCCACCCCCAGTCCAATGGCCAGTCGGAGCGAGCCGACTAAGACTTGGAAAGGACTCTTCGCTGCCAAGAAACATGAGCAATGGACATTAGACCGGTGGAAATGTGTCCTTTGGTCTGATGAGTCCAAATTGGAGATTTTTGGTTCCAACCGCTGTGTCTTTGTGAGACGTGTTGTGGGTGAACGGATGATCTCCACATGTGTATTTCCCACCATAAAGCATAGAGGAGGAGGTGTTATGGTGTGGGGGTGCTTTGCTGGTGACACTGTCTGTGATTTATTTAGAATTCAAGGCACACTTAACCAGCAAGGCACACAGCATTCTGCAGCGATGCGCCATCCCATCTGATTTGCGCTTAGTTGGACTATCATTTGTTTTTCATCAGGACAATGATCCAACACACCTCCAGGCTGTGTAAGGGCTATTTTACCAAGAAGGAGAGTTATGGAGTGCTGCATCAGATAACCTGGCCTTCACAATCCCCCGACCTCAACCCAATTGAGATGGTTTTGGATGAGTCGGACCGCAGAGTGAAGGAAAAGCAGCCAACAAGTGCTCAGCATATGTTGGAACTCCTTCAAGACTGTTAGAAAAGCATACCAGGTGAAACTGGTTGAGAGTGCCAAGAGTGTGCAAAGCTGTCATCAAGGCAAAGGGTGGCTATTTGAAGAATCTCAAATATAAAATATATTTTGATTCACAAAAAGCTCGATCTTGACTTCCTGAACTCTTTAGGAACTCGCCTTTCATCTCATATTGATCTTGTCCATCTATGACAAACAGAAAGTGTTTTTTGTTTAAAATCTATTAATTATTTTAGATTAATGGCTATAAATCGAGCTCTGGATGTGCTATAGTGATGAAACAACTCTCTCCTGCTGCACTACACTCTAAAAATTAGGGGATCAACATGGGTGCTTCTAAGACCCTCAAAGTTCTTTGAAGAACCTTAGGGTTCTTGGCTCTGAAAACTGCCCCCAAAAGGTTCTTCCAAGAACCTCATAGGAGGTGGGGGTTCTTGCAGGAACCTAGCTGCCCAATTGAAACATTTGGATTTGAATTTGAAAGGACAGCAGGTGCAGAAACTTAACTGGAAAAAAAAGTAAAGATCTCCTAAATTTAAGGTAAGTTATGTCCCTTGTATGATCTAAAATGATATTGTTTTATGATAACCATTATCATGACGTTGGCCTGAGGGGGGGGGGGGGGGTTATGACCCCCATAAATACCTTTCCCTTTTTCCCCTCTCTACTCTACCGATGTGACTATTGAAAATCACTTTGTTAACATTGAGAGAGAGTCTGGTGACATCAAAAGATGGGAAACGGAACCATATTTTGGTAATCCAACCAGTTGAAATATGTGTTGGGACTTAATGAATATGATGTCAGTTCAGTTGGCGTCTGAGACATGATTACTGATGATAGGACGACATAAACTGTATCTTGGAAAATCTACACATTCTAGTTATCAGATTCACATGGAATTGTTATGAAACTATTTGTGAAAAGATTAAATGTAAGTTTTAGCTTCTTAAATGAGAGAACAGTTTATCATAGAGAAACTCTGCTCAATGCCCATGTGAACAGACACTGGTTGTAAACTATAAAACACGGCCCTCTCTCCCAATCCTATATAAGCCCTTTACGAAAATGTAACTTCCTGTTCCAAGGACGTGCGGACTGGCAGTCCCCACGTTGAAAGGACAAAGACCACCTACAGAACTAAGCCAACATCAGCAAGAACCTAACGAAATTGGCATCGAATTTCAATGTGAAGGTGACGACCTACACAAGGATGAATTTCGACTATACCAGCCAGAATATAGCATGAGCTTACAGTATGGCAACTTGGTATGAACTTTGAACTCTTATTCACTAAAGAAGTGATACCTCCTAGCCGCCGCGTTAGCGCAGAAACTGTAGACGTGGGCTAGGAGAGGACGGACAGAGTATGTGTTCTACCACAGAACGACGGTACTACCAAGTATCCATTCTACCACCAGAGATCCATGCTGGACCACCCGGCCTCCCATCTACAAGCAATCTACCGAAGCGCAGCTCAGAGTAAATATTTATTACATTTTCCTTTTTCAAATGGGCGGTTATTTAGAATGCATAAGATTCTGTATTTACGATAGCATAGCTTCTCCCTTTGTTACTCAGTCTTCCCGCTCTTTCACTCAAACCCAACCCCCTCTCTTTGTGTAACCAGCCGTCGTATCTGTACCGTCCACCAGGGACGTTTTCTTTATGACATAGTTTGTAATCAATGTATGAACCATTCTGTGTAGATGTAATTCTGTGTGATTATTTAGGTATTTAGTAAATAAATAATTAAACCAAATTTTGTATTGCTGATTCAACTTGTTAGCCAGGGTTTGTGAAGATAACCAAGAATTTACAACTTTCAGATGAGACTGAATAAAGTGACGATTAAATAATGACTGCTATTGATGTAAAAGATTACTAGGTCTTTAAGAGTTTATTCGGAAGATAACAGCTCCATAAACATTATTTTTCGTGCACCGTCTTTCTAGTTAATTACATTCACCTGATTATCTTAATCAGGTAACATGAATTACAGAGAAATTGTTTTATAGAATAGCATGTCACATCACTTAATCCGCCATAGCCAAAGACACGACACCATCTATCTTTTCATGTTTGTGCAAATCCTTCTAAAACAGAAAATGGACACAATTCAATGGATATCAATCAACAAAGAGGAAAGAATATGTAGGCTATAAGAATATGTTGAAGGCTAGCTGTATTGGGTGCAGATGACTGAACTGCTCACTTTTGTTTCTGTGTCTGCAGGTATACAGATGAGGACGCATACTATGGTATATGAATTGGTACTGGTATGTTATGTAGATCACAGTTACCATCCTCCTCCCTTACCTCTTCAATAAATATCCCATAGGCCTCTACATTATGGACAAGGTATGTCTATGAAAACCATTATCAAGCGTTTTTTCTTTCATTCACATTAACCACAAAAACCAAGGTATGAGTACTGTCGTGTGCATGTTTTTTTAATCATCTGTATAATTTTTGGGCGATTCACAGACTTCACCCTCCCTACACCTCTGATGAATATGACAGGAAACCTGTTCGATCACCATTCACTGCAAAATCATTCTGGCTATGGATACGGAGAACATCAACACACCAGAGGATAAACGCATTGGACTTGGGGCTCTGCTGTGAGTTTACCTCATATTTGGATTTTTCTATTCTGCTTTGCCACTAAAATCATAATAAGCACTGAAAACTAAAATATTGTGTTATTGTTGTTATTGTTATGCATATTATTATTCATAATAATAATAATAATAGAGGCGGTGGGGGGGTAGTTCAAAAATGTACCCCAAAGGGGACTTCAAAAGGTTATTTGAAGAGCCATTAAACAGTTTCAATTTGAAGAACCTCTAAAGGATACTCCGGGAACCTTTACTTTTTAGAGTGTATGATGTAAGGATTGCAGGCATGTGTTTTGTCAGTATTTGTGACATAGGATTCAGCCAGGAGTTGATGGACAGTTGAAATAGCGAGTTAAATGGTAGGAGGGACATCCCTGCTTCAAGTTCTTTCAGATTTCACACCCAACGTCACACAGGAGGACAAAATATACTACTGTGTCTGTGGGAACCAGTGCTATCGCTCAATGCAAGCAATTTCAAATGTATCTGTTCACAGATATATTTATAAACAAAAATGTCAGTTGGAACCGGTACCAGAAACACGGCAATCTCCGAAACAGGGGACTTTGACATTTAAGACATTTTAAGTTATAATTTTTTTTGTCCTTCTTAAAAAACCTCATCCACTTTAATGGGATTTCTTCAAAATATCTAAGTGTGACATCATGACTTCCAACATTTACAGTAAACAATGTAACTTTTGACACAAACCAGCTACTTTAACCACTTTCCCAAAAAGTTAGAGGGTACAGATGCAGGATCTTAATTTGATTAATCTTGTTGCTGAGAATTTTCCTGCACAGCAGAAAATGCTAATTTGTAGTGTATTTGAAGTTTAAAAAATGCTTCTAAAATGTGTCATTTCCACTTTAAAACGTTAGACTATATTTTTCCCTAGCGGAAAATGTATCAACCCCCGCAAACAAATTCCATGAATTATAATACACATAATAATTAAAATTTCCTGTTGCTGCAGCCAACAAAATAATGTTTGAATGCATGCAAGTGTTGTTGCAATTAGCCTAGTTTTCAAAAGGGGGCGGTGGTTTACATAGAGCCCCCTTTAAGTATTGTAACTGTCCAGTGTTTCCAGATTTATAGGGAATACAGTTGAAGTCGGAAAGTTTACAGTAGAAGTTGAAGTCAGGAGGTTGGAGTCATTAAAACTCGTTTTTCAACGACTCCACAAATTTCTTGTTAATCAACTATAGTTTTGGCAAGTCGGTTAGGACAGCTAATTTGTGCATGACACAAGTAATTGTTTGCAGACAGATTATTTCACTTATTATTCACTGTATCACAATTCCAGTGGGTCATAAGTTTATATACAAGTTGACTGTGCCTTTAAACAGCTTGGAAGATTCCAGAAAATGATGTCATGGCTTTAGAAGCTTCTGATAGGCTAATTGACATCATTCGAGTGAATTGGAGGTGTACATGTGGATGTATTTCAAGACCTACCTTCAAACTCACTGTCTCTTTGCTTGACATCATGGGAAAATTAAAAGAAATCAGCCAAGACCTCAGAAAAACAATTGTAGACCTCCACAAGTCTGGTACATCCTTGGGAGCAATTTCCAAATGCCTGAAGGTACCACGTTCATCTGTACAAACAATAGTACGCAAGTATAAAACCATGGGACCACACAGCCGTCATACCGCTCAGGAAGGAGACGCGTTCTGTCTTCTGAGATGACGTACTTTGGTGCGAAAAGTGCAAATCAATCGCGGAACAACAGCAAAAGGACCTTGTGATGATGCTGGAGGAAACAGGTACAAAAGTATGTATATCCACAGTAAAATGATCCTATATCGACATAACCTGAAAGCCCGGTCAGCAAGGAAGAAGCCACTGCTCAACAACCACCATAAAAAAAAGCCAGACTACGGTTTGCAACTGCACATGGGGACAAAGATCGTACTTTTTGGAGAAATGTCCTCTGGTCTGATGATACAAAAATAGAACTGTTTGACCATAATGACCATCGTTATGTTTGGAGGAAAAAGGGGGATGCTTGCAAGCCGAGACACCATCCCAACCGTGAAGAACAGGGGTGCAGCATCACGTTGTGGGGGTCTTTGCTGCAGGAGGGACTGGTGCACTTCACAAAAATAGATGGCATCATGAGGGAGGAAATTATGTGGATATATTGAAGCAACATCTCAAGACATCAGTCAGTAAGTTAAAGCTGGGTCGCAAATGGGTCTTCCAAATTAACAATGACCCCAAGCATACTTCCAAAGTTGTGGCAAAATGGCTTAAGGACAACAAAGTCAAGGTATTGGAGTGGCCATCACAAAGCCCTGACCTCAATCCTATAGAAATTTGTGGGCAGAACTGAAAAAGCGGGTGAGCAAGGAGCCTACAAACCTGACTCAGTTACCACAGCTTTGTCAGGAGGAATGGGCCAAATTCCCCAACTATTGTGGGAAGCTTGTGGAAGGCTACCCGAAACATTTGACCCAAGTTAAACAATTTAAAGGCAATGTTACCAAATATTATTGAGTGTATGTAAACTTCTGACCCACTGGGATGTGATGAAAGAAATAAAAGCTGAAATAAATAATTCTCTCTACTATTATCTTGACATTTCACATTCTCAAATAAAGTGGTGATCCTACCTGACCTAAGACAGGGAATTTTTACTAGATTAAATGTCAGGAATTGTGAAAAACTGAGTTTAAATGTATTTGGCTAAGGTGTATGTAAACTTCTGACTTCAACTGTATGAACTATAATTAATTACAATATAAGTTAAATAGTTTCATTCCAAAATGTTTAATTATGTATGTTACAAAAACTATTTTTCTTATTGAATGTGTGGGCGTACTCAAACTACAGAATGGTGTGGGTCATTAAATAGTCACCAGTCATTAAATATACTCATGCAAATCAACCGCTAATTAGCCAGCTCAGCCAATGAGCCAACATGACATCATGTTCTATGGGAATAGCATTTTTTTAAATGGTCTGTTCGAGATCCAAGTTTGAGGTGGGGGTTTTGTGTCTTTAATCAGGTCACACCCGCAAGACCATGGGCCTAATTTATGCTTTGGCCACAAATACGAGTATAGGACGAGTCAACAACATATATTTGGGTATAAGTTAACAGAATATAAACGTTTAAAAGTGATCTTTCACTGGACAGTTACTTTAAAACATCATTCAACTACTCATCAGAACCTTATACAGTGGGAGAACAAGTATTTGATACACTGCCGATTTTGCAGATTTTCTACTTAAAAAGCATGTAGAGGTCTGTAATTTTATCATAGGTACACTTCAACTGTGAGAGACGGAATCTAAAACAAAAATCCCGAAAATCACATTGTATGATTTTTAAGTAATTAATTAGCATTTTATTGCATGACATAAGTATTTGATACATCAGAAAAGCAGAACTTAATATTTGGTACAGAATCGTTTGTTTGCAATTACAGAGATCATACGTTTCCTGTAGTTCTTGACCAGGTTTGCACCACTGCAGCAGGGATTTTGGCCCCCCTCCCATACAGACCTTCTCCAGATCCTTCAGGTTTCGGGGCTGTCGCTGGGCAATACGGACTTTCAGCTCCCTCCAAAGATTTTCTATTGGGTTCAGGTCTGGAGACTGGCTAGGCCACTCCAGGACCTTGAGATACTTCTTACGGAGCCACTCCTTAGTTGCCTGGCTGTGTGTTTGGGTCGTTGTCATACTGGAAGACCCAGCCGACCCATCATCAATGCTCTTACTGAGGGAAGGAGGTTGTTGGCTAAGATCTCGCAATACATGGCCCCATCCATCCTCCCCTCAATACGGTGCAGTCGTCCTGTCCCCTTTGCAGAAAGCATCCCCAAAGAATGATGTTTCACACTCCATGCTTCACGGTTGGGATGGTGTTCTTGGGGTTGTACTCATCCTTCTTCTTCCTCCAAAACAAGCGAGTGGAGTTTAGACCAAAAAGCTCTATTTTTGAATCATCAGACCAAATGACCTTCTCCCATTCCTCCTCTGGATCATCCAGATGGTCATTGGCAAACTTCAGACGGGCCTGGACATGCGCCTGCTTGAGCAGGGGGACCTTGTGTGCGCTGCAGGTTTTAATCCTGACGGCGTAGTGTGTTACTAATGGTTTTCTTTGAGACTGTGGTCCCAGCTCTCTTCAGGTCATTGACCAGGTCCTGCCGTGTAGTTCTGGGCTGATCCCTCACCTTCCTCATGATCATTGATGCCCCACGAGGTGATCTTGCATGGAGCCCCAGACCGAGGGTGATTGACCATCATCTTGAACTTCTTCTATTTTCTTCTATTTTCTAATAATTGCGCCAACAGTTGTTGCCTTCTCACCAAGCTGCTTGCCTATTGTCCTGTAGCCCATCCCAGCCTTGTGCAGGTCTACAATTTTCCCTGATGTCCTTACACAGCTCTCTGGTCTTGGCCATTGTGGAGAGGTTGGAGTCTGTTTGATTGAGTGTGTGGACAGGTGTCTTTTATACAGGTAACGAGTTCAAACAGGTGCAGTTAATACAGGTAATGAGTGGAGAACAGGAGGGCTTCTTAAAAGAAAACTAACAGGTCTGTGAGGCCGGAATTCTTACTGTTGGTAGGTGATCAAATACTTATGTCATGCAATAAAATGCAAATGAATTACTTAAAAATCATACAATGTGATTTTCTGGATTTTGTTTTAGATTCCGTCTCTCACAGTTGAAGTGACCTATGATAAAAATTACAGACCTCTACATGCTTTGTAAGTAGGAAAACCTGCAAAATCGGCAGTGTATCAAATACTTGTTCTCCCCACTGTATGTTACAACATGCTACATAAGTCTACATACCAGATGTTATTACAGGACTTGGATCAGTTACCAAACTCTATATCACATTATTACATTGAATGGAATGATGAGCGTCATAATCATGTCACAGTGCCTTCGAAAAGTACTCAGACCGGTTGACGTTTTCCACATTTTGTCAGGTTGGATGTGGAGCGTTTCTGCAAAGCTATTTTCAGGTCTCTCCAGAGATGTCCGGGCTCTGGCTGGGCCATTCAAGGACATTCAGAGACTTGTTCTGAAGCCACTCCTGCGTTGTCTTGGCTGTGTGCTTAGGGTCGGTGTCCTGTTGGAAGGTGAACCTTCGCCCCAGTCTGAGGTCCTGAGCATTCTGGAGTAGGTCTTCATCAAGGATCTCTCTGTACTTTGCTCCATTCATCTTTGCCTAGATGCTGACTAGTCTCCTAGTCCTCACAGCATGATGCTGCCACCACCATGCTTCACCGTAGGGATGGTGCCAGGTTTCCTCCAGATGTGACGCTTGGCATTCATGCCAAAGAGTTCAATCTTGGTTTCGTCAGACCAGAGAATCATGTTTCTCATGGTCTGAGAGTCTTTAGGTGCCTTTTGGCAAACTCCAAGCAGGATGTCATGTACCATTTACTGAGGAGTGGCTTCCGTCTGGTCACTCTACCATAAAGGCCTGATTGTTGGTGTGCTGCAGAGCTGGTTGTCCTACTCGAAGATTCTCCCATCTCCACAGACGAACTCTGGAGTTCTGGCAGAGCAACCATCGGGGTCTTGGTCACCTCCCTGACTAAGACCCTTCTCCCCGGATTGCTCCGTTTGGCCGGGTGGCCAGCTCTAGGAAGAGTCTTGGTGGTTCCAAACTTCTTCCATTTAAGAATGATGGAGTCCACTGTGTTCTTGGGGACCTTCAATGCTGCAGAAATATTTTGGTTCCCTTCCCCAGATCTGTGCCTTGACACAATTCTGCCTCGTAGCTCTACGGACAATTCCTTTGACCTCATGGCTTGATGAGGTCAAATGAAGTCATCTATAACTAGTTTAATAAAATCTTATGCTTATAACTAATTACAACTACTACTCCAAAACTACGACAAATGTTGTAATGTGTTATATAGCTGTTTATAAAGGCTTTATGAATGCATGAATAAGGACACCTACGGTAACGTGTTACCTATGTAAAGACACCCCTGTCTCTTACAAGACAATAGCCTTTCCATTCACTCACTTTCACCCCCCCCCCCCCCCCCCCCCACACACACACACACACACACACACGTGGTGGAAAAAGTATGAATTTGTCATACTTGAGTAAGTATAGATACCCTAATGGAAGTTTATTCAAGTATTTGTATTTATATTTATTAAAGATCCCCATTAGCTGCTGCCAATGCAACAGCTACTCTTCCAGGGGTCCAGCAACATTAAGGCAGTTATGTACAATTTAAAATATTACACAATATTACATTTCATAACAGTATGCCCAATACATTTAGTGTGTTCCCTCATGCCACTACTCCACTATCACATATCTTCATTACAAAATTGATGTGTACATGTGTGTAGAGTGCGTGTCTTATCATGTGTATGCGTGTCTGCCTGTCCCCACTGTTCCATAAGGTGTATTTGTATCTGTTTAAAAAAATATATCTGATTCTACTGCTTGCATCAGTTACCCTGATGTGGAATAGAGTTCCATGTGGCCATGGCTCTGTGCAGTACTGTGCGCCACCCATAGTCTGTTCTGGACTTGGGGATTGTGAAGAGACCTCTGGTGGCTTGTCTTGTGGGGTATGTATGAGGGTACGAGCTGTGTGCTAGTAGTTTAAACAGACACCTCGGTGCATTCAGCCTGTCAACACTTCTTACAAAAACAGGTAATGATGAAGTCAGTCTCTCTTCCACTTGGAGTCATGAGAGATGTACATGCATATTATTAACATTAGCTCTCTGTGTACATCCAAGGGCCAGCCGTGCTGCCCTGTTCTGAGCCAATTGTAAATTTTCCTCTTTGTGGCACGTGACCACGACTGAACAGTAGTCCAGGTGTGACAAAACTAGAGCCTGTAGGGCCTGCCTTGATGATAGTGTTGTTAAAAAGGCAGAGTAGCACTTTATTATGGACAGACTTCTCCCCATGTTAGCTACTGTTGTACATGTTTTGACCATGACAGTTTACAATCCAGGGTTACTCCAAACAATTTTAGTCACCTCAACTTCCACATGATTTAATACAATATTTAGTTGATGTCTATGGTTTAGTGAATGATTTGTCCCAAATACAATGCTTTTAGATTTTGAAATATTTAGGACTAACTTATTCCTTCTGAAACTAACAGCAGCTCTTTGTTAAGTGATTTCCCTCCCTGTAGTAGCTGACTTGTATAGTGTTGCAGTCAGCCATTAAAATACGACTTAAGTAAAAGTCTAAAAGTATTTGGTTTTAAATATACTTAAGTTTCCAAAGTAAATGTAATTGCTAAAATATCAAAAGTAAAAGTAAAAATATAAATAATTTAAAATTCCTTCTATTAAGCAAAGCAGACAGCCAGGGACACACGCCAACACTCAGAAATGATTTACAAAAGATGAAGTTTTTGTTTAGTGAGTTCACCAGACCAAAGGCAGTATGGATGACTACGTGTTCTTTGATAAGTGTGTGAATTTGACAATTGTCCTGTCCTGCTAAGCCTTCAAAATGTAACAAGTACTTTTGGTTGTCAGGGAAAATGTATGAAGTAAAAAGTACAATATTTTCTTTAGGAATGTGGTGAAGTAAAAGTAAAGTTGTCAAAAATATATAAATAGTAAAGTAAAGAACAGATACCCCCCAAAAACGACTTAAATACTTTACACCACTGACAAACACACACAGGCAGTCTTACAACCTTAACCAGCCCTAAGACAATAAAGTACACAAAAGTCTCTGATGTTTGAAAAATAAGAGCGGTCTGGGGGCTGACTGATACATTGAGGCACCATCAGTGTGAAAGGGTTTGGTGAAATATGAAATATTTATGCCTTAGCAATTTAATGCCTTTGCCAAACAGAGTTTTAACAGCATTTGAAAAAAAGTTCCCTCAATTGTACTGTAGTTGCATAGTAGTTTTGTATTTTTTACAGAATATGGTGCAGTAGCACATAACCCAGTGTGAGTGTGTTAGTGGTTATGCCTAGTATCACTATGACCAAATGTGATGAGATCCTCTACTATAGTGAGTGTGGTTGTAGGTGTCGCCACCACAATTGGCCAACTGCCTCATACTTCTTAGAAGTTAAGGATCTGTGATTCTTAACAGTGATTCAGGAATGCATATCACAATATTTAAGTTCTATGTCATTTACACAAGATTCATATTCAGATACTTTCTTTAAAGTGTTTATTGTTAGGATTTATTTAGTCAATCAATTCATACTTGTTGATTACTCTATCTAATGACTATAATTAATCACATGTGCATATGGTATCCTGTTTTGTATTACAATAAGGCAAAGCTACAAACTGTAAAAGAGAACCCATTATTTCATGAAGTTTCCATTAAATGTGATTCAGTGTGACTGTCACTGCATTGAGTCTGAACATTTGTGACCCACTGCCTGGCTGGGTAATAGCACTGTTTGTTTAACCTCATTGTTTTTTTGTTTGTTTCCATAGTAACTCTAGAGCATTTTGTTCTAGTTCAAGTGTGCCCAGTTGAAGAAGACCAGACCTTGCTAATGAAGGTATGTGTGAAATCAGTGTTTCACTCCTCTGTCTCTTACCGTTCAGTATAAAACCATACAGTGCCTTGCAAAAGTATTCATCCACCTTGGATTTCATGTAATGGACATACACAAAATAGTCCAAATTGGTGAAGTGAAAAAAAAAAAAAAAACTTTTTTCAAAAAATTAAACAAAATAAAAAATGGAAAAGTGGTGCATGCATATGTATTCACCCCCTTCGCTA
Source organism: Salvelinus sp. IW2-2015 (assembly GCF_002910315.2). NCBI lineage: Eukaryota > Metazoa > Chordata > Actinopteri > Salmoniformes > Salmonidae > Salvelinus > Salvelinus sp. IW2-2015. The sequence continues at coordinate 46,231,255 of NC_036858.1, forward strand.
TGAAGCCCCTAAATAAGATCTGATGCAACCAATTACCTTCAGAAGTCACATAATTATTTAAATAAAGTCCACCTGTGTGCAATCTAAGTGTCACATGATCTGTCACATGATCTCAATATCTATACACCTGTTCTGAAAGGCCCAGAGTCTGCAACACCACTGAGCAAGGGGCACCACCAAGCAAGCGGCACCATGAAGACCAAAGAGCTCTCCAAACAGGTCAGGGACAAAGTTCTGGAGACGTACAGATCAGGGTTGGGTTATAAAACAATATCCAAAACTTTGAACATCCCACGGTGGACCATTTAAATCCATTATTTAAAAAAAAGGAAAGAGAATGGCACTACAACAAACCTGCCAAGAGAGGGCCACCCACCAAAACTCACAGACCAGGAAAGGAGGGCATTAATCAGAGAGGCAAAAAAGAGACCAAAGATAACCCTGAAGGAGCTGCAAAGCTCCACAGCGGAGATTGGAGTATCTGTCCATAGGACCACTTTAAGCCGTACACTCCACAGAGCTGGGCTTAACGGAAATGGCCAGAAAAAAAGCCATTGCTTAAAGAAAAAATAAGCAAACATGTTTGGTGTTCACCAAAAGGCACGTTGGAGACTCCCCAAACATATGGAAGAAGGTACTCTGGTCAGATGAGACTAAAATTTAGCTTTTTGGCCATCAAGGAAAACACTATGTCTGGTGCAAACCAAACACCTCTCCTCACCGAGAACGTCATCCCCACAGTGAAGCATGGTGGTGGAAGCATCATGCTGTGGGGATGTTTCTCATCGGCAGGGACTGGGAAACTGGTCAGAATTAAAGGAATGCTGGATGGCGCTAAATACAGGGAAATTCTTGAGGGAAACCTGTTTCAGTTTTCCAGAGATTTGAGACTGGGACGGAGGTCCACCTTCCAGCAGGACAATGACCCTAAGCATACTGCTAAAGCAACACTCGAGTGGTTTAAAAGGGGAAACATTTAAATGTCTTGGAATGGCCTAGTCAAAGCCCAGACCTCAAACCAATTGAGAATCTATAGTATGACTTAAAGCGGAACCCAACCAACATCAAGGAGCTGGGGGAGTTTTGCCTTGAAGAATGGGCAAAAATCCCAGTGGCTAGATGTGCAAAGCTTATAGAGACATACCCCAAGAAACTTGCAGCTGTAATTGCTGCAAAAGGTGGCTCTACAAAGTATTGACTTTGGGGGATAATAGTTATGCACGCTCAAGTTTTCTGTTTTTGTTGTCTTATTTGTTGTTTGTTTCAAAATAAAAATATTTTGCATCTTCAAAGTGGTAGGCATGTTGTGTAAATCAAATTATATTTAAAAAAAGGTTGTAAGGCAACAAAATAGGAAAAATGCCAAGGGGGTGAATACTTTCGCAAGCCACTGTAAGCTCTGCTTTTGATCATCAGGTAGGTCCTATGGAAAGTTCTCAGAAACAAAGCTTTGAACACGTTTCATGAGTTCCTTACAAGGTAATGTGATACATTCCGGTGTTACTGTACCATCGCTGAGTAATGACCTCATGAAGTGACATCATCCACTTGAGTCTGCTGTTCCTCTGCCACGTGTGTGGGTCCAGCTTCCCATATCTCTGCATCAGACATAGTGTTCACTGCTCTTAGTATACAACCTACACAGCTATCTACCCATCCTGTATGTGCTTGATAATATTGCTGCTTTGCCTTAGTGAAGCTGCCTTGAGTCCTTCATAACCAGGTAAGCCCCTTTATGTGGGTACTATCAGGGTCTCTCCCCTGTATCTCTGTCTCTCTAACTGTGGGGGTGGCATGAAGGTCTTACTTGTTTTTAGGGTGGAAAGAACCCTCTACCTACCATCTACTGCTCTTAAAATATAATACTGTGGTGGAAATTCAACACCAGGGACACCTGAAGCCAACCTTAAAATGAATCACTCTTTATTATCAGCACGCTGGAGAGGTTACAGCAAACTCTGCACACCGTACATATCTATCAGAAGCTCTGTTGGGGTGGTCCCTGCAGTTGTCTTATATACGGCTATACACAGACAAGTTATATTTGCATGATTTAACATAATTAATGAATCACTACTGGTGGCTCGCACATGTGACCAATACCTCACGAGGCTCCCTGTCTCCAAGTTGAGATCTTGAAACTGAGATACCTCGGTTGTTCCCATAGCAATATTCTGGGCGTACTGCCAAGTTGAGGAACAGTGATAGTGAGCAGTACGCCCAGAATATTGCTATGGGAACAACCGGGTATCTCAGTTTCAAGATCTCAACTTGGAGACAGAGAGCCTCGTGAGGTATTGGTCAGTCACATGTGCAAGCC
>NC_036858.1:46239350-46274554 GCF_002910315.2 Salvelinus sp. IW2-2015
CAAGTTGAGGAACAGTGATAGTGAGGATTCCTCCATAGACGATCAGTCAGTCACCTGCATGAACCTTTCTAATTAGTTATTAGAAAGTAGCATTGTTTTGATACTTTGTAGCATTGATTTGATACATAAACATAACATTTACCTCACAATACATTTTCAAGATGATATATTTTTGTCTTTGTGTGATGCTTCTGGTTCTATGTGAACTACTCAAACACACGGTTGGTTTTAGTGCTAGAACATTGTGTTAAACTGTCAGACAGTCAGTCAGATGACTGTGTGGATGCAAAGTAGTAGCCTTTTGTAAATGTCACACACTTGGAGCCAGAAAGGAGGCCTCCTATGATTTCCTCTCGTTGTATTGTATTTATTATGGATCCCAATTAGCTGTACTCTTCCTGGGGTCCAGCAAAATTAAGGCAGTTTATACAATTTATAAAAACATTTCAATACATTCACAGATTTCACAACACACTGTGTGCCCTCAGGCCCCTACTCTACCACATATCAACAGTTCTAAATCCATGTTTGTGTGTGTATAATGTGTATGCTATCGAGTGTGTGTGTGTATGCATGTGTCTATGTTTGTGTTGCTTCACAGTCCCCACTGTTCCATAAGGTGTTTTTTTTTTATCCGTTTTTTTTTTTAATCAAAATTTTACAGCTAGCATCAGTTACTTGATGTGGAATAGAGTTCCATGTAGTCATGGCTCTATGTAGTACTGTGCGCCTCCCATAGTCTGTTCTGGACTTGGGGACTGTAAAGAGACCTCTGTGGCATGTCTTGTGGGGTATGCATGGGTGTCAGAGCTGTGTGCCAGTAGTTTAGACAGACAGCTCGGTGCATTCAACATGTCAATACCTCTCATAAATACAAGTAGTGATAAAGTCGATCTCTCTTCCACTTTGAGCCAGGGGAGATTTACATGCATATTATTAATATTAGCTCTCTGTGTACATCCAAGGGCCAACCATGCTGCCCTGTTCTGAGCCAATTGCAATTTTCCTAAGTCCTTTTTTGTGGCATCTGACCACACGACTGAACAGTAGTCCAGGTGCCACAAAACTAGGGCCTGTAGGACCTTCCTTGTTGATATTGTTGTTAAGAAGGCCGAGCAGCGCTTTATTATGGACATACCTCATCTTAGCTACTGTTGTATCAATATGTTTTGACCATGACAGTTTACAATCCAGGGTTACTCCAAGCAGTTTAGTCATCTTAACTTGCTCAATTTCCACATTATTTATTACAAGATTTAGTTGAGGTTTATGGTTTAGTAAATGATTTGTCCCAAATACAATGCTTTTAGTTTTAGAAATATTTAGGGCCAACGTATTCCTTCCCAACCACTCTGAAACTAACTGCAACTCTTTGTTAAGTGTTGCAGTCATTTCAGTCGCTGTAGTAGCTGACATGTATAGTGTCATCTGCATACATAGACACTCTGGCTTTACTCAAAGTCAGTGGCATGTCGTTAGTAAAGATTGAAAAAAGCAAGGGGCCTAAAAAGCTATCCTGGGGAATTCTTAAATTCTATCTGGATTATGTTTGAGGCTTCCATTAAAAGAACACCCTCTGTGTTCTGTTAGACAACTAACTCTTTATCCACATTATAGCAGGGGGTGTGAAGCCATAACACATACGTTTTTCCAGCACGAGACTATGATCGATAATGTCAAAAGCTGCACTGAAGTCTAACAAGACAGCCCCCACAATCATTTTATCATCAATTTCTCATCATCAGTCATTTGTGTAAGTGCTGTGCTTCTTGAGTGTTCTTCCCTATATGTGCTGAAAGTCTGTTGTCAATTTGTTTACTGTGAAATAGCATTGTATCTGGTCAAACACAATTTTTTCCAGAAATTTAGTAACGGTTGGTAACAGGCTGATTGGTCAGCTATTTGTGCCAGTAAAGGGGGCTTTACTATTCTTGGGTAGCGGAATGACTTTAGCTTCTCGCTAGGCCTGAGGGGGCACACTTTCTCGTAGACTTACATTTAAGATAAAATGATTGTTGTCTTTCACCTCTTCCACACTGACTTTACGAAATTCAAAAGTACAATTCTTGGACAGACAGGTTGGGCATGGTGGATGATTTCTGTATACAGCTGGTGCTTAGATACTGAAGCAGAAGTATTCAATGAGCCTCGCGTTGGAAATGTTGACATTCCAACACTGCTTAAGCATCTCAGCATTGCCACAAGATCTATGGTTACATCTAATATCTTTGACAACAAGACCACATGGAAAACACTCATAATCCAAAAGCCTAAAAAGTTTTTTACCGTGGTATTCATTAACCATGCTTGCATTAATACATTCAAGCACGGCTGTGGTGGATTTTTTGATTACTCGGTTAGTATAATTGGGCTAAAACTTGAGCATTGTTAGAACTGTGTAAGTAGAGTAAATACCTCCATTGACTCAGAAGCATGACGATTTAATTCCACTAAAGAGGCCTAACAGTTATTTGCTTGCGAACACCAACAGTTGCATGTGCTACACCAATCGTGTGATTAGTGTCCAGAAAACCTCATAGATATTTGGAAGTACTTGGAGCTCCTATAGGGCAACACACAGCAAGTACGTACCCTATGTTAAACTACATGGTTAGCGCCTTACATATATTGGCGGTCTTATCCGATTGAATAGGGCTCAAATGCAGTCTTCCCATGCGGCTCTTATTGTAAGTCTTGTGTTGTTATTTGACAGGAATAGGTTTCAGATTGCTCCAAGCAAGGTTGCTAACAAGGTCAGACATCCAATCTGATGTTAAATAATCTCTGATGGCCCTGTGATGCTCCTATACTTACCATGTAGACCTACCTGCCTTTAAAGAGCATTTGGGGAGAATGGTCCTCAATAAGAAACTTAATGACCCGGTGATACATTTCTGTTCAGACCTTTTCCCAGGTTACCATTAGAGGAAGAGAGTGGGAACAGAGAAAGAGGCCCAAGGCTTCTGTGTGCCAATAACACATCAATGTCAACATGGCCCAGACCTCATGTTTGACGAGAGTTGCCAGACATAAACAACCCTCATCCTCAATAAACACAAATAAAACGAGGAAATTAGCACTCATTTCCCTCCGGTTGCCAAAAATGAACATTTCTGTTCATGAACCATGGTTTATGGAACGTGTAATTTCTCATTAACTAATCTAGGTTAACCCAGAATTTGCGTAATTTGTCAGCTGTACTCTGTCCACGAGAGAATACTCAGGGACAGATGCAGGTAACATAAATGGTGCAGTAGCAGCATCTGCCAACCATTGAGAATGATAGAGGCCTCTAGTGGCCAAAAGGCCGTTTTAGCATGTGCAGAGACATTGAGGGCTTCCACCATTTTAAAGTAGTCAGAGTTGTCAACTGGGTGGCGATTCCTATGGGTTGTAGCCTCAATGGCGCTGCCCATGCAATCACGGATGCCACAATGACACACAAAGTTGAGGCCTATCTATCTCTATGCTGTCAAGACTGTGCAACGACTAACGAGGAACTTTGTTCAGGTATGCAGATTTTGTGTCACTGATCATTTGGACAAATCATGAAATCGCAGGTAAGGGGTGATGCTCAATGTAAAGAAAGATTGCTAGCTCACACTGTTTTCCTGTCACTTTTGGCACATAAGAAAAGCAATAAATAACTGATTTATTATTATTGAAGCTCGAAATGACTATGCTATATTTTGGTCAGCCTATTCATTATAGAGATGGTAGACATCTATTTTGAAGCTATTACTTCATGTATTGAACCTAATGGAATCATTTAATGGCCATCATTTGGAATCTGTGTCTGACTTTTGTCTTCAGGCGCTAGGTCAGGCATTGGTACTACCTACTGCCACATACAGTATGCAGAGCTGTGGGAGACCACCTTAAGTGTGCCCCTGGTAGAGCCCGGGGTGGTGTTTACCATGCCACCAGCAGGCTTGAAAAGTGGGATTGATCTGTTTGTTTCAGTAGTTGAATCCTTTGACGCATTGTTGATTTCAACATTTTTCCTTTTCAACAAAAATGCACTGGATTGGATGAAGTTGGTCATTGGTTCCATTTGTTTTGCAATATGTTAAAATTAAACTATGCTTTATTTATATAGCACATTTCAGACATGGATAAAACACAATGCACTTCATAGATTTTTTTTTAAAGAACTGAAATATTTACTACACAACAAACATAAGAGGATAAAAAACTAAAGAATAACGATAAAAACATAAAGACTAACGAGCACCCTAAGGAAATGCCATTAGCTAAAATAGTAAGAATAAGATGCAATGTCCAAACCAAAATATAAGCTTGTTTTACTCCATTGTTTGTAAACAATATACTTGTAAAAAGTTGGTTGCATGAATAATTAAGATGACTAAATGTTACATGAAATGTAAATATTATGACATATCAAAACCAAATGTACACCCCTTTGTTAATAGGTATTGGCAATAATTCACTTAATGGTGAGGCATGGAATAATACAAAATATATATATTTTGCTACGCTGGATGTTTGATGAGTAGGTGATTTGAGTCACGCTTCTTCAGAAGAGGAATAAATACAATTAGCACTTGAATGTTGTAAAGAAATAGTGTGTATAAATACTAGAGTGATGTACGATTGTTAATAGACCAATTTTTTAATACTCTGTCAATGTGTATAGGCTGCAAGTATGTTGAAATTAAGTTATTTTCAAGTCATTGAAATAACAAACTGAAAAATATGTATTTTCAACTTTCACTGTCAGCCAAAAGTGAACATACAATACCAGTCAAAAGTTTGGACACACCTACTCAAGGGTTTTTCTTAATTTTTACTATTTTCTACATTGTAGAATAATAGTAAAGACATCACAACTATGAAATAACACATATAGAATCCTGTAGCAATCAAATCAAAATATATTTTATATTTGAGATTCTTCATGGTAGCCACCCTTTGCCTTGATGACAGCTTTGCACACTCTTGGCAATCTCTCAACCAGCTTCACCTGGAATGCATTTCAATTAACAGGTGTGCCTTGTTAAAAAGTTCATTTGTGGAATTTCAGTCCGCTACATTTGAGTAATGCGTTTAAATTTAGGGGTCGCAAAAATGAATAGAAATGCAACACTTATGTCATCACTCATATAGATATCACATTGAAATCAGTTGCACGAGAGGGGGGAGATGAGATTGCATGTCCTGTTAAAACTAACAGCTCAAAAACCACATGGAATCTGGGAATAATGTTTACATCACTGGTTAGAGGACAATTTGTAGAAAACATATAGCTACATTTTGAGGTGTTGCATTTCTTTTCAAGTGGGTCCCAATGCGGTAAGTGTAACACAACACTTTCTTTGTTAATCACATAACTAGTGCTCTTTCAATTCAGAGCCTGGATTTTTGCCCTTATGAGGCTAATATCCATTTCACACTGAAATCAATAGAATGGGGGGGAAAACGTTTAGGGTTATACAGTGAGGGGAAAAAAGTATTTGATCCCCTGCTGATTTTGTACGTTTGCACACTGACAAAGAAATGATCAGTCTATAATTTTAATGGTAGGTATATTTGAACAGTGAGAGACAGAATAACAACAAACAAATGTCAAAAATTGTATAAATTGATTTGCATTTTAATGAGGGAAATAAGTATTTGACCCCCTCTCAATCAGAAAGATTTCTGGCTCCCAGGTGTCTTTTATACAGGTAACGAGCWGAGATTARGAGCACACTCTTAAAGGGAGTGCTCCTAATCTCAGTTTGTTACCTGTATAAAAGACACCTGTCCACAGAAGCAATCAATCAGATTCCAAACTCTTCACCATGGCCAAGACCAAAGAGCTCTCCAAGGATGTCAGGGACAAGATTGTAGACCTATACAAGGCTGGAATGGGCTACAAGACCATCGCCAAGCAGCTTGGTGAGAAGGTGACAACAGTTGGTGCGATTATTCGCAAATGGAAGCTGGGCCTGGGGCTCCATGCAAGATCTCACCTCGTGGAGTTGCAATGATCATGAGAACGGTGAGGAATCAGCCCAGAACTACACGGGAGGATCTCGTCAATGATCTCAAGCCAGCTGGGACCATAGTCACCAAGAAAACAATTGGTAACACACTACGCCGTGAAGGACTGAAATCCTGCAGCGCCCGCAAGGTCCCCCTGCTCAAGAAAGCACATAKACATGCCCGTCTGAAGTTTGCCAATGAACATCTGAATGATTCAGAGGACAACTGGGTGAAAGTGTTGTGGTCAGATGAGACCAAAATGGAGCTCTTTGGCATCAACTCGCCGTGTTTGGGGGAGGAGGAATGCTGCCTATGACCCCAAGAACACCATCCCCACTGTCAAACATGGAGGTGGAAACATTATGCTTTGGGGGTATTTTTCTGCTAAGGGGACAGGACAACTTCACTGCATCAAAGGGACAATGGACGGGGCCATGTACCGTCAAATTTTGGGTGAGAACCTCCTTCCCTCAGCTAGGGCATTGAAAATGGGTCGTGGATGGGTATTCCAGCATGACAATGACCCAAAACACACGGCCAAGGCAACAAAGGAGTGGCTCAAGAAGAAGCATTATAGACTGATCATTTCTTTGTCAGTGGGCAAACGTACAAAATCAGCAGGGGATCAAATACTTTTTCCCCCTCACTGTACATTGTGACATTAAAATACTCCTACTACAATGTTAAAAACATTCTACATTGTGACATTATTTAATTGAAATCATGGAACAACGTCTTCATATATGTATTTTCTGATGTTTAATCAGAGATTTTCTACCAGTGTATCTCTTCCCACATTGATTACAGCTATAAGGATTCTCTCCTGTGTGTGTCCGCTGGTGCATAGTCAGATGGCTAGATGTAGTAAAACTATTCCCACATTGATCACAGCTATAAGGCTTCTCTCCTGTGTGTGTTCTCTGGTGTATAGTCAGACGGCTAGATGTAACAAAGCTCTTCACACATTGGTTACAGCTATAAGGTTTCTCTCCTGTGTGTGTTCTCCGATGTACCATCAGGCAGCTTGAGTGAGTAAAACTCTTCCCACATTGATTACAGCTATAAGGCTTCTCTCCAGTGTGTGTTCTCTGGTGTGATTTTAAATGTACTGAAGAAACAAAACTCTTTCCACAGTTAGAGCAGGGGTAAGGTTTCTCTCCTGTGTGTGCTCTCTGATGTATTGTCAGCTGTCTAGATTCAGTAAAACTCTTCCCACATTGATAACAGCTATAAGGTTTCACTCCTGTATGGATTCTCTGACGTATTTTAAGGTCCTCTGAAGAGGTGAATCTCCTCCCGCAGTCAAAGCAGCAATGAGGTTTCTCTCCAGCCTGAATTCTCTGGTGTGTTTTCATGCTGCTTGGATCATTCAAACTCTTCCCACACTGATAACAGATAAAAGGTTTCTCTCCAGTGTGAATTCTCTGGTGTACTTTTAGTGAATCTGATCTTGAGTAACTCTTTCCACAATCAGAGCAATGGTAAGATTTCTCTCCTGTGTGTGTTCTCTGGTGTATAGTCAGATGGCTAGAAGTAACAAAACTCTTCTCACATTGATCACAGCTATATGGCTTCTCTCCTGTATGTGTTCTCTGGTGTATAGTCAGACGGCTAGATGTAACAAAACTCTTCCCACATTGATCACAGGTATAAGGTTTCTCTCCATTGTGAATTCTCTGGTGTACCTTTAGTGAATCTGATCTTGAGTAACTCTTCCCACAGTCAGAGCATCGGTGAGATTTCTTCCCTGTGGGTTTCCGCTGGTGTTTCTTGAGGTGTTCTGATGTGGAGAGACTCTTCTCTGCCTCGTCAGCTTCATGATATTGTTGAGGCTCTACAGAGGATCCACGATAGTCAAGTCTCTCTCCTGTGTGAACAACAAAGTCAGACAGATGGTTAAAGGCCCACAACAGCAGAAATCACCTGTTTAGTTCAGCTAAAAAGGTGATGCCCATGACTGTCTAATGAAGTATAAATGCTTTTACAAATGTATTTGCCAATTGTCTTAAAGACAGTCAAGTGAGCACCAACAGTCATATTTAATATTTTTTCACATTAGTGGTAAAGTGTATTATTCTAGGCTAGAAATAAATGAGACTTTCTGAAACCCTTCGTTCTGTGCCAGATTACTTTTGGTCACCAATATAGGCAGGCCCCCTTCTAGGTTTGCTAAAATTTGCCGCATGAGGGCGGTGTGCACGCAATTTGGTTGCAGAAACTGCTCCATGCTAATGCGGAAACCGCTAGTTACGGATGCAGTATATCTGCATGGAGCAAAAATTGTGAGCGAAGATTTTATACAGAACAGAAATATAACTGAAACATGCAACAATTTCAAAAGTTTTTACAGAGTTAAAGTTAATATAAATCAGTGAACTGAAATAAATTCAATAAATTCATGACTGGGAATACAGATACGCATCTGTTAGTCACATATACAGTACCAGTCAAAAGTTTGGACACACCTACTCATTAAAGGGTTAATCTTTATTTTAAATATTTTCTACATTGTAGAATAATAGTATAGACATCAAAACTATGAAATAACACATATGGAATCATGTAGTAAAGTGTTAAACAAATCAAAATATATTTGAGATTCTTCAAAGTAGCCACCCTAGTCTTTGATGACAGCTTTGCACACTCTTGGCATTCTCTCAACCAGCTTCATGAGGTAGTCACCAGGAATGCATTTCAATTGACCGGTGTCAAGGAATTTCTTTCCTTCTTAATGCGTTTGAGCCAATCAGTTGTGTTGTGACAAGGTAGGGGTGGTATACAGATGATAGCACTATTTGATAAGAGACCAAGTTCATATTATGGCAAGAACAGCTCAAATAAGCAAAGAGAAACGACAGTCCATCATTAACTGACCTTCATGTCTTAAAGTAATCAAGAACATTTCAAGAACTTTGAAAGTTTCTTCAAGTGCAGTCGCAAAAACCATCAAGTGCTATGATGAAACTGGCTCTCATGAGGACCGCCACAGGAAAGGAAGACCCAGAGTTACCTCTGCTTCAGAGGATAAGTTCATTAGAGTTGATTGCAGCCCAAATAAATGCGTCACAGAGTTCAAGTAACAGACACATCTCAACATCAACTGTTCAGAGGAGACTACGTGAATCAGGTCTTCATGGTTGAATTGCTGCAAAGAAACCACTACTAAAGGACACCAATAATAATAAGAGATTTGCTTGGGCCAAGAAACACAAGCAATGTACATTAGACCGGTGGAAATCTGTCTTTTGGTCTGATGAGTCCAAATTTGAGATTTTTGGATCCAACTGACGTGTCTTTGTGCGACACAGAATAGGTGAACGGATGATCTGCGCATGTGTGGTTCCCACCTTGAAGGAGGAGGTGTGATGGTGCTTTGCTGGTGACACTGTCTGTGATTTAGAATTCAAGGCACACTTAACCAGCATGGCTACCACAGCATTCTGCAGCAATAGGACATCCCATCTGGTTTGTGGGACTCATTTGACCAAGGAGAGTGACCTGGCCTCCACAATCACCTGACCTAAACCCAATTGAGATGGTTTGGGATGAGTTGGACCGCAGAGCAAAGGAAAAGCAGCCAAAAAGTGCTCAGTATGGGGGAACTTCAAGTATGTTGGAAAAGCATTCCTCATGAAGCTGATTGAGAGAATGCCAGAGTGTGCAAAGCCGTCATCAAGGCAAAGGGTGGCTACTTTGAAAAATCTCACATATATTTTGATTTGATGAACACCTTTTTGGTTACTACATGATTCCATATGTGTTATTTCATAGTTGTGATGTCTTCACTATATTTCTACAATGTAGAAAACAGTAAAAATAAAGAAAAACCCTTGAATGAGTAGATGTGTCCACATTTTTGACTGTTACTGTACCTTAAAAAAAAAGGTAGGGGCGTGGATCAGAAAACCAGTCAGTATCTGGTGTGACCGCCATTTTCCTCATGCAGCGCAACATCTCCTTCACATAGAGTTGATCAGGCTGTTGATTGTGGTCTGTGGAATGTTGTCCCACTCCTCTTCAATGGCTGTGCGAAGTTGCTGGATGTTGGCGGGAACTGGAACATGCGGTCATACACGTCGATCCAGAGCATCGCAAACATGCTCATCGGGTGACATGTCTGGTAAGTATGCAGGGCATGGAAGAACTAGAAAATGTTCAGCTTCCAGGAATTGTGTACAGATCCTTTCAGCATGGGGCCGTGCATTATCATGCTGAAACATGAGGTGATGGAGGCGGATAAATGGCACCACAATAGGCCTCAGGATCTCGTCACGGTATCTCTGTACATTCCAATTGCCATCGTATATGAATGTAAATGTATTTGATGTCCATAGCTTATGTCTGCCCATACCATAACCCCACCATGGGTCACTCTATTCACAACGTTGACATCAGCAAAATCACTCGCCCACAAGATGCCATACACATGGTCTGCAGTGTGAGGCCGGTTGGAACTATTGCCAAATTCTCTAAAACGACGTTGCGATGGCTTATGGTAGAGAAATGAACATTCAATTCTCAGGCAACAGCTCTGGTGGACATTCCTGCAGTCAGCATGCCAATTGCACACTCCCTCAAAACATCTGTGGCATTGTGTTGTGAGACAAAACTGCACATTTTAGAGTGGCCTTTTATTGTCCCCAGCACAAGATGCACCTGTGTAATGATCATGTGTCTTTTAATTAGTAATATATATATATATTATTTTTTTTACCCCTTTTTCATGGTATCCAATTGGTAGTTACAGTCTTGTTCCATCGCCGCAACTCCCGTACGGACTCGGGAGAGGCGAAGGTTGAGAGCCATGCGTCCTCCTAAACACGACCCAGCCAAGCCGCACTGCTTCTTGACACAATGCCCACTTAACCCGGAAGCCAGCCGCACCAATGTGTCGGAGGAAACACCGTACACCTGGCGACCGTGATATGACACACTTGTCAGATGGATGGGTTATCTTGGCAAAGGATAAATGCTCTAACAGGGATGTAAATAAATTTGTGCACACAAATTGCGAAATACGCTTTTTGTCCGTATGGAAATTTCAGGGCTCTATTACTTCGCTCATGAAACATGAGACCAACACTTTACATGTTGCGTTTATATTTTTATTCAGTGTGTTTTTTTCCCTATGTATTCCGTAAATTACAGCGCATTACCAGTGCAAGATCGGGAGTGCTACACATTAAGCTGTGTCGCTATTCACAATTTCCCCACCATGGGGAAAAACTCATGGGAGTCCTCGTAGGATGCCAGCAAAAATGTTGTTTGAGTGCATTTCACACTACCTTTGGATTATAATCGTAAGGCTTGTTTGAATGTCCTGCTTAATTTTGTGTCATCATCGCAACTGCTTTATACTTAAAAAACACTTCAACCAGTAAAATGCTCTTTGGCTAGCTTTGCTACGAGCCTGTCAATGAGCGTTAGCATTCAAGCTAACAAGTGCTGCATCCAAAAATAGGTATTTTGCAACTATCACAACCAAATATTATCGTAGCGACTGTTCAAGCAATAATCAAAACAACAATTGTAAGCCTATGAAAACCCCAAAAAGTGTTGGTGTAGAAGTAATAACCTGGTAAATCTAGGCTGCTGAATGGGCACAGATGACAAACGTCAGTTGTTTTCCCCCACGTACTTGTTTATGACGTGACTCGGCGTCATCACGTTGCCACGGGCTGCATGAGGTGTTTTGGTTTCACTCTGGGTTGAGTAGGCAAACAGTCTCTCCTATTTCAGCGGCTGATAATAAAGGGGGGCGATCCAGGCTTGGTACATCCATATTTGGACTTTAAAACTAATCTAACATCTCTGGAGAGACCTGAAAATAGCTGTGGAGCAACGCTCCCCATCCAACCTGACAGCTTGAGAGGATCTGCAGAGAAGAATGGAAGAAACTCCCCAAATACAGGTGTGCCAAGCTTGTAGTGTCATACCCAAGAAGACTCGAGGCTGTAATCACTGCCAAAGGTGATTCAACAAAGTACTGAGTAAAGGGTCTGAATACTTATGTAAATGGCATATTTCAGTTATTTAATTTGCTAAAAACTGTTTTTGCTAAAAGTTTTCTAAATGATTAGAAACAAAAGTAAGTACACATTTCATGTAGTTCCACATGTGAACTTAAAGGAATAAAATACATTATAAACTTGGGGTTCGAGCCCTGAATGCTGATTGGCTGACAAAACATTGCGTTATTGCTTAACTAGGGTTGAATATTTTCCCAGAGAATAAATAAATGTTCTCCTGGGTAACCCGGTATTTCCCGCCAAAACAAGAAGTGTCATTCAAAAGCACATAAATAGGCCTGTCTGGATTTGATGAGAGCTATACATTAAATACGAGCCCTACATCAGACATTTAATGAGCCCAAACCCAAAAAATCCCAAATTATTGTGCCGTTATCCAATGCATATACTGTAGCCAATGATATAGCCTACTGTACATTATGCACGACAGAAAAACATAAAAGCCCATAGATGTAGATAGCTAGATGCTCTCTTTGGTAAATATTTTCTTAACTATTTATTGAACTGCATTGATTAAGGGCTTGTAAGTAAGCATTTCACGCTAAAGTCTACACCGGTTGTATTCGGCGCATGTGACAATTAAAATGTGGTTTGATTTGAAACTAGCTCCAGTAGGCAATTTTTTTTGTGTGAACAGCATTACTGTACTGTATTATACAGACTGGAATTACATACAGTTGAAGTCGGAAGTTTACATACACCTTAGCCAAATACATTTAAACTCAGTTTCACAATTCCTGACATTTAATCCTAGTAAAAATTCCCTGTCTTAGGTCAGGTAGGATCACCACTTTATTTTAAGAATGTGAAATGTCAGAATAATAGTAGAGAGAATTATTTATTTCAGCTTTTATTTCTTTCATTACATTTCCAGTGGGTCAGAAGTTTACATACACTCAATTAGTATTTAGTAGCATTGCCTTTAAATTCTTTAACTTGGGTCAAATGTTTCAGGTAGCCTTCCACAAACTTCCCACAATAAGTTGCATTTTGGCCCATTCCTTGACTTTGTTGTCCTTAAGCCATTTTGCCACAACTTTGGAAGTATGCTTGGGGTCATTGTCCATTTGGAAGACCAATTTGCAACCAAGCTTTAACTTCCTGACTGATGTCTTGAGATGTTGCTTCAATATATCCACATCATTTTCCTCCCTCATGATGCCATCTATTTTGTGAAGTGCACCAGTCCCTCCTGCAGCAAAGCCCCCCCACATCATGATGCTGCCACCCGTTCTTCACGGTTGGGATGGTGTTCTTCGGGTTGCAAGCCTCCCCCTTTTTCCTCCAAGCATAACGATGGTTATTATGGCCAAACAGTTCTATTTTTGTATCATCAGACCAGATTACATTTCTCCAAAAAGTACGATCTTTGTCCCCATGTGCAGTTGCAAACCGTAGTCTGGCTTTTTTATGGCGGGTTTGGAGCAGTGGCCTTTCAGGTTATGTCGATATAGGACTCCTTTTACTGTGGATATAGATACTTCACAAGGTAATCTTCACAAGGTCCTTTGCTGTTCTTCTGGGATTGATTTGCACTTTTTGCACCAAAGTACGTTCATCTCTAGAAGACAGAACGCGTCTCTTTCCTGAGCGGTATGACGGCTGCGTGGTCCCATGGTGTTTATACTTGCGTACTATTGTTTGTACAGATGAACGTGGTACCTTCAGGCATTTGGAAATTGCTCCCAAGGATGAACCACACTTGTGGAGGTCAACAACAAAAAAATTCTGAGGTCTTGGCTGATTTCTTTTGATTTTCCCATGATGTCAAGCAAAGAGGCACTGAGTTTAAAGGTAGGCCTTGAAATACATCCACAGGTACACCTCCAATTGACTCAAATTATGTCAATTAGCCTATCAGAAGCTTCTAAAGCCATGTCATAATTTTCTGACCCACTGGAACTGTGCTACAGTGAATAATAAGACTGTAAACAATTACTTGTGTCATGCACAAAGTAGATGTCCTTACCGACTTCCCAAAACTATAGTTTGTTAACAATACATTTGTGGAGTGGTTGAAAAACTAGTTTTAATGACTCCAACCTAAGTGTATGTAAACTTCCGACTTCAACTGTACATCTTTCAAACCATGATAAAGCAGGGAAGAGAACATGTGATTCTGGTGCAGCACATGCTGCCTACAAAGTTACAAGTATAAGCTAGCAAATTTGATTTTTAAATATAACAGGGCCTATTTGTATAATTAGTAGGCTGACACATATACCTTTCATAAGAGAGAGAAAGAGGTAGGCTAATAACTTTCTTTCTCTCTATTGTTGCTTCATTCCTTCCTCGCTGTAAACAGTTAAATAAGTTGTGTTGTCCTCATCTTCATCATTCTAATGACATCCTTGAATAATATAGGACTAGAATTAGATGCAGAAGACTTTCACAACTCTTCACAAAGATCGAATGGTTATGGGTCTGAATAAATAACTGTTTTAGCCTACTGCAATCGCGCATTCGCTCTTCTTTCAAACTACCTGGGAGTTCTATTGGCTGCTGTATTTAACATTCAGAAAACAAGAGCTAGCGTCCCTTTTCGAATAGTCTATTTGTATAAGCAATGCAAAATTAAAAACACAGTCCAGCAAGCTATTCTAGTCTAGCTTTTCCTGCATGGGACTCCAACTTAACTTTATTTAAGGAGGCAGGTGAGTGCGTATTGCGCAAGAGGCAGAGGCTATATGTTAGAAGCTTATTATGCATAACCCATTATTAACGAGCTAAATATAAGGCTAATAATGCATTGAATGTATTACCTGAAAGAGGTAAGCTTGGACATCTACAATATATGACCAAAAGTATATGGACACCTGCGCGCAAATCAACATTTTATAGCCTCGCATACACATATTTAGCAGATTTTTTTTGCGGGTGTAATGAAATGCTTGTGTTCCTAGCTCCAACTGTTTAGTATTCAGTATTTAGTATTCATTTACTATTCAGATTGTCAGCGATGTATACGCCGAGGAACGGCGTATAGCTTCTCAAAACACTTCATGATGACAGAAGTGAGTGCTACGGGCGACAGTCATTTAGTTAAGTTTGTTTTGTGTTCTTGTGTACAGTAACAATAGCGGACATCTTGAAGCAAGTTAGGACAACAGACTGGGATAGGGAGAGATTGAAAATGTCCGTAAACACACCTGCCAGCTGATCAGAGCATGCTCTGAGGATGCGGCTAGGGATGCCGTCTGGGCCTTGTCGAACATCACATTCCAAAATCATGGGCATTAATATGGAGTCGGTCCCCTCTTTATTGGTATAACAGCCTCCACTCTTCTAGGAAGGCTTTCCACTAGATGTTGGAACATGGCTGCGGGGACTTGCATCCATTCAGCCACAAGCGCATTACTGAGGTTGGGCGATTAGGCATGGCTCGCAGTCTGCATTCCAATTCATCGCAAAGGTGTTTGATGGGGTTGAGGTCAGGGCTCTGTGCAGGCCAGTCAAGTTCTTCCACACCGATCTCAACAAACCATTTATGTATAGACCTCGCTCTGTGCATGGAGGCATAGTCATGCTGAAACAAGTAAGGGCCTTCCCCAAACTGTTGCCCCAAAGTTGGAAGCATAGAATCGTAGCGTTAAGATTTCCCTTCACTTGAATTAAAGGGCTTAGTCAGAACCATGAAAAACAACCCTACTATTCCTCCTCCACAAAACTTTACAGTTGGCACTATGCATTTGGGCAGGTAGCTTTCTCCTGGCATCTGCCAAACCCAGATTTGTCCATCGGACTGCCAGGTGGTGAAGTGTGATTCATCACTACAGAGAACGTGTTTCCACTGCTCCAGAGTCCATTGGAGGCGAGCTTTACACCACTCCAGCCGACGCTTGGCATTGTGCATGGTGATCTTAGGCTTGTGTGTGGCTGCTCGGCCATGGAAACCCATTTCATGAAGCTCCCGACGAACAGTTATTGTGCTAACGTTGCTTCCAGAGGCAGTCTGGAATCCGGTAGAGAGTGTAGCAAACGAGGATAGACAATTTTTACAAGCTACACACTCCAGTACTCTGTGGTCCCGTTCTATGAGCTTGTGTGGCCTACCACGTCGCGACAGAGCTGTTGTTGCTCCTATACATTTCCACTTCACAATAACAGCACTAACAGTTGACCGGGTCAGCTCGAGCAGGGAAGAGATTTGATGAACTGACTTGTTGGAAAGGCGGCCTCCTATGACAGTGCCACGTTGAAGGTTGCTGAGCTCTTCAATAAGGCCATTCTACTGGCAATGTTTGTCTATGGAGATTGCATGGCTGTGTGCTCGATTGTATACACCTGTCAACAACAGGTATAGCTGAAATAGCCACATCAACTAATTTGAAGGGGTGTCCACATACTTTTGTATATACAATGCCTTCGGAAAGTATTCAGCCCCCTTGACTTTTTCCATGTTCTTCGGTTACACCCTTATTCTAAAATTGATTAAGTTATTTTTTTCTCATCAATCTACACATAATACCCCATAATGACAAAGCAAAAACAGGTTTTTAGAAATGTTAGTTAATTTATTAAAACTAAAAAACTTCAATATTACATTTACATAAGTATTCAGACCCTTTACTCAGTACTTTGTTGAAGCACCTTGGCAGCGATTACAGCCTTGAGTCTTCTTGGGTATGACGCTACAAGCTTGGCACACCAGTACTTGGTGAGTTTCTTCCATTCTTCTCTGCAGATCCTCTATAGCTCTGTCAGGTTGGATGGGAAGCGTTGCTGCACAGCTATTTCCAGGTCTCTCCAGAGACGTTCGATCGTGTTCAAGTCCGGGCTCTGGCTGGGCCACTCAAGGACATTCAGAGACTTGTCCGAAGCCACTCCTGCATTGTCTTGGCTGGGTGCTTAGGGTTGTTATTCTGTTGGAAGGTGAACCTTCACCCCAGCCTGAGGTCCGGAGCGCTCTGGAGCAGGTTTTCATCAAGGATCTCTCTGTACTTTGCTCCGTTCATCTTTGCCTCAATGCTGAGTAGTCTCCAAGTCCCTGCTGGTGAAAAACATCCCCATAGCATGATGCTGCCACCACCTTGCTTTACCGAAGGGATGGTGCCAGGTTTCCTCCAGATATGACGCTTGGTATTCAGGCCAAAGAGTTGGTTTCATCAGACCAGACAATCCTGTTTCTCATGGTCTGAGAGTCTTTAGGTGCCTTTTGGCAAACTCCACGCAGGCTGGCATGTGCCTTTTACTGAGAAGTGGCTTCCGTCTGGCGACTCTACCATAAAGGCCTGACTGGAGTGCTGCAGAGATTGTTGTCCTTCTGGAAGGTTCTACCATCTCCACAGAGGAACTCTAGAGCTCTGTCAGAGTGACCATCAGGTTCTTGGTCACCTCCCTGACCAAGGCCCTTCTCCCCCGATTGCTCAGTTTGGCCGGGTAGCCAGCTCAAGGAAGAGTCTTGGTGGTTCCAAACTTCTTCAATTTAACAATGATGGCGGCCACTGTGTTCTTGGGGACCTTCAAAGCTGCATAAATGTTTTTTTTACCCTTCCCCAGATCTGTGCCTTGACACAATCCTGTCTCGGAGCTCTATGAGCTCTAATCCTGTCTCGGACTCTCAGACAATTCCTTCGACCTCATGGCTTGGTTTTTGCTCTGACATGCACTGTCAACTGTGGGATGTTATGTAAACAAGTGTGTGCCTTTCCAAATCATGTCCAATCAATTGAAATGTACCACAAGTGGACTCCAATCAAGTTGTAGAAACATCTTAAGGGTGATCAATGGAAACAGGATGCACCTGAACTCAATTTCACGTCTCATAGCAAAGGGTCTGAATAGTTATGTAAACAAGGTATCTGTTTTTATGTTTTAATAAATGCAAACATTTCTAAAAACCTATGTTCGCTTCGTCATTATGGGGTAGTGTGAAGATTGATTAAATAAAAACAAATCCTATGCAATTTTAGAACAAGGTTGTAACGTAACAAAATGTGGAAAAAGTCAAGGGGTCTGAATACTTTCCGAAGGCACTGAACGAATTTACTAAGTGGTTGTAAAGTCATAAAAACTAACAGGAGAGGGGGGGGGGTTGTTCACATCTCTGCTAGTCAATTCACTGAAAGGGCTAGCGTCATGACACTAGGGATGTACGATATATCGGTGAACATATCAGAATAAGACGATATTTGCTAAAAATGCCAACATCGGTATCGGCCCGATGTGTAGTTTAACGCGATGTGCAAAACCGATGTCAAAACTGACGTGCATACCTATATAACGTAGGTAAATTATGTAATGACGCCACGTAAAATGTTGCGCTACATGTGCAACACAGCATTCCTAACCTAGCCCACAATGTCTGCTGTGTGGATCCAGCAGTCAACAAGTCGAGCAGTCATTTGAAAGAGTAAGAACATTTCAGCGAGACAACTCAAAGGCGAAATCCATTAACGTCAAGATAATGGAATTCAGTACCATTCTCTGTCGTGGGTGATGTTGGCTTTCGCCAACTGGTCGAGCACCGGTACAGATGTTGCCCTACTGGAGTTACACAGTAATAGCGGCACTGTTATTAGCTTCACGACATATTATGGAACGCTGTTTGGGTCTTTGCGTGTCAAAAAAGATACACGTCAAATAACACAGTTCTATTATAGAATGTTGTGTGTTCTGAATTTTCACGCGCACATGCTAGCCTAGCGCCACCACTACAATCAGTAGCACTGTCAAAGCTGTACAAAAAAGTCTGCAAACAGGCAAGCATCGGCCAGGAACAATGTGTTTACAATACCGCGTTGGTAATAAAGCATTATTTGTTCGACCGCAACTTCTGGGGTAACTAGCTTTAGCTTGGTACCTAGCTAGCACCAATATAACCAGCCTGAAAACAATGACCTGTAGAAACTGCAGTCATTTTCATTATTCTTAGCAATGATTTAAGAATCCTTGTGAGTAAGTATTAGCTACAGTGGGGAGAACAAGTATTTGWTACACTGCCGATTTTGCAGGTTTTCCTACTTACAAAGCATGTAGAGGTCTGTAATTTTTATCATAGGTACACTTCAACTGTGAGAGACGGAATTTAAAACAAAAATCCAGAAAATCACATTGTATGATTTTTAAGTAATTAATTCGCATTTTATTGCATGACATAAGTATTTTGGATCACCTACCAACCAGTAAGAATTCCGGCTCTCACAGACCTGTTAGTTTTTCTTTAAGAAGCCCTCCTGTTCTCCACTCATTACCTGTATTACTGCACCTGTTTGAAACTCGTTACCTGTATAAAAGACACCTGTCCACCCACTCAATCAAACAGACTCCAACCTCTCCACAATGGCCAAGACCAGAGAGCTGTGTAAGGACATCAGGATAAAATTGTAGACCTGCACAAGGCTGGGATGGGCTACAGGACAATAGGTAAGCAGCTTGGTGAGAAGGCAACAACTGTTGGCGCAATTATTAGAAAATGGAAGAAGTTCAAGATGACGGTCAATCACCCTCGGTCTGGGGCTCCATGCAAGATCTCACCTCGTGGGGCATCAATGATCATGAGGAAGGTGAGGGATCAGCCCAGAACTACACGTCAGGACTGGTCAATGACCTGAAGAGAGCTGGACCACAGTCTCAAAGAAAACCATTAGTAACACACTAGCCGTCATGGATTAAAATCCTGCAGTGCACGCAAGGTCCCCTGCTCAAGCCAGCGCATGTCCAGGCCCGTCTGAAGTTTGCCAATGACCATCTGGATGATCCAGAGGAGGAATTGGAGAAGGTCATGTGGTCTGATGAGACAAAAATAGAGCTTTTTGGTCTAAACTCCACTCGCCGTGTTTGGAGAAGAAGAAGCATTAGTACAACCCAAGAACACCATCCTAACCGTGAAGCTTGGAGGTGGAAACATCATTCTTTGGGGATGCTTTTCTGCAAAGGGGACAGGACGACTGCACCGTATTGAGGGGAGGATGGATGGGGCCATGCATCGCGAGATCTTGGCCAACAACCTCCTTCCCTCAGTAAGAGCATTGAAGATAGGTCGTGGCTGGGTCTTCAGCATGACAACGACCGAAACACAACACCAGGGCAACTAAGGAGTGGCTCCGTAAGAAGCATCTCAAGGTCCTGGAGTGGCCTAGCCAGTCTCCAGACCTGAACCCAATAGAAAATCTTTGGAGGGAGCTGAAAGTCCGTATTGCCCAGCGACAGCCCCGAAACCTGAAGGATCTGGAGAAGGTCTGTATGGAGGAGTGGGCCAAAATCCCTGCTGCAGTGTGTGCAAACCTGGTCAAGACCTACAGGAAAGTATGATCTCTGTAATTGCAAACAAAGGTTTCTGTACAAATATTAAGTTCTGCTTTTCTGATGTATCAAATACTTATGTCATGCAATAAAATGCAAATGAATTAGCTTAAAAATCATACAATGTGATTTTCTGGATTTTTGTTTTAGATTCCKTCTCTCACAGTTGAAGTGTACCTGTGATAAAAATTACAGACCTCTACATGCTTTGTAAGTAGGAAAACCTGCAAAATCGKCAGTGTATCAAATACTTGTTCTCCCCACTGTAGGTAGCCACTTGTTGTTCGCCTATTGAAATTGAACTTCAGTTCATGAAAATAAATAGCTAGCCAGCTACTTAACCCTGTTGCCAAAAGCTAACGTTATAAGCAGCCAGCTAGCTTCATCTGGCTAGTGATGCTCGACCCGACCAGGTTATATGTTGTGAAGCTAGCCATAATAAGGATTGGTCACAATAGTGGAATTTGCAGTTTGCAATAAAAGTAACTCTTTGAAAGTGATGCAGAAGGTTACAATTGGTGGAATCATGCCATATTTAGACTAGATAATGTTAAACAAGATTGGAATATGAAGCAATGAAATGGGGTATCAGTCAACTTGGTGACACCCACAGAAAACAACTGAAGAGTTTATGCAAATATTAGCATTGTAGCTCTTATCGCAGGACTGTGACTGTGTGAAATCACCTCCCCTGTCAGCCTATTGTGTGTAGTGACATTCATATTGCACTGTACAGCTTTACCTAAGGATTGGGGATCAATGAAATGGTATATCAGTCTACTCAATACCTAATATATTTTTTCCCAATGTCCTCGTCAGTTATCAGACTCCAAAACATCCACGCAGTATTGTTTTTCCTCAGGAAGTGTTTGACAATAAATTTGGCTCAATTCACAGTTGTTTCAGAGTCTCGCAATAAGAGCTACGACGCTAATGTTCTCTGGGTTCTCTGGGTGTCACTGAGTAGACTGATACCCCATGTCATTGATCCACAATTCATAGGTAAGGCTGTACAGTGAAATAAGTATGTCCCCAATGCAATTCTAAAGTATAATACATCCAGTGTGATTTCAACAGATTTTTGTCAAATTAACAAATTATTGTATTTTGTTGATTTTATATAACAACATCCCAACCGTGCTTATGCAATTATGGCATAATTCTACTATTTGTATTCATTTGCGTCACTGTCAATTACATACTTTTATTTTGAAGGCTAACCGCAAAGTCCACTATTGTGGCTAATCTTTATTGTGGCTAGCTTCACATAGATGGGTCCGACCACCATTAATCAAATAAGAACGGTCTTGTAAATTAGGGTTATTTTAGATGATGTTAGCTAACTAACTAACTAGAGCTACTAAAACAGATGTTGTTTTGCTATGTTTTTGAGGAAGAACATTGTTTGCATCCATGAGCTAGCTAGCTTTAATTTTTTATGACCAGGACTGTAGGTGCACAAGACAACTTTACCAGCATCATAGCATACGTATCGATGAATCATTGTGACATATGAAATACGAGTGATAGTGTAATCAATGTGTAATAACTACATAAAAAATGTATACTCGTTCAATTATTATGTGACGTGCAGTCATATTCAGGTCCTGATTGGTCAACAAGCTTATTTGACACGTCAAATAGTGTTATTTGTCACGTCAAATAGTGTTATTTGACAGCATAAAGAGCCAAACGGCGTTCCATAGTATGAGAAATCTTGGTTGAGAATGAAACTGAACAAATGAACAACGAAACCGCACAGCAAGTAAGTGAAAGAAATAGGTTTTGATGATGTTTTACTGATAATGGGGACATATGTAAATGCCAACAAAATAACTTTTTGGTCAGTGTGGTATGTGTAACCTTTATTTAACTAGGCAAGTCAGTTAAGAACAAATTCTTATTTACAACGACGCCTACCCCAGCCAAACCCGAACGACGCTGGGCCAATTGTCCACCGCCTTATGGGACTCCCAATCACGGGCGGATGTCATACAACCTGGATTCGAACCAGGGACTGTAGTGGCGCCTCTTGCACTGAGATGCAGGGCCTTAGACCGCTGTGTCCATGTGTGTGTGTGTGTGTTAACTATTTAACTGTACCAGAATGCTTAAAAGTCTGCTAACATTTTAAATATTGGTATCGTATTTTTTTTGGCAAGGAAAATATTGGATATCGGTATTAGACAAAAATGTCATATCGGTAGATGACTACTTGTATCCATAGTGTAGCGAATTCAGGGGGAGCTCTGAGCTGGACCCAAACCTGGGCCCAGCCACTGTCAAGACAACACATTATAACCGTTACGCCAAGATGTCCGAACTTCTTGATGAGGACGCTAGGTTTTGGGTTAAGGTTTCTACAATAGCTTTCTCTGTGGATTTGAGAGTGGTTACATTTATCCAGCTCCCATCCCTCAGATGTTAACCAAACCAATTCTCAGGGATACCATTTTGTTGCTGTTTAAATCCTTGGTTGCCCCTTTAAAAAAGCCACACAATCAATCAACCAACCAATCTGCAACTCCTCAACTCTTAGTCAAGAGACTGGCATACATAGCATTTATATTAGCCCTCTGATTACATTTACGAGCAAGACCTGCAGCTCTGTTCTTGGCCAGCTGCAACTTAACTAGGTATTTCTTTGCCGTACTTGACCACATGGCTGGACAATAATCAAGCTAAGACAAAACTTTGAACTAAGCCCATGAGGCATGTGTTATATTCTTCAAGAATCAATGGCTATATATAAATAATTATCAAGTCCAAATATGGATGTAACAACTGCAGATTTACCCTTTAACACCACATGTCAGTTCAACAACTGCAGATTTACCCTTTAACACCACACGTCAGTTCAATAACTGCAGAGTTTGTGCCTCTGTTTTTAAGACAGTACTTACTAGTGTTAATCTGGGCCGATTTTCCCAAACGTATTTTACGGCTAAATTCATCGTTAGAACCATAGGATGCCTTAAGACCACTTTGGGAAACCGGGCCCAGATATCCAGTTTCCTCCTCCTTTTTCGATGTGACAGTCAGCTCCCTCTTCTCTTCTTTCACTCCGACAACTCCATCCTCCTCTTGCTCCTCTTCTTTCACCATAACTTCCTCCTCCACTTTCACTCTGAACGCGTCTCCCTCTTCTTTTACTGTAACTTCTCTCTCTTCTTCTTTCACTCTAACAGCCTCATCCTCCACTTGTTGTTGTATTGTAACAGCCTCCACGTCCTCCTTCTCCGTCCAGCAGACCTCTTCTTTAATAGTTGGAGAGTAGCTTAGTGAGGTCATGGTCGGCGATGTTAGCTTGCTAGCTAGGATAGTGCTAATTTAACCAGCCAGCTAGTTTACCAATAACAACACAGTAAATATGACATTAAATGGGATAACTAACTAGATAACAGAAATGGGTTTAAAACACAGTGGCTAATATACACGAAAGCGTCTAACGAGCTGTATCGGTTCGGCTAGCAAGCTACCGAGGTGGCTGTCTAACTGTTGCTGTGGGTAAGAAGCGTCCCGTCCACTAGATTATACGTCACATTGGCAGCATTGCCTTAAAGTCCCACATCGCCATCTGCTCACTGGAGTTTGTAACGCAGTTTAGTCAAATTAATATTTTATTTTCAGACAAAAAAGTTAAAGGGTATGAGGAAGCATGAGTTTTTACTCACCAATGTAACAAGACAGTGTGGTAAAATGTTTTGTTGTAATCACGATCTGGCTACCTATAAGAACAAACAAATCAAATAAATGTGTATTTGTCACATACACATATTTAAATCAAATCAAATTATATTGGTCCCATACACGTGTTTAGCGGGTGTAGATTAATGCTTGTGCTTCTAGCTCCAACAGTGCAGTAATATCTAACAGATTCACAACATATACCCAAACTACAAAATAAATCTAAGTAAGGAATGGATTAAGAATATATATACATATATGTCAGAGCTGCATTGGACTAAGATACAGTGGCATAGTATAGAGTACGATATATACATATGAGATGGGTGATGCAATATTTACACACAATTAAAGTGACTAAGATACCGTAGAATAGTATATAGTACAGTTTATACATATGAGATGAGTAATGCTACATACGGAACATTATTACAGTGGCTAGTGATCCATTATTAAAAGTGGCCAGTAATTCCTAATCTATGTCTATAGGCAGCAGCCTCTGATGTGCTGGACATGGCTGTTTAACAGTCAGTGGTGTAGTATAGAATACAATACAGTATATACATATGAAAGGGTGATGCAATATGTAAACACAATTTAAAAGTGACTAAGATACCGTGGAATAGTGTGKAGTACAGTTTATACATATRAGATGAGTAATGCTACATACGGAACATTATTACAGTGGCTAGTGATCCATTATTAAAAGTGGCCAGTAATTCCTAATCTATGTCTATAAGGCAGCCGCCCCTGATGTGCTAGTGATGGCTGTTTAGCAGTCTGATGGCTATAGCTATAGTCAATTAACTATAGTCAATGAACAGCATTCTTACATGCCTCTTGTCCAGATGGGATAGGGCAGTGTGCAGGCGATTGCATCATCTGTGGACCTATTGGGGGCGGTAAGCAAATTGAATTAGGTCAAGGGAGGCAGGTAAGGTGGAGGTGATATGATCCTTGACTAGTCTCTCAAAGCACTTCATAATGACAGAGGTGAGTGCTACGGGGCGATAGTCTTAGGTACAGGGCCAATGGTGGCCATCTTGAAGCATGTGGGGACAACATACTGGGATAGGGAGAGATTAAATGTATCTGTGAACACACCAGCCAGCTGATCTGCGCATGCTCTGAGGACACGGCTAAGTATACCATCTGGGCCGGCAGCCTTGCGAGGGTTAACATGCTTAAATGTATTACTCAAATCGGCCACGGAGAAGGAGAGCCCACAGTCCTTGGTAGCGGGCCGCGTCGGTGGGACTGTATTATCCTCAAAGCGAGCGAAGAAGGTGTTCAGCCTGTCTGGAAGCAAGACGTTGGTGTCCACGATGTGGCTGGTTTTCCTTTTGTAATCTGTGATTGTCTGTAGACCCTGCCACATACGTCCCGTGTCTAAGCCGTTGAACTTTGTCCCTATACCGATGTTTAGCCTGCTTGATTGCTTTGCGGAGGGAATAACTACACTGTTTGTATTCTTCCATATTCCCAGTTTTCTTGCCCTGGTTAAATGCGGTGGTTCGCGCTTTCAGTTTTGCGCGAATGCTGCCATCTATCCACGGTTTCTGGATGGGGTAGGTTTTAATAGTCATAGACCGCTATGGCTATTATTTATGAAAATTCTCGCTGGAGATAGTACGGTCGGCATTTAATTATGAGATATTCTAGATCGGGTGAACAGAAGAGTTTCTGTATGTTATCACAGTTACACCATATGTCGTTAATCATAAAACATATACCTCCACCCTTCTGCCTCCTGGAGAGATGTTTGTTCCTGTCGGTGGAATGTACTGAGATCCGAACTGGCTTTACAGAGTCAGACAGTATATCGAGAGAGAGCCATGTTTCCGTGAAGCAGAGTACATTCCAATCCCTGGTGTCCCTCTGAAAAGCAACTCTTGCCTTGAGCTCATCAATTTTATTATCCAGAGATTGGACATTAGCGAGTAAAATACTCGGGAGCGGTGGGTGTTGTGCACGGACCGGTGGGTGTTGTGAGTCGGACCAGAAGACCACCTCGAGTACCTCTCCTTCGCTGGCGTTGTTTTGGGTCAGCCTCTGGAATAAGTTTGATTGCTCTCGGGAGAGCAAACAAAGGATCCGCTCCAGGGAAGTCATAATCCTGGTTTTAATGCTGGAAGTTCTGGTGAGTTACCACCGCTATAATAGCCAATAGTTCTTCCCAGCTGTATGTAATGACACAAAACAATTGCTGAGCTAATAATGTAAAAAATAGTACATGAATAAACAAAATACTGCAGAGTTGCTTAAGAGCTAGTAGCGATGCTGCCATCTCCGTCGGCGGCAGCAGATGTTATTGCGGGTGTAGCGAAATGCTTGTGTTCCGAGCTTCAACAGTGCAGTAGTATCTAAATATTCACAACAATACACACAGATCTCAAAGTAAAATAATGGAATTGTAAATGTTAGGCCGATCAATGTCGAAGTGGCATTGACTAGAATACAGTACATCCAGTGCATTCGGAAAGTATTCAGACCTATTCAATTTTTCCACATTCTGTTACGTTAATCTATTCTAAAATAGATGAAATAGTTTTTTCATCAATCTACACACAATACCCCATAATGACAAAGCAAAAATAGGTTTTTAGACATTTTTGCTAATATATTGCATTGTATTACTGTACATTCAGACTTGTCCCGAAGCTAGTCCCATGTAGCCTTGGCTGTGTACTTAGGGTTGTTGTCCTGTTGGAAGGTGAACCTTCACCCCAGTCTGAGGTCCAGGTTTTCATAAAGGATCTCTCTGTACTTTGCTCCATTCAGCTTTCCCTCGACCCTGACTAGTCTCCCAGTCCCTGCCGCGGAAAAACATCACCACTGTAACGCTTCTCGTGGGCTGAAGGAGGGGGGGTGGAGGCGCACTGGAGGTCTGGAGCGCCAAGCTGGCACAAGACGTGCAGGGCTGGGGAGGCGCACAGGAGGCCTGGTGCGTGGGGCTGGCACAGTCTTCACCAGACGGCTAGCACGCACCTCAGGACGAGTATGGAGAGCTTACTCAGGTGACATCAAATCGGGGACACGCTCCGTCGGGCGGATGTCGTGCCTCATGCACCAACACAGCAACTCTCTCATTACTCTCTCCTCCAATCTCCCCATCAACTCCTTCACTGTCTCTGCTTCGCTCCCTTCGCTCACCTCCAATTTCACCCCGACTGGCTCTGATTCCATCCTCGGCTCCCTACGGTAAGCACGGGGAGTTGGCTCAGGTCTGAATCCTGACTCTGCCACACTCCCCGTGTGCCCCCCCCAAAAAAAATTTGGGGGCTGCCTCTCATGTCTGCTTCGTTGCCGTGACTCCTGGTAGCGAAGTTGTTCCTCCCTCGCTACTTCAGCCTGTTTCCATGGCAGGGTCTTGTCCCCTGCCATCACCTCCTCCCATGTCCACGATGTCCTCCATTCTCTCTTCTCCCGGGCCCAGGATCCCTGCTCCTCCTGGCCACGCTGCTTGGTCCTTTGGTGGTGGGTAGTTCTGTAACGCTTCTCGTGGGCTGAAGGAAGAGTGGACCAAGGTGCAGCGTTTAAAGTGTTCATGATTTAATCCAAAAAAACTAATCGAACAAAAACAACAAACAAGAGAACGAAAGCTAAACAGTTTTGTCTGGTGCAGACACAAAAACAGAAACCAACTACCCACAAACCACAGGTGGGAAAAGGCTACCTAAGTATGGTTCTCAATCAGAGACAACGATAGACAGCTGCCTCTGATTGAGAACCACACCCGGCCAAACACATAGAAATAGAAAACATAGAACAAAAACATAGAATGCCCACCCCAACTCACGCCCTGACCAAACCAAAATAGAGACATAAAAAGGATCTCTAAGGTCAGGGTGTGACACCCACAACATAATGCTGCCATGCTTCACCGAAGGGATGGTGCCAGGTTTCCTCCATGCTTGACATTCAGGCAAAAGAGTTCAATCTTGGTATCATCAGACCAGAGAATCTTGTTTCTGATGGCCTGAGAGGCCTTTAGGTGCCTTTTGGTAAAGAGGACTGTCATGTGCCTTTTACTGAGGAGTGGCTTCCGCCTGGCCACTCTACCATAAAGGCCTGATTGGTGGATTGCTGCAGAGATGGTTGTCCTTCTGGAAGGTTCTCCCTTCTCCACAGAGGAACTCTGGAGCTCTGTCAGAGTGACAATCGGGTTCTTGGTCACCTCCCTGACCAAGGCTCTTCTCCCACGACTGGTCAGTTTGACCGGGCAGACAGCTCTAGGAAGAGTCTTGGTGGTTCAAACTTCTTCCATTTAAAATGATGGACGCCACTGTGATCTTGGGGATCTTGGGAATTTTTTTGGTACCCTTCCCCAGATCTGTGACTCGACACAATCCTGTCTCTGAGCTCTAAATCAAATCTAATTTTATATGTCACATGCGCCGAAAACAACTGTAGACCTCACAGTTAAAATTGCTTACAAGTCCTTAACTAACAATGCAGTTTGCAGAAAAATAAGTGTTAGGAAAGTATTTACTAAATAAACTCAAGTAAATAAAAAAAATAAAAAATAACTATAAAAATAACAAATAATTAAAAAATAATAGTAAAGAGGCTACAGTATATACAGGGGGTGCCGGTACAGAGTCAATGTGCGGGGGTACAGGTTAGTCGATGTAATTTGTACATGCACACTACCGTTCAAAGGTTTGGGGCCACTTAGAAATTTCACAGGAGTGATGGTTGCTGATAATGGGCCTCTGTACGCCTATGTAGATATTCCATTTTAAAAATCAGCCATTTCCAGCTACAATAGTCATTTACAGCATTAACAATGTCTACACTGTATTATAGATCAATTTGATGATATTTTAATGGACAAAACATGTGCTTTTCTTTAAAAAAAAGGACATTTCTAAGTGACCCCAAACTTTTTAATGCTAGTGTAGGTAGGGGTAA
The DNA here is from genome assembly GCF_002910315.2 of Salvelinus sp. IW2-2015. Taxonomy (NCBI): domain Eukaryota; kingdom Metazoa; phylum Chordata; class Actinopteri; order Salmoniformes; family Salmonidae; genus Salvelinus; species Salvelinus sp. IW2-2015. The sequence goes on from NC_036858.1 coordinate 46,268,213, forward strand.
GGTGACTATGCAAAGATAATAAACAGCGAGTAGCAGCAATGTAAAAGCAAACGGGGGGGGGGTCAATGCAAATCGTCCGGGTGGTAATTTTATTAATTGTTCAGCAGTCTTAAGGCTTGGGGGTAGAAGCTGTTAAGGTGTTCTTCGGCTTGCAAGCCTCCCCCTTTTTCTTCCAAACATAATGATGGTCATTATGGCCAAACAGTTCTATTTTTGTTTCATCAGACCAGAGGACATTTTTCCAAAAAGTACGATCTTTGTCCCCAGTTGCAGTTGCAAACCGTAGTCTGTTTTTTTTATGGCGGGTTTGGAGCAGTGACTTCTTCCTTGATGAGCGACCTTTCAGGTTATGTCGATATAGGACTCGTTTAACTGTGGATATAGATACTTTTGTACCCGTTTCCTTCAGCATCTTCACAAGGTCCTTTGCTGTTCTTCTGGGATTGATTTGAACTTTTCGCACCAAAGTACGTTCATCTCTAGGAGACAGAACGCATCTCCTTCCTGAGCGGTATGATGGCTGCGTGGTCCCATGGTGTTTATACTTGCATACTATTGTTTGTACAGATGAATGTGGTACCTTCAGGCGTTTGGAAATTGCTCCCAAGGTTGAACCAGACTTGTGGAGGTCTCCAATTGTTTTTCTGAGGTCTTGGCTGATTTCTTTTGATTTTCCCATGATGTCAAGCAAAGAGGCACTGAGTTTGAAGGTAGGCCTTGAAATACATCCACAGGTANGTTTGTACAGATGAACGTGGTACCTTCAGGCATTTGGAAATTACTCCCAGACTTGTGAACCAGACTTGTGGAGGTCTACAATTATTTTTCTGAAGTCTTGGCTGATTTCTTTTGATTTTCCCATGATGTCAAGCAAAGAGGCACTGAGTTTGAAGGTAGGCCTTGAAATACATCCACAGGTACACCTCCAATTGACTCAAATTACATCAATTAGCCTATCAGAAGCTTCTAAAGCCATGACATCATTTTCTGGAATTTTCCAAGCTGTTTAAAAGCACAGTCAACTTAGTGTATGTAAACTTCTGACCCACTGGAATTGTGATATAGTGAATTATAAGTGAAATAATCTGTCTGTAAACAATTGTTGGAAAAATGACTTGTGTCAAGCGCAAGGTAGATGTCCTAACCGACTTGCCAGAACTATAAATTGTTTTCAAGACATTTGTGGAGTGGTTGAAAAACGAGTTTTAATGACTCCAACCTAAGTGTATATAAACTTCCGACTTCAACTGTAAGTCCTGGATCGCAGGAATTTTGGCCCCAGTGATGTACTGGGCTGTATGCACTTCCCTCTGTAGCGCCTTACGGTCGGATGCCAAACAGTTGCGATACCAGAGACCTGGCAGTGGGGTGCCAGGACAACAACCTCTTCCTCAACGTGAGCAAGACAAATGAAATGATCGTAGACTACTGGAAAAGGAGGGCCAAACACGCTCCCATTCACATCGACGGGGGTTGTAGTGGAGCGGGTTGAAAGTTTCAAGTTCCTTGGTGTCCACATCACCAACAAACTATCATGGTCCAAACACACCAAGAACACCAAGAAAGTCATGAAGACAGCACGACAACACCTTTTCCCCCCCAGGAGAATGAAAAGATTTGGCATGGGTTCCCAGATACTCAAAAAGTTCAACAGCTTCACCATCCTGAACGGTTGCATCACTGCCTGGTATGGCAACTGCTCGGCATCCAACCGTAAGGCTCTACAGAGGGTAGGGCGTACAGCCCAGTACATCACTGGGGCCAAGCTTCCTGCTGCTACTCGCTGTTAATTATCTATGCATAGTCACCTTACCCCTACCTACATGTACAAATTACCTCGACTAACCTGTATCCCCGCACATTGATTCAGTACCGATACCCCCTGTATATAGCCTCATTATTATTATTTTATTGTTTAATTTTAGTTTTTTTTGTTTATTGTGTCAATATTTTCTTACCTCTATTTTCTTAAAACTCGCATTGTTGGTTAATTGCTTGTCAGTAAGCATTTCACGGCAAGGTCTACACCTGTTGTATTCGGCGCATATGACAAATACAATTTGATTTGATTTGAGCTTGGTAGCTAGCTCAAGCTGGCTAACATTAGCCACACCTCATGCCCTTCACGGACTGTGTTGCCAAAGATTTGTATAACTAACCCAAGATAGACCAGAGCCTATCGTTTCCATTGGGAGCAAATCAAATTAATCATAGTGGGCACAACAAGCAAGGAGGTGGGCAAAGCCAAGCATGAGCTAGCGAGATCCTATTGGCACGTTGTAGTATTTGTTTGCATATTTCCGTTAGGAAACACCTACTCTGTGAAGTGCACGTGTGCAATAACTCAATTCGCCCTTGCACTCCTTGTCACACCCTGATCTGTTTCACCTGTCCTTGTGCTTGTCTCCACCCCCCTCCAGGTGTCGCCCATCTTCCCCATTATCCCCTGTGTATTTATACCTGTGTTATCTGTCTGTCTGGGCCAGTTCATCTTGTTTGTCAAGTCAGACAGCATTTTTTGTCTCAGCTCTTGCTTTCCCCAGTCTCTCTTTTCTTGCCCTCCTGGTTTTGACCCTTGCTTGTCCTGACTCTGAGCCCGCCTGCCTGACAACTCTGCCTACCCTGAGCCTGCCTGTCATCCTGTAACTTTGCCCCACCTCTGGATTACTGACCTCTGCCTGCCCTTGACCTGTCTTTTGCCTGCCCCTGTTGGATTATTAAACTGTTGTTAATTTGACATTGTCTGCATCTGGGTCTTACCTTCAAACCTGATACTCCTTCAAAACAAAGCACTTTTTAGAAACGTAGGCAAACGATACAGTCTACAAAACGTAGTCCACTCTGTTTGTTATAGATTTTAGTTTTGGAAACAGAAAACTGTACTGAGATCAAATGTTTCATTGAGGAGGAAATTAGTAAAACGTCGACCCAAATCCATTTCACTCCATTTTCTCCCACTGCCGGCCACTGGGCTTCCTCTCATCACCATATTTGGTAGCCAAACGGATGCTTCACATTTATACATCCGGTGAGATATCTGGCTAATTGTTCTATCTGTGGAGTGGCTGTGTTATTAGGTTGTGGGCCAAAGCCGAAAGACTGAAGTTAATCAATCCCCGTCGAGGGAGGAGCTGTTTTTTTGTTGTATATGACAGTATTGGCACCTTCATTTCTTGCACATTTTCTCACAAAAAGAATATTTCAACACTATGTCTGCTCAGGCAATTTGACTGATGGAAACTGTAGAACTGTCATGAACGCATGCTTCAGTATTCCCCCTTCTATCTAGGACCATTTGTGTGCCCAGGCCTCATAGACGTATCGAAAGGATCCCATCCTGCTCACCAATGTAGCTAACCAACGTAGAGAGAGACAAGTGCCTTAGCAGAATGCAATCTACAGTGCCATGTAAAAGTATTCATCCCCCTTGGCGTTTTTCCTATTTTGTTGCATTACAACCTGTAATTTAAATTGATTTTATTTGGATTTAATGTAATGGACATACACAAAATAGTTTAAATTGGTGAAGTGAAATGGAAAAAATAACTTTTTCAAAAGATTCAAAAAAATAAAAACTGAAAAGTGGTGCGTGAGTATGTATTCACCCCCTTTGCAATGAAGCCCCTAAATAAGATCTGGTGCAACTAATTACCTTCAGAAGTCACATAATTAGTGTCACATGATCTGTCACATGATCTCAGTATATATACACCTGTTCTGAAAGGCCCCAGAGTCTGCAACTCTGCAACAACCACTAAGCAAGGGGCACCACCAAGCAAGCGGCACCGTGAAGACCAAGGAGCTCTCCAAACAGGTCAGGGACAAAGTTCTGGAGAAGTACAGATCAGGGTTGGGTTATACAAATATATACAAAACTTTGAACATCCCACGGAGCACCATTAAATCCATTATTTAAAAAATGGAAAGAATATGGCACCACAATAAACCTGCCAAGAGAGGGCCACCCACCAAAACTCACAGACCAGGCAAGGGGGGCATTAATCAGAGAGGCAACAAAGAGACCAAAGCTCCACTGTGGAGATTGGAGTATCTGTCCATAGGACCACTTTAAGCCGTACACTCCACAGAGCTAGGTTTTACGGAAGAGTGGCCAGAAAAAAGCCATTGAACACGTTTGGTGCCAAAAGGCATATGGGAGACTTCCCAAACATATGGAAGAAGGTACTCTGTTCAGATGAGATGAAAAAAATGTACCTTTTTGGCCATCAAGGAAAATGCTATTTCTGGCGCAAACCCAACACCTCTCATCACCATCCCCACAGTGAAGCATGGTGGTGGCAGCATCATGCTGTGGGGATGTTTTTCTGGGAAACTGGTCAGAAATGAAGAAATGATGGATGGAGCTAAATACAGGGAAATTCTTGAGGGGAAACCTGTTTCAGTCTTCCAGAGATTTGAGACTGGGACGGAGGTTCCCCTTCCAGCAGGACAATGACCCTAAGCATACTGCTAAAGCAACACTCGAATGGTTTAAGGGGAAACATTTAAATGTCTTGGAATGGCCTAGTAAAAGCCCAGACCTCTATCCAATTGAGAATCTGTGGTATGACATGAAGATTGCCGTAAACCAGCGGAACCCATCCAACTTGAAGGAGCTTGAGCAGTTTTGCCTTGAAGAATGGGCAAAAATCCCAGTGGCTAGATGTGCCAAGCTTATAGAGACATACCCCAAGAGACTTGCAGCTATAATTGCTGCAAAAGGTGGCTCTACAAAGTATTGACTTTGGGGAGATGAATAGTTATGCACACTCAAGTTTTCAGTTTTTTTGTCTTATTTCTTGTTAGTTTCACAATAAAAAATATTTTGCATCTTCAAAGTGGTAGGCATGTTGTGTAAATCAAACGATACAAACCCCCCAAAAAATCAATTTTAATTCTAGGTTGTAAGGCAACAAAATAGGAAAAATGCCAAGGGGGTGAATACTTTCGCAAGCCACTGTAAAGCTTGTGTGGTACAGAGGCGTGAACTCTACCATCTATGGCAAAAGCCTGGACTCCTGACGGGGACAATATAATTTTCTCTGCTGTATGTTACAATAGTTAAATAATCCGTTTGTCACCTGTAGCCTAGTGGTTAGAGCGTCGGTCTTGTAACCGCAAGGTTGTCACGCCCTGGCCTTAGTATTCTTTGTTTTCTTTATTATTTTAGTTAGGTCAGGGTGTGACATGGGGTATGTTTGTGTTTTTGTCTTGTCTTGGGTGGTTGTAGTGTCTAGGGGGATTTGTTAGAGTGTATGGGTTTGTGTTGAGTGAATGTTTCTAGAGAAGTCTATGGTTGAGTGAATGTGTCTAGGTATGTCTATGGTTGCCTGAGTGGTTCTCAATCAGAGACAGATGTTTTTCATTTGTCTCTGATTGGGAGCCATATTTAAGGCGGCCATAGGCATCATGTATTTGTGGGTAATTGTCTATGTTCTATGTTGCATGTGTGCACTAGTTTTTTCATAGCTTCACGTTCGTCTGTTTGTTGTTTTGTTTCATTTTTCTTCTTATAATTAAAGAAGATGTATTTTGCACACGCTGCGCCTTGGTCATCTCTCTCTCCTCCACACGATCGTGACAGAATTACCCACCAAAGGACCAAGCAGCGTGTGAAACAACAACAGGACCCACCTACACAGGATTCATGGACATGGGAGGAGATATTGGATGGTAAGGGACCTTGGGCTCAACCTGGAGAATATCGCCGCCCCAAAGCTGAGCTGGAGGCAGCGAAAGCAGAGAGGCGGCGATATGAGGAGGCAGCACGGAGGCAAGGCTGGAAGCCCGTGAGTACAACCCAAACATTTCTTGGGGGGGGGCTTAAAGGGAGTGTGGCGAAGTCAGGTAGGAGACCTGCGCATACTCCCTGTACTTACCGTGGAGAGCGAGAGTACGGGCAGACACCGTGTTACGCAGTAGAGCGCATGGTGTCTCCTGTACGCGTGCATAGCCCGGTTCGGTACATTCCAGCTCCACATATCGGCCGGGCTAGATTGAGCGTTGAGCCGGATGTCATGAAGCCGGCCCAACGCATCTGGCCACCAGTGCGTCTCCTCGGGCCGGCTTACATGGCACCAGCCTTATTACACACAACAAAATAAATGAATAGCCCTATGGCCGCCTTAAATATGCTCCCAATCAGAGACAAATGAAAAACATCTGTCTCTGATTGAGAACCACTCAGGACACCATAGACAAAAACTATACCATACGCATCACAACACCATAGACTTTCTAGAAACATTCACCATACAACCAAACCCATACACTCTAACAAATCCCCCTAGACACTACAACCACCCAAGACAAGACAAAACACAAACATACCCCATGTCACAC
>NC_036858.1:46278800-46508801 GCF_002910315.2 Salvelinus sp. IW2-2015
GTGCACACATGCAACATAGAACATAGACAATTACCCACAAATACATGATGCCTATGGCCGCCTTAAATATGGCTCCCAATCAGAGACAAATGAAAAACATCTGTCTCTGAATGAGAACCACTCAGGCAACCATAGACATACCTAGACACATTCACTCAACCATAGACTCTCTAGAAACATTCACTCAACACCAAACCCATACACTCTAACAAATCCCCCTAGACACTACAACCACCCAAGACAAGACAAAAACACAAACATACCCCATGTCACACCCTGACCTAACTAAAATAATAAAGAAAACAAAGAATACTAAGGCCAGGGCGTGACAGTACCCCCCCAAAAGGTGCGGACTCCGGCCGCAAAACCTGACACATAAAGGGAGGGTCCGGGTGGCCTTAATATGCGGCGGCTTGGTGCGGGACGTGGCCCCACTCCAGCATTGTCAATATCCGCTTCGTGTCTCTGGTGATCCTGGCTGGCGGGCGACTCTGGCTGCTCATGGCTGCGGCGCACTCTGCTGCCTCATGGCTGGCGGGCGACTCTGGCTGCTCATGGCTGGCGGCGACTCTGGCTGCTCATGGCTGGCGGGCGACTCTGGCTGCTCATGGCTGGCGGGCGACCTGCTGCTCAGGCTGGCGGCGACTCTGGCTGCTCATGGCTGCGGCGACTCTGGCTGCTTCATGGCTGGCGGGCGGCTCTGGCCAGATCCTGTCTGGTTGGCTGCTCTGGCAGATCCTGTCTGTTGCGGCTCTGGCAGATCCTGTCTGGTTGGCGGCTCTGGCAGATCTGACTGACGAACGGCTCTAGCGGCTCCTGACTGACGAACGGCTCTGAGGGCTCGGGACAGACGGGCGGCTCTGACGGCTCGGGACATACGGATGGCTCAGATGGCGCTGGTAGACGATGGCTCAGATGGCGCTGGGTAGACGGATGGCTCAGATGGCTGGGTAACGGATGCTCAGAGGCGCTTGCAGACGGGCAGCTCTGGCCGCTGAGGCGCACTGTAGGCCTGGTGCGTGTGCCGGAACAGGTGTACCGGGCTGGGGACACGCATCTCAGGGCTAGTGCGGAGAAGGAACAGGGCATACTGGACCCTGGAGACGCACATTAGGCCTGGTGCGTGGTGCGGAACTGGTGAGCCGGGCTGGGGACACGCATCTCAGGGCTAGTGCGGGGAGCAGCAACAGGACGCACAGGACTCTGGAGAACGCACAGGAGCTTGGTGCGTGGTGTAGGCACTGGTGGTAATGGCTGGAGACACGCACCACAGCGCTAGTGCGTGGAGGAGGAACTGGGCTCTGGAGACGCACTGGAAGCCTGGTGCGTGGTGTAGGCACTGTGGTACTGGGCTGGAGCGGGAGGTGGCGCCGGAAATACCGGACCGTGCAGGCGTACTGGCTCCCTTGAGCACTGAGCCTGCCCAACCTTACCTGGTTGTATGCTCCCCGTCGGCCCGACCAGTGCGGGTAGGTGGAATAACCCGCACCGGCCTATGTAGGCGAACGCGGGACACCATACGTTTGTCTATGTTCTATGTTGCATGTGTGCACTAGTTTTTTCATAGCTTCACGTTCGTCTGTTTGTTGTTTTGTTTCATTTTTCTTCTTATAATTAAAGAAGATGTATTTTGCACACGCTGCGCCTTGGTCATCTCTCTCTCCTATAGACGATCGTGACAAAGGTTGCAAGATTGAATCCCCGAGCTGACAAGGTAAAAATCTGTCGTTCTGCCCCTGAACAAGGCAGTTAACCCACTGTTCCTAGGCCATCATTGAAAACAAGAATTTGTTCTTAACTGACTTGCCTAGTTAAATAAATGTCAGGGTTGTGTGCGGAGAATGTATGGAGTCAAACGCAGGACACAGGTCTGAGCGAAACCACAGAGTTTTTACTCAAAATATATGCACAATTCCACAAATGGAAAAGAAACAGATACGGACACGTATCAAATACAACACCTAACGCACAAACAATCACGGACAAACATAAATGAAAGACAGAGGGTTAAATAGGGAACATGATGGGGGGAATTGAAACCAGGTGTGTAAAATACAGACAAAACAAAACGAAACCGAAAAATGGATCGATGGTGACTAGAAAGCCGGTGACGTCGACCGCCGAACACCACCCGAACAAGGAGAAGGGCCGACTTCGGCGGAAGTCGTGACAATAAAGGGGGAAAAAAACAAGCACGTGTATCTGTAGTTGGTGTTCTTCAACTCTATAAATGCACTACACTGTGTAAGAGAAAACCCAAATATAAAAGACAACAGGCAAATACATATGTGGTCTAAATAGCGACGGTAGGGTTAGTTCAAACTGTGGGACTTGGTGAATAGATCATGTGAGACAAAAGTGAAAGAAAATACCCTTACAAAAAAGTCCAGAAGATACAGAAGATAGCACTATTTGGTAAAAGACCAAGTCCATATTATGGCAAGAACAGCTCAAATAAGCAAAGAGAAACGACAGTCCATCATTACTTTAAGACATGAAGGTCAGTCAATGTGGAAAATTTCAAGAACTTTGAACGTTTCTTGAAGTACAGTCGCAAAAAACATCAAGCGCTTTGATGAAACTGGATCTCATGAGGACCGCCACAGGAAAGGAAGACGCAAAGTTACCTCTGCTGCAGAGGATAAGTTCATTAGAATTACCAGCCTCAGAAATTGCAGCCCAAATAAATGCTTCACAGAGTTCAACAGACATATCTCAACATCAACTGTTCATAGGAGACTGCGTTAATCAGGCCTTCATGGTTAAATTGCTGCAAAGAAACCACTACTAAAGGACACCAATAATAAGAAGAGACTTGATTGGGCTAAGAAACACAAGCAATGGACATTAGACCGGTGAAAATCGGTCTTTTTTGAGTCCAAATTTGAGATTTTTGGTTCAAACTGCCATGTCTTTGTGAGACGCAGAGTAGGTGAACGGATGCATGTGTGGTTCCCACCGTGAAGCATGGAGGAGGAGTTGTGGTGGTGTGGGGGTGCTTTGCTGGTGACACTGTGATTAATTTAGAATTCAAGGCACACTTAGCCAGCATGGCTACCACAGCATTCTGCAGCGATACGCCATCCCATCTGGTTTGCGCTTAGTAGGACTATCATTTGTTCTTTTACAGGATAATGACCCAACACACCTCCAGGCTGTTTAACTTCTACTTGGTCACAATCCCGGATCCGGGAGCATCCTCATCAGTAAAAAAGCTGACTAGCATAGCCTAGCATAGCGCCACAAGTAAATACTAGCATATAAATATCATGAAATCACAAGTCCAAGACACCAAATGAAAGATACACATCTTGTGAATCCAGCCATCATTTCCGATTTTTAAAATGTTTTACAGCGACAACACAATATGTATTTCTATTAGCTAACCACGATAGCAAAAGACTCAACCGCATATTTTAAAAAAAAAATTACCGCATAGGTAGCTATCACAAATTCGACCAAATAAAGATATAATTAGTCACTAACCAAGAAACAACTTCATCAGATGACAGTCTTATAATATGTTATACAATAAATCTATGTTTTGTTCGAAAAATGTGCATATTTCAGGTATAAATCATAGTTTTACATTGCAGCTACAATCACAAATATCACCAAAGCAGCTAGAATAACTACAGAGAGCAACGTGAAATAACTAAATACTCATCATAAAACATTTATGAAAAATACATGGTGTACAGCAAATGAAAGACAAACATCTTGTGAATCCAGCCAATATTTTTACAGCGAAAACACAATATAGCATTATATTAGCTTACTACAATAGCCAACCACACAACCGCATTCATACACCGCAAAGGTAGCGATAGCGAAAAAAACAGCAAAAGATATACATTTATTCACTAACCTTGACAAACTTCATCAGATGACAGTCCTATAACATCATATTACACAATACATATATGTTTTGTTCGAAAATGTGCATATTTAGCGGTACAAATCGTGGTTTTACAATGTGAATACGTAGTCAAAATGCACAAAATTGCCCGGAGAAATCTTGGAGAGTCACCTAATCTAATCAAATAACTCATCATAAACTTTACTAAAAAATACATGTTGTACAGCAAATGAAAGATACACTAGTTCTTAATGCAACCGCTGTGTTAGATTAAAAAAAAAAAACTTTAGTACGACAAACAGCTTACGTTATAGCGAGACAGCGCCCAAAATAAGGGCGGAAAACATTCCATCAGAATGTTGTACAAGTTGTCATTTGTCCAGAATAATCGTTGTTTGGTTGTAGAATGTCCTATTCTCCTATCGAATTAGCAACCAAAGCTAGCCATGTGGCGCAATCGTGCCCAACTTCACATAACGCAAAGAAAATAAAATGCCGAAAATCGCAATAAACGTTCAATAAACTGATATAACTCGGTTTAAAATAACTACTTTATGATGTTTTTGTCACATATATCAAATAAAATCAGAGCCAGAGATATCTAACGTCTATACCGAAAGCTTTTCAGAACGCAACCTGGGGTTCCTTCTCGCGTCTTCCAAGACAATGAAAATTCCAGACACGTCATTCCAAAAGCTCTTGTTCGGCCTCAGATCAAGCTAGACACCCCATTCCACCTCTCACTGCCTGTTGACATCTAGTGGAAGGCGTATGCAGTGCATGTAGATCCATAGATTTCAGGCAAATTAATAGGAAGGCCCTGGAACAGAGCCTCGATTTCAGATTTTTCACTTCCTGACAGGAAGTTTGCTGCAAAATTAGTTCTGTTTTACTCACAGATATAATTCAAACGGTTCTAGACACTAGAGAGTGTTTTCTATCCAATAGTAATAATAATATGCATATTGTACGAGCAAGAATTGAGTACGAGGCAGTTTAATTTGGGCACGATTTTTTACAAAGTGAAAATAGCGCCCCCCTATTGAGAAAAGGTTTAAGGGCTATTTGATCAAGAAGGAGAGTGATGGAGTGCTGCATCAGATGAACTGGCCTCCACAATCACCCGACCTCAATCCAATTGAGATGTTTTGGGATGAGTTGGACCGCAGAGTGAAGGAAAAGTAGCCAACAAGTGCTCAGCATATGTGGGAACTCCTTCAAGACCGTTGGAAAATCATTCCTCATGAAGCTGGTTGAAAGAATGCCAAGTGTGTGCAAAGCTGTCATCAAGGCAAMGGGTGGCTACTTTGAAGAACCTAAAATCTAAAATCTATTTTGATTTGTTTAACACTTTTTTGGTTACTACATGATTCCGTATGTGTTATTTCATAGTTATAATGTCTTCACTATTATTCTACAATGTAGAGCATACTAAAAATAAAGAAAAACCCTTGAATGACTAGGTGTGTCTAAACTTTTGACTGGTACTGTAGATCATGAAGGAACGTCTAGGGCAAGATTTTTATTTATTTATTTCTCTTCACAATTATACGAGGGTCAGGGTTTTTCAATGTGTAATGTCTAATGAAGGCAATAGGGCGGTGGTCACTGATATCATCTGCAACAACACCACTAGCCAAATACTTATGGGCATGGTTTGTCAGGATAAAGTCAATCAACGAGGAGTTTGCTAGGTTTTTTACATTCATCCGAGTTGGTTTCGTTATCAACTGAGTTAAGTTGAATGCAAGACAGATATTTTTAAACTGATCTGAGGCATGAGTAATCCAATCAAGATATACTTCTCCTAACACAACCAGTTCAGATGCCAGAAAGGGTTTCAAATAATCAGAAATAAAACCAACAGCCAGACGAAGCAGTTTGGGGTAGACCACAGCAATAAATACTGTATATGCATATTTTGGCTTATGGCCATTTCTACAATCCAGTTCACACATTTTGGGGACAGAGATGCTAAGATAGCATGATGCCATTAGAGTAGATCAAGGGTTCCCAAACTTTTGGCATCCAATGGCTCTATCGAACAAGGACAACCATATCTACACACACAAAAAAGTATAGTTCGATCAGTATAACATAGAGCCTTCACAAAATGCCTCAAAGCAGGCCTACATTTATTTTCAGATCTCACCCCCCTCCCCATTCAATACACCGGAAGCTGTCATAGGGTTTATCATTCAACGCACAAAGCCCAGACCTGCCTTCCACCTAGGCAATTATGTATAAAATACATCTCACTGTCCTAGAAATGCCTCGGACATGATGAAAACATGCCAAGATTCCCCCAGGGTGAAATTCCCCTTCAACCTTAACCATAACCCTTAACTAACCCTAACCTTAACCCTTACCTTAACCATTTTAAATTTCAACTTCAATGGGGTAGGGACGTCCCAAGGTACCCGGATAGAACTGACTATGCGCAATCGAGAGGGATAGAGTAGAGAGCAGTTGCTTCGCGAGGTATCTCTACATAAAAATACATGATCTAAGTGATTGATAGTTGGTATTCAGCAGACATAAAAGTATACCTTATTTAGTTTAACTTTTACTTGGTACTCATCCCGGATCCGGGAGCACCCCCCACAGTAAAAAAGCTGACTAGCATAGCCTAGCATAGCGTCACAAGTAAATACAAGCATCTAAATATCATTAAATCACAAGTCCAAGACACCAGATGAAAGATACAGATCTTGTGAATCCAGCCATCATTTCTGATTTTTAAAATGTTTTACAGGGAAGACACAATATGTAAATCTATTAGCTAACCACTTAGCAAAAGACACCACTTTTTTTTACCACCAGCTTTTTACTCCATCAGTAGCTATCACTAATTTGACTAAATAAAGATATATATAGCCACTAACCAAGAAACAACTTCATAAGATGACAGTCTGATAACATATTTATGGTATAGGATATGTTTTTTTAGAAAAATGTGCATTTTTCAGGTATAAATCACAGTTGTACATTGCAGCTGCAATCTGAAATAGCGTTGGAAGCAGCCGGAATAATTACAGAGACCGACGTCAATTACCAAAATACTCATCCTAAAACATTTCTGAAAAATACACAGCCTACAGCAATTGAAAGACAAAGATCTTGTGAATCCAGACAATATTTCAGATTTTCTAAGTGTTTTACAGGGAAGACACATATGTAAATCTATTAGCTAACCACGATAGCAAAAGACACAACTTTTTTTCTCCACCATTTTTTTCCTGCATCAGTAGCTATCACTAATTCGACTAAAAAAGATATATATAGCCACTAACCAAGAAACAACTTCATAAGATGACAGTCTGATAACATATTTAGGTATAGGATATGTTTTTTTAGAAAAATGTGCATTTTTCAGATATAAATCACAGTTGTACATTGCAGCTGCAATCTGAAATAGCGTTGGAAGCAGCCGAATAATTACAGAGACCGACGTCAATTACAAAATACTCATCCTAAAACATTTCTGAAAAATACACAGCCTACAGCAATCGAAAGACACAGATCTTGTGAATCCAGACAATATTTCAGATTTTCTAAGTGTTTTACAGCGAAAACACAATATATCGTTATATTAGCATACCACATGAGCTAACATCACACCAGCATTAAATCAAGGCAAAAGGGGCGATAACGTTATCGCCACCAAAATATATTAATTTTTTCACTAACCTTCTCAGAATTCTTCAGATGACAGTCCTGTAACATCATATTACACAATGCATATAGAGTTTGTTCGAAAATGTGCATATTTAGCATCACAAATCGTRGTTATGCAATGTAATCTGTCAAAACATGGCATGCATTCKGKSCGGCGCCATCTTGGAAAGGCACCTATGTTTACGATTATTTATCGATTAGATTGACTAMAAAAATACAGGTTGGACAGCTAATGAAAGATGCATTGGTTATTAATGCAACCGCTGATTTAGATTTTTAAAATTTACGTTACTAGACATACATTGTGAGTTACAGCCAGACTAGTGCCGCAAAAAATGGCTGACAACTGCGTTTACATTTTTCCACATAAATACGGAATAAAATCATAAATAACTCTTACTTTTGGACGAGCTTCCATCAGTATCTTGGGCAATGTGTCCTTTGTCCAAAAKAATCGTTCCTTTGTTGTAAAACGACCTCCTCAACTTCGGAACTAGCAGCTAACGATAGCTACACGGCACACACATGCCCAAATCCTCAAACGCAATACTAAGGAAATTCAGAAAAATAGCAATATACTCGCATAAACTGATATAAATCGGTTTCAAATAACTTCGTTATGATGTTTCTAACACCTATATCGAATTAAATCACAGACGGATATATCTTTGATCAATAACGAGAGCTTTTGAGCATGCGATTCTGATGTCCTCCCTTGCGTCCTGGCGAGCGTCGAAAAGAAGGGTCATCTCACTCCATTCCCTTTTATAAACTCTGAGAAACACCTAGAGACACCATTCCACTTCTCATTGGTTACTGACATCCAGGGGAAGGCGGGTGCAGTTCATGTCAAGCCATAGGGCACACACAGAGTTTTAAACTGATCYGAGATCAGAGACTATTTTTCAGAGCTTCGCATGTCCTGTCATGAGTTTCGCTGTAGAAAGAGTTCTGGTTYACCCACAGACATAATTCAAACGGTTTTAGAAAYTAGAGATTGTTTTCTATCCAATAGTAATAATAATATGCATATTGTACGAGCAAGAATTGAGTATGAGGCAGTTTAATTTGGAAATGTAAAAAAATAAGTAATGCTAACAGCTCCCCCTATTGACAAAAGGTTTTAAAGAACTACTAAAATAGTGATTTTGTTAGGCAGCAGCTCTACACTGAGTGTACAAAACACACCTGCTCTTTCCATGACAAAAATGTCAATTTATTATACTCAAATGTCCAGGGTTTGTAAGACGTGTTCCTTAATTGTTGAATGGTAAAACATGGACAGATTCCAATTGATGTTGATGCTAAAAAGGTATAACAATTATGAAGGTAAAAAATATGAAAGGCTTGCAATCAAAAGGTAAATCCAAAGGTATAATCCACAAATTAAGTATGAAACACTGATATTAAACTGTTGAAAACTGTATCTTAACCCTTAAAACCCAGATCCAGTTTTACTTGCGTGAAAATTAAGCAATTATTAAGACTGCCCAAGGAGACCCCAAATAACATATTTATATAAAAATACAAATAAATCAACAATCGTTTGGCCTGGTATCATTCTCAATCAGAGGCAGGTGTCGTTAGTTGTCTCTGATTGAGAATCATACTTAGGTAGCCTTTTTCCACCTGTGTTTCGTGGGTGTTTATTTTCTGTGTCTGTGTGTTCCGCACGGAACTGTTTCGGTTGGTTATTTCACGTGTCGTTTATTGTTTTGTTTCAGTGTTCGATTGTTTTAATAAAGAGTATGAACACGTACCACGCTGCGCATTGGTCCTCCGATCCTTACTACTCCTCCTCGTCAGAGGAGGAGGAAGACAGCCGTTACAAGGGTAAAGTCTACAAAACTTAGTCCACTCTTTTCGTAACCGATTGTAGTTTTGTAAACAGAAAACTGTATTGAGATCAAATGTTTAATTGATGAGAAATTTAGCAGAATGTTGATCAATAAAAGTAATTTAAAAAATGTCAAGATTATGTTCAGTCAAACAGCTGTTACCTTGCCAGCTTCATCAGTCAAATAAAGGGTAGCCAGTTCTTGCCCTGTTTGCTTTTACAACCCGGAGAAATAGAGCAACACACAGAGACAGCAGGTGCAGACAGCAGCACTGTGCTGGTCCTATAATAATAGCATTGCCATCACACAGCCTGTCCACCCGCTCTGTGGTATCTGCATGGTCCTAAATCCAGCTGACTGAAACTGCTAAACAGCCTGCCCGATCGTTCTGAGGCATCCACATGGTCCTAATGCACGCAATGCCATTATCTTGTATCACAGTGCAATGATAAAACTGGGGAGCACAAAAATGCAATTTCAAAATGTGTGTGTGTGGGGGGGGGGTCACAACATTCACAGTGGCGTGAATGTTGCGCCACTGTTAACCACAGACAATTATTTTGAGATAGAGTAATATAAATGACATTAAACTGTTCTATGGAAATGTGCATATGGAAATCATAACCGGCATCATAACTGGTAGCCATTTTTACATAAATTGTCACTCCAAATGGAAAAGGATGCCGACCGCTGGTGCAGCCAGCCTATTACCAACAACTTCCGAAGAATAATTCTGCGAAGACTACCAGCAGTGGGTGAAGGAGGGTCGGGCATAGGTTTTCTTCTTCTGGTTAGGCTATCTTGATCTCTGGCTCCCTCTTGAGTATTTTTTGTGTCTTAATTATTTAATCAAACAGCCTGCTTAAAGCATCAGACAAGTTCAGTGCATACTGTACAAGTCAAAGGTTTGGACACCGCTCCTCATTCAAGGGTTTTTCTTTATTTTTACTATTTTCTACATTGTAGAATAATAGTGAAGACATCACAACTATCAAATAACACATATGGAATCATGTGGTAACTAAGAAAGTGTGAAATATATTTTATATTCTTCATAGTAGCCACCCTTTGCCTTGATGACAGCTTTGCACACTCCTGGCATTCTCTCAACCAGCTTCACCTGGAATTATTTTCCAACAGTCTTGAAGGAGTTCCCTGATTGAAAAGATTTGGCATGGGTCCCCAGATCCTCAAAAGGTTCTACAGCTGCACCATCGAGAGCATCCTGACCGGTTGCATCACCGCCTGGTATGGCAACTACTCGGCATCTGACCATAAGGCGCTACAGAGGGTAGTGCAAACGGCCCAGTGCATCATTGGGGCCAAGCTTCCTGTCATCCAGGACCTATATAATAGGCAGTGTCAGAGGAAAGCCCATAAAATTGTCAGAGACTCCAGTCACCCAAGTTATAGACTGTTTTATCTGCTACCGCACGGCAAGCGGTACCGGAGCGCCAAGTCTAGGACAAAAAGGCTCCTCAACAGCTTCTACCCTCAAGCCATAAGACTCCTGAACATCTAATTAAATGGCTATCCAGACTATTTGCATTGCCCCCCCCTACGCTGCTACTACTCTCTGTTATTATCTATGCCTAGTCACTTTAATAACTCTTCATTAATTTACATATTACCTCAATTACCTCGACACCGGTGCCCCCGCACATTGACTCAGTACCAGTACCCCCTGTATATAGCCCCGCTATTGCTATTTACTGCTGCTCTTGAATTATTTGTAATTCTTATCTTTTACTTTTTTAGGTATTTTCTTTAAACTGCATTGTTGGTTAAGGGCTTGTAAGTAAGCATTTCACTGTAAGGTCTGCACCTGCTGTATTCGGCGCATGTGACAAATACAATTTGATTTGATTTGATTGAGATCCCCCCCACTGTGTACAGTCATATCTGAGGAGACAGTTATTTAACGGTGATTAACTAGATCATTGTGGTATCCCTTGTAGACCCAGAACTAAGTGGTATGAAGACTGTAAGTAGCAAGAAAAATATTGAGGTCAGAATAGAAGTAGAAGGCTGTATTGAAACGTTTACACAGGCTTGGTTCCCACACTCCTCATGTCAGGTAAGCTATATTTAAATATTGTTTTATGTAATGAGCCAATCTGCTGTACCTTCCATTTCCTGCATATCTAAGCCTCATCTCCTCATCTCTCAAAGGTGAGTTCCTCTGAAGGTAGAGTGAGAGTCACTAAAAAACAGAGCAGATAAGAGTGACTGTCTTTGCTTATCACCACACAGGCAGTAGTATGAAACAGGCCATGCAAATCACCCTGCCCACCTGACTGTACTGTGTGAGCCTGGACAGAGACAGGCTCCTATACGCTAGTCTTGGGTGCATGATGATCATCTCTCCAGATTGATCTCTATGCACACACCTGCTCTTAATGTGTGCCCACACACCCACACACTGCTGCTTGCTGTTGCTGTTCTTGTCAGTTCAATATTGGGACGGTTCCTGACGGTCTTTGTATTTTCTTTTGATACCATATAGTAACAGTCTGCTTAAGTGACAGCAGGGTTCGAGACAGCGACCAAAACACTCGCATTTGTGACCCTTTGACTTTGAAGTGTGACACCAATTTTTTATTGGTCGATAGGGTTCCAGTGAAAAAAATGTGACTGGTCACGTAAGTTTAGTATTGTATAGTATACTGAAACGTTGGTACCAGAACATTAAAAACTGTTTGGTACAAAATGTTTTGTTACTTTCGGTACTTGTGTCAAATGTGTCTCACGTCATCTACTGATTGAGAGAGGATTAAGTCCGTCTACGTCTCCTTATAGCACGAGCACACCGTGCCTGCTCCACTTACTCATTGCTAGCTCTAGCCTGTCAGAAGAACCATTGCACTCACTGGGAGTCTGGGCTGGATCATGTTAGCTCTCCACTCATGCTGCACAGAAGTTAATGCAACACGGCATGTGGAAGTGTTGCAAATGTTAATTACTGTTCGCAAAACATTGTCCATTTTCCAGGCTAGAACACTTTACAATGCAAGAAAATACCATTAGCATCCAGCTGTGTAGGCTAACTGTCCTAGCTTACAGCTGAAGCTAACATCAGTTCACTATCCTAGTACATTGTTTGTGATAATATGCAAACTATAACGCAAAATATGCTGATTTCAAAACTGATTGTCGCCAAAAACCATAGTCATTGACAAGAACTTGATTAATTCACTTCATCTCCCTTGCCTCACGCCTCTTCTGTCTCTCTCACTCAATGCTCTCACTGTGTGTGGATGACGTCATTAGGTCTAAATGAGACAGCGTACACTTTTAGAAAATAAGAGATTGCTTCCCCTATGCAAATGTTGATCAGTAGTACAATAAAATAAGTCCCAAATTGCTTTTTATTTTTCATCTGTAGCACAATGAAATCAGCCAAAACAAGTTTAGTAACTCAATGCATGCACACACTGATAATGCATTCACCTGTATTATGAACCATTATGTTATTATGTAGTTAAATTGGTAAAAGCAAAGTCAAATTGATTGCATGATTGTATAATTGATTGTATAAACAGACACAGGTCAAGTCATTTAAAAAACAATCTCTAATCTAGCCCCCTCTTCCTCTACTTTACAATGACTGTCTAATGAACGTTAATGAAGGAAGATGGTCTATGGATGTCTGTTGTTGTTGTGAAATAATTGACTGCAAGTTAGTGTGATTGTAGTTATTTAATTACACAAATTAATTACACATACATTACATACTGTATTACATACTGCTTACAGTTTGTTAGCATGGTGGCTCCATGTGATCTTGCTTAAGGCTCACTAAGAAAAGCTGTGTGTGATTGGGCGTGTGTCCCTGAGGAATATAGCGGGCACATGGGGGACTTTTTTCTGTTGTTTGTTGAGGAGACAAAGCACAGTTGGAACACATAGATGACATTTTCTCAACATGAGTCCAGCCTTTCAGAGTCACAGTGCCATTGTGAACAGAGCTCTCTTATTACACTGGTCAATATTGGGCTGTGGGGAGTGATATGGTTCACTGCATGGGAACCTGGGCTCTGCCAGCTACTGCTATAGCTGTCAATAGCTAGTCGTCAATAACCCCAAACACCCACTCACGTACACAGACACATACACACACACATTTTGTTTTACTATCATTGTGGGGACCAAACAATTGATTCCCATTCAAAATCCTATTTTCCTTAACCCCTAACCTCTAACCCTTAACCTAATCCTAACTTTAACCCTAAACCCCTAAACCTAACTCCTAAACCTAACCCCTAATTCTAACCATAATACTAACCCTAATTGTAACCCTAATCTTGAACCTAAACCCAAAGCGTAAAATAGCATTTTTCCTTGTGGGGACTGACGAAATGTCCCCACAAGGATAGTAAAACCAAACACACACACACATTCTTAACCTTATAGTCACTGCTCACTAACTGGAACATAGTCTATTACAGATAACAATCCCTCTATCTCTGACTTTCTCCCTCAGTCTGCTGCTGTGTCGATGTGGTGACGGTGACCTTTCCTTTGGCTCCTCTTTCTCTCTCTGTTTGTTTAAACCTGGCGCTCCTCTTCCTTTCACCTGTCTGGGTGCTGCTCTCCTTTCATCTTTGACAAGTAGGGAGGAAAGGGGGGAATGAGGCTTCAGAGAGAGAGGGAGTGAAGAGGGATTAGATTAAAACAAGTGACAGGTTGACACCCTGAGAACCTTTATAGGGGCGGAGGGCTCTTTAAAAAGGTGCAGACACCAGGTCAAACATGCCCAAGCATCATTTAGTGCCTGATAGACCTCAGATAAGATGGGGCTACACAAATAAAACACTGAAGGATTGTTTGAATGGAACACTGTATCACCTGCCGGGTCTATTTTGTTCTTTCAATCAGTGAGTTACTTTTAAGAACTCAATTATATCCAAGTTGTAGTGCAGTATCCACACAGTCTCTATAAACTTCCCCTTGTCCAGGGGTGAAATAAAAAAAGCACAAATGTACTGGAACAAATACCAGTTGGACAGGTAAATACTTTTAGTGTTTTGATTGCACAGTAGATTGCCTCATAGCTGACATTATGAAGTCAAATGACGTGCTATTGCTTTTCTGGTTAGGAGCCACTAGGTGGCATTAAAGTGGGTTTTAGCACCACACAAGCTGTGAATCTGAGGGAAAGATCTCAGTTAATGAAATTAATATTCTCCACACAATTGGAGACCTGCATGAACAATGACATGTTACTAGATAAACTTAATGAATTCAGAATTAAGGATATACATTTAGTCAGGCATATTATAAGCTAATATGTAAGACTTTTTTTAAACAATTATGCTTGATAATGCCTCACTTCATAAACTGAATTTCTTACTAAGTATTTAGCTGAAAAACATTCAATAAATTCATTACAGCATATAAGGGAATAACATATTTTTCTAGTCTTAAGAAATATGTATTTGTTCACACTGTCTCAGTGATTTGTGGGGTTGGCTGCCATTACTCACCCTCTCCACCCCATTAGTTTTAATGAGTTTCTGAATGATCCACAGGTAATTCTTCTCCCATGGAAACCATGGCTGTTAAGTTTACCCTCCTACTGACTGGGAACAATTACATCATAGGCCCTCCTGAGTTTATGATTAATATGACTGTCCACACAACAGCCATGGGGAACTGGTTGTCTAATGAGGGAGGCTGCCTGCACCTATGACAGAGAGACCTGGGGTCAGCTGAAATTTGTCAGAATAGCTCATCTCAATGTTTATTGCTATAATTAGGTTTGCCTGTTGCTGTGTAGTTACCTTCCTGTTTAGTTGCACAGTCAATATCTCAGATTGGATGTTGGTTCCAGCATTTTCTTAGAACAAGAGATTTTGTGTGTCAAAGCAAGAAAGTCAGACCGATTGTTATTGCAGTTAAAGTTAGGAACACTAAGTCAGTCGGCACTATTAAGTCCCATTGTAATATTTTACAAACTTGCATAAAGCCCCCAAACTTGCAAATACACTTCGTTCTTAGGCAGTTCAATCTGATTCCAGTCTGAGCCCTGTAAAGATAATGGCAGTGGTGGAAAATGTACTCAAATCTCATACTTGAGTGAAAGCTAAGATACATGAACAGAAAATGAGAAAATGTAAAAGTCACCCAGTAAAATACTTGAGTAAAAGTCTAAAAGTATTTGGTTTTAAATATACTTCAGTATCAGAAGTAAATATAGTTGCTAAAATATACTTAAGTGTCAAAAGTAAAAGTACAAATCATTTAAAATTTCTTCAATTAAGCAAACCAGGCAGCACAATTTTCTTGTTTTATTTACGGATAGCTAGGTGCACACTCCAACACTCAGACATAATTTACTAAAGAAGCATTTGTATTTAGTGAGTCTGCCATATCAGAGGCAGTATGGATGACCAGGGATGTTCTCTTGAGAAGTGTTCGAATTGGACCATTTTCCAGTCCTGCTAAGCATTCAAAATATAACGAGTACTTTTAGGTGTCAGGGAAAATGTATGGAGTAAAAAGTACATTATTTTCTTTAGGAATGTAGTGACGTAAAAGTAGTAAAAAATATACATAGTACAGTAAAGATACCCAAAAACATTACTTAAGTACTTTACACCACTGGATAATGGGCTCTGGTATATACAGTGGCAAGAAAAAGTATGTGAACCCTTTGGAAATAGATGGATTTCTGCATAAATTGGTTATAAAATTTGATCTGATCTTCATCTAGGTCACAACAATAGACAAACAGTCTGCTTGAACTAATAACACACAAACAATTAAGTTATGTCTTTATTGAACGCACCGTGTAAACATTCACAGTGAACCACTGGATTCAATAACTGGTTGACCCTACTTTGGCAACAATAACCTCAACTAAACGTTTTCTGTAGTTGCGGATCAGACCTGCACAACGGTCAGGAGGAAATTTGGACCATTACTCTTTACAAAACCGTTTCAGTTCAGCAGTATTCTTACGATGTCTGGTGTGAACTGCTCTCTTGAGGTCATGCCACAGCATCTCAATTGGGTTGAGGTAAGGACTCTGGCTGGGCCACTCCAGAAGGCGTATTTTCTTCTGTTGAAGCCATTCTGTTGTTGATTTACTTCTGCGTTTTGGGTCGTTGTCCTGTTGCATCACCCAACTTCTGTTGAACTTCAATTGGCGGACAGATAGCCTAACATTCTCCTGCAAAATGTCTTGATAAACTTGGGAATTCATTTTTCCGTCAATGATAGCAAGGTGTCCAGGCCCTGAGGCAGCAAAGCAGCTCCAAACCATGATGCTCCCTCCACCATACTTTACAGTTGGGATGAAGTTTTGATATTGGTGTGCTGTACTGTGCTCTTGCAGTCATCTTTGCAGGATGGCCACTCCTAGGGAAAGTAGCAACAGTGCTGAACTTTCTCAAGTTATAGACAATTTGTCTTACCGTGGACTGATGAACATCAAGGCTTTTAGAGATACTTTTGTAACCCTTTCCAGCTTTATGCAAGTCAACAATTCTTAATCTTATGTCTTCTGAGATCTCTTTTGTTCGAGGCATGGTTCACATCAGGCAATGCTTCTTGTGAATAGCAAGCCCAAATTTTGTGAGTGTTTTTTATAGGGCAAGGTAGCTCTAACCAACATCTCCAATCTCGTCTCATTGATTGGACTCCAGGTTAGCTGACTCCTGACTCTAATTAGCTTTTGGAGAAGTCATTAGCCTAGGGGTTCACATACTTTTTCCAACCTACACTGTGAATTTTTAAATGATGTATTCAATATAGACAAGAAAAATACAATAATTTCTGTGTTATTAGTTTAAGCACACTATGTTTGCATATTGTTGTGACTTGGATGAAGATCAGATCAAATTTTATGACCAATTTATTCAGAAATCTAGGTAATTCCAAAGGGTTCACATACTTTTTCTTGCCACTGTGGCTCCTTAAGTCAGTCTGGACTTTGTCTGCTGCTCCTGGAACACTTACTGTAGATCCTCAGTGCAATAAAACACCTGCCATCTGTCTGCCCAGAGTTGTCTGTATCTGAATGTACCGCCTATTCATGATGGCCAATGCTGTTTACTCAAGATGCTGAATCATTCTCTTGCTGGGGACTGTTGTGAAAATTAGAAGATTGTACAGAACTTTGACTTGAAGGTCATCACAAATCAGATCAGATTAATGCTATCTTTTTCTATACCCTGTCCTACAATGTTAAACATTTCAAGACATAACCTCCGTTATAAAAAATCAAAAAAATCAGCCATTGACTCACTTACAAGGCTATTCATACCAGTCTCTCCATTACCATTTTCTCACATTCTCATTCATTGATTTCATTGATTTATGCAAATGTTATGTCTCTGACTCCTGTTGTGTTTGTCCTCCAGCTGTTGCAGCTGTGTAGATCAGTGAAGGTTATGAGGCCCTGAAAATTGTGTCTGACTTCAATGTTCCCTCCTGCTGCATCTTTTTTTAATACATTTTTTATTTAACCTTCATTTAACTTGGCAAGTCAGTTAAGAACAAACTCTTATTTACAATGACGGCCTACACCAACCAAACTCAGACAAAGCTGGGCCAATTGTGCGCCACCCTATGGGACTCCCAATCACAGCCAGTTGTGATACAGCCTGGATTCGAACCAGAGTGTCTGTAGTGACGCCTCTAGCACTGAGATGCAGTGCCTTAGACCGCCGCTACGCCACTCGGAAGCCCCAGGTCCCCATTGCTTCTAGGTCCCCACTGCTGGGGTGGCCAACCCTCGGGCAGAGTGGGCCTTCTATTCCCCACCAGAGTACCCCATCAGAGCCTCCATTTTATGAGCCCCACTGTGCAGTATGCTGGGGCCGATCTCAGAGTATTAGCTCACACCAGCTCACTGCTTGACTCATCACATAGTTCTCAGTGAAAAGCCATGAGCTATGTTCCAATGTCCATACTAGCATACCACTAAGAATAAGGCAACATATTGGGCATGCATTCTAAGTCGCGTAGTGTGGATATTAGAACAGAGCCCATGGTATTTTGCCTAATCTGTACCAGGTTTGCAGACTACAGGCCCAGTTGTTGTCTACACTCAGTGTTGCTTAATGAATATGCTAATTTTGTTTGTACAAAAAAAGCTCTGAAATTAAATGTATTCATGATAGTAGTGGAACAGAACTACATTTTAACAACAAGTCTTAAGACTAATGTAATGTAACATTTGTTACTAGTTTCCCTCATGAGCTGAGACCTAGCCTTGGCCTGAGACAGTGCACCAGACCATAGGTGTATGGAAGCCGTATGTCTCAGTAGACACATGGACTGCACTGCTAACAGCATGAGGTAGCTTCACAAAGTGGACCAGTGAGCTATGTGCAATCACCCAACAAATACAATCCCCAGTATATACAGAGACCCACTGGGCACACACTGGTTGAATCAAAGAGGTTTACACGTAATTTCACTAACATTATGTTGAACCAACGTGGAATAGACATTGAATTGACGTCTCTGCCCAGTGGGGGTGGACACTTTTACTGTGAATCTCTCTGCCAGCCACTTTCTCTCATCAAGACCGAATAGGCCATTATGGCAGCTTTTTGATTCAGCGAGATACAAAAATTGTAAACACACAAGATATGTTTAGAATATATTTTATTAATACGAGCAAAGTCATAGAAAATGGTTTGTGACAGAATACATGTGGGAAATGTAGTACTTTATATCCCTCAATTCACTGATCAGATGTCTGCATTACATGTAGGCCTATAATGTTGATCGACTCTTAATAAACAAACATTGTTTGATCTTGCATAGAAACTTAAACTTTTCCATGACAGTGAAATCCGTTGTGTACTGTATCTTTGTCATAATCTGACAATCAATTATCAATGCCCTTAATACATGTACTGTATAGTGTATCTTGTTTTGTTCATGTTTTCCCTTTATAATTGTGTGATAGACATGCAGTCAACAGTTGAACCAAGGAGAAGTTAAAGTTGTCTGCGCATACATTATTCACAAAGATAAATGCCATGCTGTGTTTTAATTGGTTGCGAACCATTTATATAATAGTGTTATATTGTGCAAATGATCAACACATGGATGATTGTGAGAAGGTGCAGCTGACTTTTTAACACTGTCTTTTGATATAGCCTTTCTTCTAACTGAGAATGTGTGGGCAAAAGCGTGATGAACCAATGCAATAAATATTTTAGGGGCTCAAATATGTGTACTAAATTACTCTAGAAAAAGCCAATTCTTCTTAAATTAGATAATCTATAAAACAATGTTTAACTGAAATGTATTATCAGCTACTGGAGGTTGTTATTTTAATAGAAAAATATCCTCCTCATAATTTCTCTGACACAACTGAAATGTTGCTAGGTATTGGATAGCTGAAGTTGCCCCTCTGAATTTGGTAGGCTGATGTCAGTATTGTAAACGGTTCGCCTAAAGAGAGAGGGGGGAGAGAGAGGTTTATCTGGACACTTGAAGGGATGCTTTGAAACGAGGCTTAGATCCCACCCAGTGAAAGAGTAGGCGGGTCAGAGGCGGAGGATGGCATACAGGCGTCATCCCACTCTCGAGTCAGACCAGACGCTTCAACTTTTTATATCAATCGCGAGTGAACTGCTACAGCAAGGAAGTATTCTCAGCTGAGCTGAGATATCCACACCGGAGACAAAAGAGTCGAAAGCTTTTCCCCTCCTTCAAGCAACGTATATTTTGTAGGGGATCTGTTTTTACAAGGCGGAACCACTATTCTTTCGATGTTGACATCGTAGTTTTCTGATTAAAAAGGCATTGGGCTCTAAACTTTTGCGTTTTACGCGTATGTAAGAAGTTCAAAAGCGGATATTCAGATATTTTACCGTTATTAACAACTGTTATGTCGCGCTACTGAAGCGGTCTAGGACATGTCCTATTCGTCCAGGTGAGTGCAAAATAAACATAAGGAAATAGCATGCTGTGATGTTTTTGATAGCTATAATTTCAGAAGACTAAGAATAAACAATATAACAGAAAATCGCACCGCCGCTCTCCCAACTTTGGACTTCACTACCCAACATAGCCCCATAGGCCTAATTACTCGTTTTTAGACCATTATGCTGTCTGGTCTAAATGCATTTATTTTGTAGGCTACCATATCAAATAGGCTATTCATGTGTTTACGTAATGAAACAAAAGTGTTGTATTCAGCTCACGGCTCACGCCTAGACGCGCGCGATGTAACATTAATTGGAGAAAGTTCTTGTTTTGATTAAGTCCCTCCGGTGTCTGCACAACGGTTTAGCGTGGGAGAATTATGTTTTAACAGATGTCCGTCGTTCCTGATTATCTTTAGTAGCCCATTATTTCCATCATAGAAAAGCTTGAAACACTAGCCTACGCATTCTCACTGGGCACACACTGGTTGGAACAACGTTATTTCCACATCATTTCAATGACATGACAGTGAACCAACGTGGAATATACGTTGAATTGAAGTCTGTGCCTAGTGGGATTGGTATTGAATATAATAAAAATACCATATATATATATACATATAGGCGTTTTTTTCCCACGACTGCCTGGATTTAGTCTATGTTGTGTATGTAGCCCTGTTGGTTCCAATGCGATGTTGTCTATAATATGCCTATAGGGCAGTTTTTTGGGGATAGGAATGAGAGAAAAGCAGGCACTTGATTGTTTTGTTTCCTTTTGTTTTCCACATTAACCTATCTTCGCTCTTCTCAGTCTATCCAGCAGTTAATGTGCTACCTGTTGAAGTTGCACGACAATGGGGCTCCTGTTCTCGGGTGATTCAGTGAAGGCGAGGGGCCGAATTGTGTTTCCAATTTCAAGACAAAGTAAAAAGAGATAGGCTACTACTGCAACCTGTGGGTGGCGATAATGGACCAGTTGGCCGCTAGCCTATGATTTTGAATGCAGTTTTTTCGCCCGTCAGTCACAGAGGCATTAATCCAATCAGGTCTGCTTTCAACACATGTTGGTAGAATGTGTGCGGAGTCTGCCGACACTAAAGCAACAAACTGCGTGACTCTATTGTTCGTCGGTTTGACTGCGTTTTCGTTGTCTCTTAAATATGGCTTTCGATTTAACTCTGAATTTTTTTGATATGAGTAAGTATTTATGATATAATAGGCTACTGAAAGTATTATGAAGTATTATAAAGCCGACAGGTAGACTATAGGCCTAATAGAGAAAGAGTGTACGCTGCCTGCGATCCTTCATGCGCAAGAAATCCTCCATGCGTAATTTGGAACCAATTCGAGTATGCAATACATTTTCCCAAGTAACGATCAGATTAATTTCGAAAACATGAATATAACTACATTTGTCTTGGGGATGCACAATATGATATTCACAACTTTCATTTCAGATAGAAGAAGTTAACTTGGCTTGGAGATGGGGTTGTGACGCAGTTAGTACGGCTCGTAACTTCATGCCAACTGTTTCCCCCTGCTAAAAATGCTGGAATCAGCACTTATGTCCAAACAAATAATGGATATAGGCCTATGTGCAGAGGAAGAAGTAACAGCCGAGTCAACAACTTGACTCGACCGGGCGGGATATTTAGTCATGCGCGCTCTGTTTTATTAGCCTACACATTCTATAAAGTATGACTGTTTAGACTTTGAGTCCACAATAGCAAATCTCCAACAAATAATGACATTGCACCGACAAAATAATAAAAAATAGCCTAACTCTGATACTTGATCTATCCTACAGACAACAAAATCAGTCCAATGGCTCGACCATCCTAATTGAGAGAGGGAAATACGGAGAATTGAATCCCGGTGGCGGAGCAGCCTCCGGTGCCGAACCGACTGACAACCCCCAGTTCAGCGAAGGGGAGCAGCAGTCACGGGGAGGAATAATGATGCCGAATAGTCTGCTTGGTTACCAGTCGAGGTCGCCGTTGTTCAGAACACTGTCCAGGTCATCCAGTGGATATTTTTCGTTCGACAGCGATTCTATTCCAAGCTCCCCGCTATTGAAAGATAAGTCGACACAGACTCCGAGCCCATCTAGCCAAGTCATGACTCACGCACTGCAGCGCATGTCTCAAGCACAGGAGACCAATCGAGATTATGGTAAGGCACACCCTTGCTTGTGTCGCACAAATAAATGTTGTTACTCACTATCCAGCCCGCGCTGGGCAGCTGCATGGCATGGCGTATATGATAAATCCTTGACGCGCAAATGATGATATGTGCCACGCCCCTGTGTCAATCGGAAGGTGCACTTTGTTTTGAACTCTTAACCCACACCAGTTGACGACATTCTCTGTCTATTCCAACATATTAAGGTCTTGGTTTATTGCATGCTATTGTTCCTTGGGCGGTTTGTAATGTCTATTGTTATATTTACCTCAGTATCGTAGTCTTTACCATATCTGCATCTGTCCAGCCAACAGAATTACGTGACCATGAGCCAACAGTTGAATTCAACCTCAGCAGGAAGTTTCTAAAGAACAGTATCTGCCCTCTGTTTACTGAGTTGTGTCATAAACCACCAAGGATCCACCTGGGCTCAGACAGGGTGGGTGTGTGCACACGTCATAGCAAAACATGCGCGTGCATATGTGTGTTAAAGGCACCTGTGCGTGCACACAGATTTACACTCAACCTCAATAACATTCCCTGACAAAGCTAGTGGCCATAGAAGACAAGCTAAAGGAAATACACAGGGACAAACAGGCACAGTGCATAATAGATGTGATTGAGCAGCCTGATTCACTTGTGTCCTTTTATTTGCGCTCAGTGTTGCAAAGGCAACATGTAGCGAGTTTGAGTATAGGCCAGTCAAAATAGACCTCTGTGTCTTTTGTCAACAGCAGACAGGGATTCATCTCTGTTCATTCTCCTTAGGAGCCGGCTGATATAAGGACAGATAAATCTCTATCTGTAGTGTTTCACCACATCTCTAATCCCAGAGGCTACTCTTAATGGGGTAGAGAACAACAACTGTTCTATCTCTGATCTTGGGAAGTCAGTGAACTGGCTCCAACTCAAATCATTTTTTTTTAGATAAAGTCTGAATAGTATGTTTGTGGAGAATAACAAATGTTCTCCAGTTTTAGTTCTACCGTATGTCTGTTCTTGCCTGAGGGAGACAGATGCTGTGGAGGAATTATTTTCTGACTATCAGATATGAGTGATCCTAGCGCACATGTAGAACACCACAGCTGTGGTTTTATATCTTCTCAGGGCATAATGCCTTTGGTGACTTAAATGGCATTTTGATTTTGACAACTTTACTTGAGGATTCTTAACAAATATCCTTTATAACTCAGTCATAAGGTTGTCATAATATAACAGAATGCCACATTTCATAATACCAGTCCTACACTTATCTTGGGAAATGTTGTGGTGATGCATGATGCATGTCATGAATTGTCACTGTGCTGTGTTATTGTTATGTCTCTTTTATGACAGTGATTTAACAACATTATACCAGGCCACTTGCAGTAAAGTGTTTCCACATTAACATATGGTTCCACTGATATTACAGGGCCCGTGAGGGATATGAGAAATATTACACATATGTTTCATGACACCTGTGAGTCATAGAAAGAGATCAGAACACATTCATATTGACAACTTAACCACACTATAGGAACCACTTGGCATGTCTGCAAAGTGTCATACTGGCCTTTTCTTAGTAATGCTGTAGCTTGGTCTTTGTTACTAGATTGTGTTCTAATGAGTTCTGACAGCCATTTGCTCTTTGTCCACCAGACGCGTGGCCCAACCCCCTCCACCCCTATAGACCACGGCCACCGCCAACTGCAGGGGACATGTGGCCAGAGACACTGATCGGTCAGGAGCTTCAGCGCATTGGAGATGAATTTAACGACCTCTTCATACATGGGGTGAGTAGGTACACCACACCAGCACTGAGTCTTGTAACCTACTACTGTATATACACATACAAGGTTGGAGGAGCCACATATAAGTGATGATGAGGATGATAATGCCCCTTATATCCAGAAGATGCATCATTTTGGGGGTGTTAGCATTTAATTAAAGGACCCTCTTCAGGGAATGGGTAGCTTCAATATCCAGGGGGTACAAATATGCTACATAGGCACTGCAACAATTATTATATCAGGGTCTTGATAATCACAGGTGTCACTGCAGGGCAGGGGAAAGTTAATCTTCCCATTAGATAGTGTCAATAATTTAAGTGTTCTCTCAGAGCTGCTGCCAAAATCATGGCAGCACTGGTGAACAACATGCCTGTGCTGCCATACGTTTTTTTTCTTCTCTTGCTACTTGCACAGCACATTTCTGGAGGTTGCATCACCTTATTTACAAACCATATCAAGGACGGCACTGTATCAAATGGAGCTGATAAGGTGCTCAGCTCAACATGTGCCATTCTAAATTATTTCACGCTTCCATACTTTCTTTGTGACCTTGACCTAGCATAGACGCGTTCTGTGCTGTAATTTCTTATGTACCGAGGGCTCTCTGGTTTTATAACATTATTTATAATAGATACAGGACAGATCCAATAGCCACATTGAAATTGTGGTGCATAGTGCAGAAGGCAAGATAAAGGGAAATCTGTGCACCTGCTATTGCAACATTGTACAGTAGCTTGTATGTGGGCATGGCGATTAATCAGCCAGCTGTTCATCTACAGTATAATGTCATGTTTTTGTACCTTAAACAATATCTGTGAGTTGGTGATTCATCTTACCCCGGGTTATCATTTTCCTGGTTCATTTTGTAACTCTTACACTTGAACACTAATACTCAAGGCTTGTTGTGTTCATTTTTGGAGAAAATATTTTGTTTACACTCTATGGAGAGTTTTCTCCCATGTTCCTTTCTTGTCACTCTCCATCTGAGCAGACTTGAATTGGCTGAAATCAAATAAGTTTTTCTTGCCAGCTCATAACACCGGGATTTTCTTGTCGTGGACATTGTGTATCTTGCATCTGAAGAATGTTATGATGTGTTTTCTTCATCACCATCCCCAAGAGTCACTGCCTGGTACCCATAAAGGCGGACAGTTTGTCTGTATAACCAAAAAGATTCACTGGAGACACATACTTTTCTTTCAAATGAGTGTGTGAGGAATTGCCGTGAGGTAAATGTTGTGTTACTAATGGCCTCAATGTCTGAGGAGAAATAAATATTTATACACCTTTCAACAAATGAGGCTGTGATTCAGACTTAACACACATTGTAGAACAGAACAGGGCTTGTTTGTGTGTGTGTGGTACTGTATTGGCTAGAGGGAGGTGTATGTATTTTGAGAACAATGAGCCCAATAAAAAGCAGAACATGTTGTGTTCTATGTTCCGTGTTTTGGTCTCAGGTGTTTGGTTGACATCAGAGTGAGGAATTCTGCAAGACTGTCTCTGTCTAGAATCTAGAGCTGTCTCATATGTGACCGACCGCCTTGATTCGGTCTTATGTAGCAAAATTTGAAATTGTGTTTTTTACATTGGATAAAAGCAGAGACACAGAGCTACAAAATGGTATTTCATACACTGCATTTGAGGTACAATGGGAAAGTAATTCTGCTTTGAAAGTTGATGAACTTGAAACCTCACTTTAGAGAAAATGGTGTTAGAATATTTTGTTATCTACTGGAGATCTCTTCTTTTTCTACACCCATTCAACATTGTTCACACCCTCTTAAGCTTTAGCCCCCACCCAAACTCTGACCATTGTACTCGCCCTAGCAGAGCTGGTTAGGCTGTTTTCATGTTATCCAGAGCGTTGGTGACTGTAACTGTGCTGCTGGCAACGATTTAATTACGCTTTTTTGCAGATGTTTACTGACACCGGCAATATTCAATGGGTTTTGAGCGTTTGGTAATTCATCAGTTATTCTGCGCTCTGGCACACTCAGACAAGAGTGTAGATGGCCAGACTGAATTTATGAACGCATTCGAAATGGTTACTTGCATAGTGGAGTCTTTTGTTAAGACATGTAGCTAGCTAGCTAACTAAACAATGAACCATAATCCCAACTCATGACGTTACTACCCTGCATGAATCTGCAGGTAACTAACCAACCAGGTTCAATGTTAGCTAGCTAACATTAGGTTATAACTAGCCCCCAAAAATATTCTGAGGTATGAATAATAAGATCATACACATAACGTTAGCTAGCTAGCTAACAGTACACTTTAACTTGAAATGAAAACACTATGTCAAAATTAGAAATGTGTAATATCTGAAAATGTGGCCCGCTAGACTATCTTAACTGTGGTCTGAAATCGGAGTAGATAGCCAGAGCGAATTTACCAGATAACGTTGCATCTATCAACAGTTCTTGCAATGACATTCTATTGAAATGTATACTTGCATAGTGGAGTATTTTGTTAAGACATGTAGCTAGCTAGCTTGCTAAACAATAAACCATAATCCCAACTCATGACGTTACTAACCTGCATGAATCTGCAGGTAGCTAACCAACCAGGTTCATTGTTAGCTAACAGTACACTTTAACTTGAAATGAATTTTTTTAATGTCAAAATTAGAAGTATGTTATATCTGAAAATGTAGCTAGCTAGACTATCTTACCCGTAGACATCATAGATGTCACGGATGCCATGGTTGCACTTAGTTTGAAGATGTAATCCGGAGACAGGTGTTTTCTCCATCACCTTAGCTATCATACTCGAATTCTGCTAATGCAGTTTTACTACGCAATATTTTTTTTTTAAAGCAGCGTTAGACAGGATTACCTACACATACTGACCAGCTCAAATAGACAGAAGCTTGCTATATGGCAGACCAATCCAAATTCATCTCTAGGCATGTCCAGCCCACTCATTATCTCAGCCAATCATGGCTAGCGGGAAGGTTGCTGACTTTTTCTGTGGCTAAACCAACTAAGCTCATAATTTAACAATTTTATACATATTTACAGATGGCATACAAGTTTGATATTAAGACACTTGAAAGTTCACATGCTCGAGAAGGTATTTCTGCCAAAAAACGCATTTTGATTAAATACATTTTTTGTACGTTCAAATAGCTCTCCTGTGAAGTAGTGACCCGCGGCATAGGCCTAGTTTCCTGAAACAGGTCACATACTGTATGTCTCCTATCTGTCTCAAATGTATATTAAATAACTGCACTACCTTCGCAAAGTATTCAGACCTTGACTTTTTCCACATTTTGTTAGGTTACAGCCTTATTCTAAAATTGATGAGGGAAAAAAACTATTGAATCAATCTACACACAATACCCCATAATGACAAAGCAAAAACAGGTTTTTAGAAATTGTAGCAAATTTATGAAAAATCGAAAACATTACATTTACATAAGTATTCAGACCCTTTACTCAGTACTTGTTTGAAGCAGCTTTGGCAGTGATTTCAGCCTCGAGTCTTCTTGGCTATGACTCGACAAGCTTGGCACACCTTTATTTGGGGAGTTTTCTCCCATTGTTCTCTGCAGATCCTCTCAAGCTCTGTCAGGTTGGATGGGGAGCGTTGCTGCACAACTATTTTCAGGTCTTCAGAGATCTTCGATTGGGTTCAGGTCTGGGCTCTGGCTGGGCCACTCAAGGACATTCAAAGACTTGTCCTGAAGCCACTCCTGCATTGCCTTGGCTGTGTGCTTAGGGTCGTTGTCCTGTTAGAAGGTGAACCTTCGCCCCAGTCTGAGGTACTGAGTGCTCTGGAGTAGGTTGTCATAACGATCTCTCTGTACTTTGCTCCATTCATCTTTGCCTCAATCCTGACAAGTCTCCCAGTACCTGCCTCTGAAAAACATCCCCACAGCATGATGCTGCCACCCCCATTTTTCACCGTAGGAATGGTGGTGCCAGGTTTCCTCCTGACGTGACGCTTGGCATTCATGCCAAGAGTTCAATCTTGGTTTCCCCAGACCGGAGAATCTTGTTTCCCATGGTCGGAGAGTCTTTTAGGTGCCTTTTGGCCACTCGACCATAAAGGCCTGATTGGCGGAGTGCTGCTGAGATGGTTGTCCTTCTGGAAGGTTCTCCCATCTCCATAGAGGAACTCTAGAGCTCTGTCAGAGTTACCATTGAGTTCTTGGCCACCTCCCTGACCAAGGCCCTTCTCCCCTGATTGCTCAGTTTGGCCGGGTGGCCAGCTCTAGGAAGAGTCTTTGTGGTTCCAAACTTCTTCAATTTAAGATTGATGGAGGCCACTGTGTTCTTGGTGACCTTCAATGCTGCAGAATCTTTTTGGTACCCTTCCCCAGATCTGTGCCATGACACAATCCTGTCACGGAGCTCTACGGACAATTCCTTCGACCTCATGGCTTGGTTTTTTGCTCTAACATGCACTGTCAACTGTGGGACCTTATATAGATGGGTTTGTGCCTTTCCAAATCATGTCCAATCAATTGAATTTACCACAGGTGGGCTCCAATCAAGTTGTAGAGACATATCAAGGATGATCAATGGAAACAGGATGCACCTGACCTCAATTTAGGGTCTGAATACTTATGTAAATAAGGTATTTCAGTTTATTTTCTAAAAACCTGTTTTCACTTTGTTGTTATGGGGTATTGTGTGTAGATTGCTGAGGATTTTTATTTATTTAATCCATTTTGGAATACGGCTGTAACGTACAAAATATGGAAAAGTCAAGGGGTCTGAATATTTTCCGAAGGCACTCTATATACAGGTTATTACATTGTGTGTTACTGACAAATTCAGGTGTTTCATCTGGCTTTATGTATATGTTTTCAACTGCCATTAACTGTCATAATGCTTGTATCTGGATCAGATGTAGTATCTCCTGGCTAGTGAGTTATTTCCTTGTAAACAAACCGTTTGTGTGTTTTCAGGTGTCACCTAAGGTG
The DNA here is from genome assembly GCF_002910315.2 of Salvelinus sp. IW2-2015. Lineage (NCBI taxonomy): Eukaryota > Metazoa > Chordata > Actinopteri > Salmoniformes > Salmonidae > Salvelinus > Salvelinus sp. IW2-2015. The sequence continues at coordinate 46,307,954 of NC_036858.1, forward strand.
AATTTAAAAAACTCCTGCGCAGTATGTTCGCTGATCTGCAGATCTGTGTCATTTGTCAGACTTCCCAGTCCTCACTTCGGATTGTCTCTATGGCCTCTGGCCACCCACGCAACTGGCCAAATCAAATCAAATTTATTTATATAGCCCTTCTTACATCAGCTGATATATCAAAGTGCTGTACAGAAACCCAGCCTAAAACCCCAAACAGCAAGCAATGTAGGTGTAGAAGCACGGTGGCTAGGAAAAACTCCCTAGAAAGGCCAAAACCTAGGAAGAAACCTAGAGAGGAACCAGGCTATGAGGGGTGGCCAGTCCTCTTCTGGCTGTGCCGGGTGGAGATTATAACAGAACATGGCCAAGATGTTCTATGTTTACATAAATGACCAGCATGGTCAAATAATAATAATCACAGTAGTTGTCGAGGGTGCAACATGTCAGCACCTCAGGAGTAAATGTCAGTTGGCTTTTCGTAGCCAATCATTGAGAGTATCTCTACCGCTCCTGCTGTCTCTAGAGAGTTGAAAACAGCAGGTCTGGGACAGGTAGCACGTCCGGTGAACAGCCTCAGTTCCATAGCCTCAGGCAGAACAGTTGAAACTGGAGCAGCAGCACGGAAAAGGTGGACTGGGGCAGCAAGGAGTCATCATGCCAGGTAGTCCTGAGGCATGGTCCTAGGGCTCAGGTCCTCCGAGAGAGAGAGAGAAAGAGAGAATTAGAGAGAGCATACTTACATTTACACTGGACACCGATAAGACAGGAGAAATACTCCAGATATAACAGACTGACCCTAGCCCCCGACACATAAACTACTGCAGCATAAATCCTGGAGGCTGAGACAGGAGGGGTCAGGAGACACTGTGGCCAATCCGATGATACCCCGGGCCAAACAGGCAGGATATAACCCCACCCACTTTGCCAAAGCACAGCCCCCACACCACTAGAGGGATATCTTCAACCACCAACTTACCATCCTGAGACAAGGCTGAGTATAGCCCACAAAGATCTCCACCACGGCACAACCCAAGGGGGGGCGCCAACCCAGACAGTGGGTTGGCGCCAACTGACCAGTGACCTATTACATTACACACACAGCAGCACGCACGCACGCACGCACGCACGCACGCACGCACGCACGCACGCACGCACGCACGCACGCACGCACGCACGCACGCACGCACGCACGACCCACGCACGCACGCACACACACACACACACACACACACACACACACAACACCACACACACACACACACACACACACACACACACACACACACACACACACACACACACAACACACACACACTCCTCCTTCTCTGCCTAATAGCCATTATGGAAAATACTCTAGCTGTCTGAGTGCGCAATCAAGATCAAGTTTTGGGGTTAGAGAGCTCCGAGGAGGAAGGGTCAGGTTATAGTGACTGGGCAGATGGTTAGTGAGTGAGTGGTTGTGTTGCAGCATGGCAGGGCTACGTGACTGCTCCGCTTCATTTTTCCTACCCTGTGGTTAAGGCTCTCAGAGAGTCCACTGTGGTCTCTAATTATCCACAGGTCCGCCTTTACAGGCCTCATTCACCCAGCGCCATGGAGACCCACTCAGTCCATCCCCGGCCTGGCTCTCCGGACCTGCTCTTTCTCCCAGAGTCAGTTTGAACCCAGGGCTCCAGCGGTTGTCATGCTTTGTGAGAGGCACTGGAAAGAACTTCTAAGTGGAGTTGGTCCGCTGTTAAGTCTTTGAGTGTGTTGTGGGTTTGGGTGTCTCCATACTCTGTTCATCTGGTTCTGTGTTGCTTGTGTGTGTGTTTAGTGGTGGCAATGCTGTGAAGTTAACTTTGCATGTGAAGGTGCTCTGTCCTGTGGACTGAAAAAGGAGGCTTTTAATTCAGGGCACTCGTCTGATACTTTGAGCGTTTAACTGAACCTTCCCAGACTGACAGATTTTTTATTTCACCTTTATTTAGATGTGCAGGGTTTGCATTTTTGGGATTATTCCATTGGTTCCATTGCACTAGGCCTGCTCAATAAAGTGCAGCTAAAGTATTTGAAAGAAATCCAAGTACTATTTGAGCCCAGGTCTGGTGAGACGTCTCTCCAGTGGTAGATATGGCAGATAGTAGAGTGAAACAAAAGGATAAGCACCCTGCTAATGCAAAGCAGATGTCTGGCCACAGAAACATGTTGTATTCTAAGAGAACTAATGTCTGCAGTTTGCCACCCAAATTATCTGAGCATTTACATGGCAGCTGACTTCTTTGTTGAGTTTCTATTCTGTTTTTAAATGGGGTTTGTTACTCAGTTATTTTCCTTAGAAAGTGGTGACACCCCATCTTATATGTGATGCAAGGTTATTTTGGCTTAGGACCAGCAGTCTTTCTCTTGTAGAAAGAGGGAGAGAGAAGTTTGTCTGTTTGGAAACTATTTTAAGCAGCTGTGTAATACCTTGTTTTGATCAAATAAAAGCACAAGCTGAGTAGCATTGAATGTTTCAGTGACAACTTTGTTTTTCCTCAGGCAGCAATTGCAGGCAGACATCTGCGAACGTAATAACGAGTCACTTTAATTTTATGTTGTCTATTCCAAATTCTGTCTGCTCTCCCAATTTGGTCGAATAGTTTTTCAGTGTTCTTCTGGTCTTGTAAGTCATGGCTTCTTGGTTTTGCTTGCATGTGGCGCTGTACTCTGCGTTCTCTCACCCCAGATCAATTGTCAGAGAGAGATTAGTCAGTCTGTGTGTGATGCCGGCATGCCACAACACATTTTGGGCACAGAAACAGCTGAATACTCACGCCCTGATCCATTATACTTGAGACATGGTTTAAGTGTTCATTGTTTGCAACATTGTACCAATTTGCTGGTTATGGGTGTAAAACGTTCAGTGTGTGTATTTCGTGAATTTGGGTATTCACAATATTCTTAAAGGGAAAGAGAAATTGATCCCAGTTTTTAAGGAAACTAACAAGTACAATACACACTAACTCCATTTCAGCTATGTGTGAAATAGCTGAACGTCTTTGAAAGTAATATTGGAATATGTTTTCTACTGTACCCCCCCCCCCCCAGCTAATAACATATTATTAAAGGGATCATTCACCTGTTGATTTGCCTTATGCCACCCTCTCATGTTGCATGCATCTGGGTGTGAAGTGGCGTGTGATTACATACTGTGTGTACTATATAATGCCATACAAAATGCAACATGTAGTCATGATACTATAATACACACCAGAGAGGTTTTACCCTCAGCCTCAATGGCCAAATCTCAGGATACAAGTCTATGTGTTTACACTGTGTTGAAACCACTGCCTGGAATGGCAGCATGTGTTTCATTTGTAGAGCTTACAGTAAGTATATAAGTCATTCCTCTTTCCATCTCATTCCATTAAAATCTCTTTACCATAGGAACATATAGTATTTGTTTCACACATTGTTAAATGGTCCTAAACTTCGAATGAGGATATGTTCTAATCAAACAACCTTTCAACAGCTTGTTTTAAGTTATTGTTAAGGCTTTCAGAACCATAATTTACATCTAGCCAAACCTTCGATCTGTCAATTCTCTAATGAACTCATCATGTTTGGCCTGAATGAGAATGGGGTTTTACAAGGTTGCCAGTCCTGCTCTAAGTCTATCTCACAGAGGAGTTAATGCACCTCAATTTAAGTTTACTTCCTCATCACCTGTTTCCTCAGACACTATTCACAGTCACTCCAGGTTTCTGTGGTTCTTGGCACGACTCATTTAGCGTAAAACCAAGCAATGATAGTCCTCTTGCATTTGTTCCTAAAATCCTTTTGTTGAGAGCAGAATACCTGAGGCACAGGGCTGGTTTACAATGTCTGCACTGTTATGGTTACCTGCCAAGCTGCTCTGAATCCACACACCTGCAGTGATTCACTAATGGAGCGATGCCCAAGTCATACTTCAGCACAGTTCCTGTAAGAAACAGTTGTTTTTTTCACCTCGAAGCACTAAGGGAAAAGTATAATTTTTTTCTCTTCATTTTATACTTGTAAAATGAATCACGCTTCCTCCGTCCCGTCTGCCAAAGGGCCACAGGGGAAATGCTCAGCGCTTATCGCAAAAGCCCTGCCAAACTAGTGGCCTCAGGCCAAAGTGCCGGCCTGGCCAAGATAGCCACCTGTTTTCACCTCCACTATGCCAAGTCTGCAGAGGTAATTGTCTGTGAGAGAAGTAGTCCATCCATCCCTCATTATTAGGATACCATGACCTGGCCATGTCCAAGTGCACCACTGAAGACCTAATAGAATGGCTCAATCTCTTCCCTAATCTCCATTCACCTCACAGTGAAAATGTCCCTATTTGTGTTTAGTTCATGAAGTGCCCTTTCCATTGGAGCTGAAGTAGCTGCCCTAATAGAATGGCCTTTATGACACTGCTGCTGCATTGTAGTGCTCATTAAGAGATATGTTGTAAACCTGGTATGTCAGGGTTCTCTTCAGCCCAAGGCTGTAGGACTAGTGTGGTTGTTTGCAGGGCCTCTGACCAACATAGCAATGTTGACACAAAGATCAGAAGAGCAGAACATTAACCCTCAATTGAGATGGTAAATACAGTTAACGTGGTTGCTCATTTAAATAAAATCACATTTTATTTGTCACATGCTTGGTAAACAACAGGTGTAGACTAACAGTGAAATACTTACTTATGGGCCCTTCACAACAATGCAGAGAGAAAAATATAAAAATAATTGAAAGATTATAATACGAGGAATAAATGCACAATGAGTAATGATAACTTGGCTATAGACATGAGGTAACAGTACCGAGTCGATGTGCAGGGGTACGAGTTAATTGAGGTAGATATGTACATATAGGTAGGGGTAAAGTGACTAGGTAACAGGATAGATAATAAGCAGTGGCAGCAGCATACGTGATGAGTCAAAAGAGTTAGTGCAAAAAGGGTCAATGCAGATAGTCCGTGTAGCTATTTGGTTAATTAGCAGCTTTATGGCATGGGGGTTGAAGCTGTTCAGGGTCCTGTTGGTTCCAGACTTTAATGCTCAATTGTGCTTCTATAATTCAATGCTGTGTACACATCATTACCAAACTCATTCGTATACAAACACATCATGGTACTGTATCACAGGAGCACAAACACATCATGGTACTGTATCACAGGAGCACAAACACATCATGGTACTGTATCACAGGAGCACAAACACATGTAAGAACATTATATGTATTTGTCTGGGCCTCTTGTCTGAGTGTGGAGTGAACCCACTGGTCCTAACACCTGGAGAGGGACCAAGGGTTTGGGTTGAAGTGGACCAGGATGTCAGGAACGAGTTGTGTTGGCCTGATTCCTGTGTTTGTAGGGCTGCATGTGTGTGATGACGAGAATTTACCCCTCATGAAAGGACTGGCACACTGACCACAGTTGAATTCAGCCATGTCCATAGCCAGTATTATCAGCAAACCTCAGCTGTCTGCGTTCCACACACAGCACGGGTCATTATGGTTGTCAGGTGAATGGCACTCTTACGCCATGTGTTATGGCAATAATGTTGAATGCTTTATCCTGTATGTTTGTGTATATGTTTAGTGGTTATGTATACAGGAGTATGTGTATGTAACAGGGCTCTTTTCGCTGTGTACCCCACAGCGCCTTGCTGGCAGAAACGGTCAAGTTGCCCAGGCAAACCTGCAGCAGATGCACCAAGAGCCCGCTTTCCTTCTGTGGATGGGGCTCCTGATTGGACGACTATTACAGATCATCCTGCAGAGAAGATGATGGGTAGACAGAAGCCTCAATCCCAATCCTGCAGCACCCAGCAGACATGTACTGTAGCACCTGGGAGAATTCTGTCAAAAGACCCTGTACATATGTGATTATATAAAATGCTACATTTTCAGAATGGATCCTCCTGCATATGTGGACCTATACAAATTTGTCTTGATGGTTTTTAACTTTGAATGGCCTCAAGATTCCCTGATCCAGGATAAGTTGGAATAGGGAATTTGTACAGCTTTGGAGAATACTTTCTTTGGGAATTCTACAACAACTGGAATTTTGCACCTACTGTATGTTTCCTGCTCAGATTTGGAAAGCTGAGCCTAATCAAACCACCAAAGATGGAGTGTCCTGTTGCAGAGCACTCACAGGGATAATGCCATGTGGGTAATGCGTTGTGGAGATTACATGTGCCTTGTACAGTTTCTCGCTTTTTTACTAAGCTGTTTTCTTTTTCTTGCAGCTATTTATTTTTCACCTATGTATTTAATTTGTTTGTGAGTTTACCCATGGTCAGATGTGTCGAGTCTGCGCTGTGTCTGTTCCTCCTGGTTCTCATGGCTTCTCACTGTTTCCTTTCCTCATCCAAACATCATCTGCAATTCTAATTTGATGCAGCCAGTTCCATGTCCGGTTCCATTGACCCCAGACATTTAAATCTTATTATTAAATATAAAATTATTTGTAAGCACCATTTTTTAAATGTATTTTCTTTCCAAACATATTCAGTACAATAGCAAGGATGTTAGTAATAATTGTAAGAACAACAACAGCTAAAAACATTGATAGCAAATACAATGCCTAAAATAATAATATTTAATTAAATTAAAGTACATGAATTAGGGCAAATAATGTAAGTTCTTGAAACAACTTATTTTACTGTTGTCTCACTTGTTTAACCCTGCCCCTTTTCAGATGTCAAACATAATTGCTGTTATCATTTAGCATTTACCTCGGACGGGCTGTTGTCATGGCTTTCTTAGCCCAGCTGACACTCATGTTGGCCCGGCCAGGTCCTGTGCAGCGCTGCCAGGTCATTAAATGCTCATAGAAGCTTTGCTGGAAGAGAACCAAACTCTGAGCACCAGGGGAGCAGGGCTTTGTCAATGGAGAGCCATGAGCTAACATTAGCCAGAGGAACAGGCAGAGAGAGCCAATGGGTTCAATACAGGTTTTAATGGATGGGATGACTTGCAGTGCTTGAGAACTTAGATCGATAGACAGGGATAAAAACCACCCAACAACCTTGAAGGATCTATATTCAAATTCTTGAAAAATTGTTGTATTTCTAATCTGTGGTAGTATGAATGTTTTTTTAAGGCCCAGTGCAGTCAAAATCCTGTTTTTCCTGTGTTTTGATGAAACTATCACTTTAAAAGTTGGAAGGAATTTGAGGCAGTATAAGTTAATATATACCAATAACAAAGAGTTCCAAACCTCTTTGCCAATAACAGTTAGTTTTCAGATTACATACTCAGACCACTCCGCCAGTCCTAACAAAATTATTGCCAGAGAAATAGTTTTTTGCTAAAGAGCTATTTTTGTTTATTTTTTACAGTTTTAATGGAAAACTATTACAGTAAGGCACTTGCTTAATTGTTACCCAGAAATGATTTGATATTGAGATAAAAACAGATGCATTGGGCCTTTAAGGATAAACAAAAATTGAAGTAGGGTTACTTTGAATGTTACATGCTACCACATTGTGCACCATGGGTTGGTTTGAAATGTTATGTGTCCTCTTGTGTGAGCCAAAGATTGATTACACTGTAATTTTGCTGGTTAGATCTTATTGTATAGTACAGTATAGGCGTGGTTCTGTCCAACTGCCGTGGCCACCCTTTTGATTCCATTGCCTCATATTTGTCAGTCTGCCAGTATTTGATTTGAAAATTAATTTCACACCCACAGTTCAATAAATGTTATCCATGGAATTAAATGTTAACGGTATAAAATGTGCAGATAAAAGCCTATCTTTAAAATAACATAGCACTTACAGCTCATTAGAGGTTTTAATTGCCAAACATCTGCCTTTTAGATTTTTTATTCGCCATGTAGACGAAATGTAAGGTATTAGTTGATGAAATTATCTGCAAACCCAATTTTTATTGAGAAGCGTATCATTCCGTCATGTTTTTCTTTGTGCCAAAATTTTATTTTATTTTTTGGTGTTGTCAAATGAAACCAAAGACCTAATTTCAAAGTTGTGTATCTCAGAAGGGTGTAGTCGAGTCTAGAGGCTTTCCAAGAGAACAACTGAAAGCTGAATTTTCACCTTCTGAAACTGATATGGAAACTTCTCAGACAGTCAGCCAATGGTTCCATGTACTCTAGATATCAATCCATTGACTGACAGCATAGTCCATACTGTCCATACTTCTTAATGGGTAGAGACCAGACCATAGATAGAAATAGCATTTTTCCCAGACACATACAATAACTTAATTTTGATCCGCAACATTCCCAAGTTGTCCTTAGCAAGAGCCATAAATTTCAACCAGTGTCATCTTGGTGGAGGAAGTGCAGGTGTGTCCCTCTTGCACTATGATTACTGTCCCAGATTTCTGTCTGTTCAGGACCCTTTTGCACTGAGCGCAGACAGACATAAACTGATTTATCTGACTCACAGGACCCAGTACATTTGTAGCAAAATGTCAATTTTTTTCAGTTCTTTTTTTTTTGCACTGAAATGTTTTAAGGTTGTGATTTAAATTGTGCATAATGCTGTGCCTGTATAAAGCCTTTTTTCATCTTTTTAAAAATGTGTTTCTGGAATCTTCTTTCATTGTTGATTAAACCACATTCTTTTTAATGATAAGTTAGTAAGCCCCTGTCATTGTTCTATAACTAGAACCACTCATATTGCAGTCATTAATCACAGGCAGTTCATAGAAAGTTTGACCAAAGAAAAATGTGTGGCGAAATATCTTTAGTGCAAACTCTCATTAACATGTCTACATTTTTGTAAGTGTCATACATTCTCAAAAAATGACTATTTGGGTTCAAGTGAAAATAGAAAAGACTATTCATTTGTGTATCTGTGTAAAAAGAGGACTTTCTTCCTCTGTGTGGTGGCCACGCTTATCTCTGATCATCTGCAGGACATGGAAAGTACGGTACCTTCCCTAGCTTGGCACAAACAGCCTGAGATAATTATACATCCCATATTCAGCCAGTCAGTGGCTGCTACACTAAGCTCCATGTGACTGTGCACAGTCCAGGGTGAATTCCAGTATCCGTATAGAGAAAACTTTTTATCCACTTAGTGGCAAGGTAAACTATTGGGAGGACAGTACGGTGGGTAGGTATTTATTCAGCCTGAGGTGTAAACATTCGGTTGAAACTTGCGTAAGAATTGTAAGATGAGTCAAATGAATCAAGAACGATCTGAACTCCTTCTCTCTATCACACACACACACTTGAGCATGTCTGAATTCGAGCATCACAATATATTTCAGCTAAGTATTATTAAAGTTCAGCTGCTTGGTGAGAGTTTACATGAACTTGAGTTTCACAGCCTAACAGCAGACACACACAGCCATTGTCTTTATCCAAAACAGACTAGCTGACTAATTGAGCTTTGTAGAGATCCAAACTGAGCCCTGAATCCCACACTCTTCACCACTGACTCAGTGGAATACCCAAAGTGGTGGACTACTACCTGAAGGATCACTAAAGACCCAACTATATCAGCCCTATGATAAATCAAATAAGTGCATAGCACACTTATATACAATACTATTTTATTTCTTATTCAGTTCTTCACTTGCTGGATTCAGTGGTATACATAGGACATAGCACTGTGTAATCTCTAGGAATAGCAAATTAATTAAAATCCATTATCTGTTCAGGTCATCCCTCAACACTTTCAGTGTTTCTCTTGTGACAGTGATACTGGCGCAATGGCATATTCCCTTAATATCACCTCAGGCGGAAGAACTCATAGCACATGGGATTTTGATCTAATACAGAATGAGAATGTCTACAGGATTAGAAATTCAAATGCTAATTCATTGAATTTGAGATTACTAGAAGCCATGCCATTTGTAGTGTATTGGTATAGTACAGTGGTGCTATTTCACAGTCATAGGCTTTTAGAGATGGCTGATTTTCAATGACAGCCTCTACAGCTTGAAATGCACAGTGAAAATCCATTCTTTCTGTATCTAATCAGAGTCTGTTTTTACCTCTCTGCACTAAAGCCAAGAGGCAACGTGCTTAGGATACTGTGGTCAGAGACCTCAGTCAAATCTCTTCCTCTGTTGAGTGCTTTGAAATACTTCATGTGAGACTCATGTTGAACTTAACTTTAGTGTCTTCCCTTTATGCCCCCCCCCCCTTTTGAAAATGTAATGAATTTTAGAAATGTTGAGTAGTTTCTTTGAACTCATCACTCGTCCCTTTGATAATCACAAGATTAAACTGTTTTTTTTCCTTCTCTCCTTTCTTCTTCAAACGTCAGCAGCTGGAGTTGACCTCCTGAGAGGGGGGGTGTGTGTGTGTGTGTGTGTGTGTGTGTGTGTGTGTGTGTGTGTGTGTGTGTGCGTGTGCGTGTGTGTGTGTTTTTGCGTCTGCATGCATGAGATTCGTATATGGCTCAGACACATAAAAGAAGATCCAACACAGAACAAGGGCATCTTCACGGGTCCTGGTTAATCTAGTGTGAGTTTTTTCGCTTGTGCGTGTGTTTATGTGTTTTCAACTCATCCTCAGTCTAATAATTGTACAGACTGTTCTGGATAGGCGTTAACCCCTGTGAGCCTCTCTTATTATCTACTTTCTAAGGAATCCTGAGAGGCCCTGGCTTTCAATACTCAGATAAACAGTAGTGTAAAAAGTACCCAATTGTCGTACTTGACTGAAAGTAAAGATACCTTAATAGAAAATGACTCAAGTAAAAGTCAAAGTCAAGGTTATAAATATACTTAACAAGAGGAATACCTATATACGAATGCTGTTCATTGGCTATAGCACAACATTCAACACTATAGTACCCTCCAAGCTCATCATTAAGCTTGAGGCCCTGGGTCTCAACCCCGCCCTGTGCAATTGGGTCCTAGACTTCCTGACAGGCCGCCCCCAGGGGGTGAAGGTAGGTAACAACATCTCCACTTCGCTGACCCTCAACACTGGGGCCCCACAAGGGTGCATGCTCAGCCTCCTCCTGTACTCCCTGTTCACCCATGACTGTGTGACCATGCACGCCTCCAACTCAATCATCAAGTTTGCAGACGACACAACAGTAGTGGGCTTGATTACCAACAATGATGAGACAGCCTACAGGGAGGAGGTGAGGGCACTCGGAGTGTGGTGTCAGGAAAGCAACCTCTCACTCAACGTCAACAAAGGAGATAATCGTGGACTTCAATGAACAGCAGAGGGAGAACCCCCCTATCCACATCGATGGGACAGCAGTGGAGAAGAAGTTCCTCGGCGTACACATCACGGACAAACTGAAATGGTCCACCCACAGAAAGTGTGGTGAAGAAGGCGCAACAGCGCCTCTTCAACCTCAGGAGGCTGAAGAAATTTGGCTTGTCACCTAAAACCCTCACAAACTTTTACAGATGCATAATTGAGGGCATCCTGTCGGGCTGTATCAACTGCACCGCCTACAACCGCAAGGCTCTCTAGAGGGTGGTGCAGTCTGCACAATGCATCACCGGGGGCAAACTACCTGCACTCCAGGACACCTACAGCACCCGATGTCACAGGAAGGCCAAAAAGATCATCAAGGACAACAACCACCCGAGCCACTGCCTGTTCACCCCGCTAYCATCCAGAAGGYGAGGTCAGTACAGGTGCATCAAAGCTGGGACCGAGAGACTGAAAAAYAGCTTCTATCTCAAGGCCCTCAGACTGTTAAACAGCCATCACGAACACAGAGAGGCTGCTGCCAACATACAGACTTGAAATTATTGTCCACTTTAATAAATGGATCACTAGTCACTTTACTAACGCCACATTAATAATGTTTACATATCTTGCATTACTCATCCCATATATATAGACTGTATTTTATACCATCTGTTGCATCTTGCCTATGCCGCTTGGGCATTGCTCATCCTTATATTTATATGTATATATTATTAATCCATCCCTTACTTAGATGTGTATATATTAGGAAGTTGTTGTGGAATTGTTAGATTACGTTATATAGTGCTGCACTGTCGGAACTAGAAGCACAAGCATTTCGCTACACTCGCAATAACATCTGCTAACCATGTGTATGTGACCAACACAATTTGATTTGATTTAAAATTGCAATATGTAACGGTGATCCGACTAAATTCACATAGAAATATGAGTATTGATATATCATTCTACTTGACAGCAAGTCTAAGAAGCGGTAAATCTGTTCTATGTCTGCTATTTCTATTTTTCTTTAGCTAACATAAGCTAGCTAATGTTAGCAAATAAGAGTAGCTCAATCTGGATAAACATCTAATTCACCCTTGTCTGGAAAACACTGTTACTAAAAATAGAATTGTCGATATAGCTAACTCACTCTGTTTGTGTGCTGGTAACGTTAGCAATAATGAATGTGTATAAATGGTTGGTTAGTTAGCTCTCAGACAGTCTCAGCTGAATAGCAATCTTGCTTGCAATTTAGTGAGGCTAGTTAGCTAACAACAACTACACAATATTGGGAAAAATTGAGAAAATTCATCCCATAACATTTTAACATGGAAATAGCTGTTCTATCTTTCAGCCTACAGTAGCAGCCAATGTGTGGTGTTCAATGTAGGCCTACATTCCATGAGACTTTTGAAAAAAAAACATGTAGGAATTGACATTAACCTGTTTATCCACTTGTTCTTCAGACAAGGAGGTGACTGAAAATGTTGTGTTATTTGATGCAAGAAACCACTTAACAAAATACAATTCATTATTTTTGCCAAACCATTATTACAGAGAATCAGACAAATTATGCTACCTTCTGCCTATTGGCTACTTAGCTTATTCAGGCCTGTCTCGAAATACAACATTGCCCCTTACAGAAGAAAAAGCTCTTTAATTGACTTGCTTTTCAAAGACGGCTAGAAATGCACATGTTTTGTGCTCTTGTAGGAAGAAACCAATCCCCCATTGCTGACTAGAAATTACCTATAACTGGGCTAATAATGCTACATGCAGCTCTTGCTTTGATCTCACAATAAGTGTGTCTACTTGCGACCACTTATGCTGTAAACACAGTCCAGTTCAAAGTGAATGGCACAGATCCATATATGGCAATGGTCTATTTGGATATAGGGATACTGCGGCTCTGATTGGTTTTGGTGCACCGGTCTGTGTAGAGTATGGGCCTGAGTCATGTCTGTAAATGCAATTGAATCCTACCCCAATGCGCTCTGCCTACAAGAAAATATATTGCATAGTTTGTTTTGTTTTCGTATGTTGCATTGAAAGTGGCTAATATTGCATTGATTCGATTACAATTCACACAGTAGAATGAAATGTTGATAGTATTAACTAAAGCGGAAAACTAGAAAGTTGAGTGAAGTTCAGTCCAGGGAGAGCTGCTTAGAGGGAATATTGGTTACAGATGGTTAGAGGTAGCCTGAGAACCTTCCAGAACATGTAATTCATTTAGTCTACCCCTCTTCTCTTTTTACCTTTTGTCTTTGTAAAACTCAGGTTAGCTGGAGTCATTACACAGTGCCCTGCTGAAAAATACCCCAAAGCGGTGGCATTTGTGGGTACACAAGTATCAGGGAGCAGAAACAGCTTGCGGTCATGGAGCACAACAAGATTTTGGGACAGAAACCAGCAAGGGACACTAAAATCTATCAAATCAAGACTCCAACAGTAATGACACAACCACCTCATTCTTCTCTCTGCAGATTCTTAAAACATAATGCAAAGACATGCCTACAAAAATCCCCTGCAAAGGGCTACTATTGACAAGAATGATCTGTGAAAGTCAATGGGCTGGAGGAAGTTTACAGACAGTACTTTGAGATGAGGAAGGGGTTTTTGGTTGTGCAGTGTTGTGGTTAGACAGTAAATGTATTGTTCTGTATGAGAGCGATTGTGGTGTCAATTCTCCTCAGTCTCCCATACACAACAATTCATACTGTGTAAGAACTGCCCTCCTAAGACTTTTCACACCTTTTTTGGCCCCCCAGCCCATTCACTTTGTTGACTGATCTTTCCTCTCAAAAGCAGCTCCCAATGTCCCCTCATTGTCCCTAAACAATATGCTAGCCGTCCCAGTCGGTTGATACATTTACCAACAAAGGTGTGCTGCTCTACGTCCCTTCCACAAAAAGTGTAAAATGCTAACACCACAACCATGTCTTTGCAGGAGACGTGCAGTACCAGGACAAAACAGTTGGTAGTTAAGAATCCCTACACCACTTTTTGAAGAGTCTTAAAGGCTCAAATCAAATCAAAGTTTATTGGTCACATACATATGGTTATCAGTTGTTATTGCGAGTGTAGCGAAATGCTTGTGCTTCTAGTTCCGACTATATCTCAGCATTCAACACCATTGTACCCTCCAAGCTCATCATTAAGCTTGAGGCCATGGGTCTCAACCCCACCCTGTGCAATTGGGTCCTGGACTTTCTGACGGGCCGCCCCAGGTGGTGAAGGTAGGTAATTCTCTGTGGTACACCAAACAGTAACTATCCTGTAACTCCCAGTAATGGATACCAAAAATCTTTGGTTAAATCACATTATCTGGTGTAACGATCTGTAGCTAAGAGAACTGGTGGTCTTGATGAAATTGCCATTCACAAAGAAACATACAGTACGCAAATACAATAAGATCAGTGTAGTAAAGTTCAGGGAATACTTGTAAAGCTGTGGGAGGAGTATTGTCATGATCAAACTGCCATTCAGCTCCTCATGAGTCATCTGCTTGAAATCCAGCATAATGTATGAACCCTCGAGAGGGATACAGATCACGGGATACAGTTCTGTGACAATGACACACGCAGGCAAAGGAATTCTGTTTCTGTATCTAGAATTCACTCCAGGAAGAAGCCCAGGCACCCGGTATTGTCTGTAAAACAAAAGAATGTAATCAATTATACTCTATTGTAGTTTGAACAACAGTTGAACTGTGCCAGTATCAACATTAAGGTAGACTAGTTGAACATGCATACATGTGAACAGGCACAGAGATTACATTTCCCACCATATCTAGCCTAATAGAAAGAAATATGGCATAACTGTCACGGCTGTCTTCGTCCTCCTCATCTGAGGAGTAAGAAATGTCGGACCAATACGCAGCGTGGTAAGTGTTCGTCATTTTAATGGAAAACTGAACACTACAAAACAACAAAGTGACAACCGTGAAGCTAATGAACAATCGTGCTGACACAAACACTACACATAGACAATCACCCACAACCCACAATGACAAAACAGGCTACCTAAATATGGTTCCCAATCAGAGACAACGAAAAACACCTGCCTCTGATTGAGAACCATATCAGGCCAACCATAGAAATAGACAAACCAGACAACACATAGAATGCCCACTCAGATCACACCCTGACCAAACAAAACATAAAACATACAAGCAAACTATGGTCAGGGCGTGACAATAACCCTCAAACTTTGCACAGTGACCAGACCGTACAAATGTACCTAGGTAGGTAGGCAGACAGTATCTACCTACATCCATGTCTATCAGGCATGCAGAGGCAAATATGTTTTTAGTAAAACCAGCTTCAGTTTTAGAGATTTACAACAGCAAATTGTTGTATAGTGTTCTCCTCATTTTTTGCTAATAAACTTAGCTAGCTATCTTGCTGGATATACAATACTGTTATTTACATCTGTTAGGAATCATATTTTGTGTCATGCCTATAATTTTGTGAGATTGAAATGCATCCACAGCATAATCATAATCAATGTCAACTCTCGTCAATTAATCTCTACTTCATCACCATCCCTGATCCGGGAGCATCCTCATCAGTAAAAAAGCTGACTAGCATAGCCTAGCATAGCGCCACAAGTAAATACTAGCATATAAATATCATGAAATCACAAGTCCAATACAGCAAATGAAAGATACACATCTTGTGAATCCAGCCATAATTTCCAATTTTTAAAATGTTTACAGCGAAAACACAATATGTATTTCTATTAGCTAACCACAATAGCAAAAGACTCAACCGCATATTTTCACCATTTTTTTACCGCATAGGTAGCTATCACAAACCGACCAAATAGAGATATAATTAGTCACTAACCAAGAAACAACTTCATCAGATGACAGTCTATAACAGTTATACAATAAATCTATGTTTGTTCGAAAATGTGCATATTGAGGTATAAATCATAGTTTTACATTGCAGCTACAATCACAAATACACCGAAGCAGCAAGAATAATTACAGAGAGCAACGTGAAATACCTAAATACTCATCATAAAACATTTATGAAAAATACATGGTGTACAGCAAATGAAAGATAAACATCTTGTGAATCCAGCCAATATTTCAGATTTTTTAAGTGTTTTACAGCGAAAACACAATATAGCATTATATAGCTTACCACAATAGCCAAACACACAACCACATTCATTCACCGCAAAGGTAGCGATCGCAAAAAAACAGCAAAAGATATAAAACACTAACCTTGACCCACTTCATCAGATGACAGTCCTATAACATCAGGTTATACAATACACTTATGTTTTGTTCGAAAATGTGCATATTTTGAGCTGAAAACCGTGGTTATACATTGTGAAAATTAGCAACTTTTTCCCAGAATCTCCGGATATATTCGACACTCACCTAATCTGACCAAATAACTCATCATAAACTTTACTAAAAAATACATGTTGGACAGCAAATGAAAGATACACTAGTTCTTAATGCAATCGGCGTGTTAGATTTTTTTTAAATAACTTTACCATAACAAACAGCTTACGTTATAGCGAGACAGCGCCCGCAAAAGGAAGGAAAATACGACTAAACATTTTCCACAGAAATACCAAATAACATCATAAATGGTTTTACTTTTGCTGAGCTTCCATCAGAATCTTGTACAAGGAGTCCTTTGTCCAGAAAAATCGTTGTTTGGTTTTAGAATGTCCTCTTCTCTGTCGAATAGCAACCTTAGCTAGCCAAGTGGCGCGAAGATGTCCATCTTCACCTAACGCAGAGAACGGAAAACTCCAAAACTCCCGATAAACGTTGAATAATCTGATAAAACTATATTGAAAAAACAACTTTACGATGATATTACACATGTATCAAATAAAATCAAAGCCGGAGATATTAGCCGTCTATACCGAACGCTTTTCAGAAGCCAATGCTGATGTCCTTCCCGCGCCTTGGTAGACAAAGGAAATAGTGGTCACGTCATTCCAAGAGCTCTTGTTCGACCTCAGATCAAGCTAGGCACCCCATTCCACCTCCCACTGCCTGTTGACATCTAGTGGAAGGCGTATGAAGTGCATGATATCCATAGATTTCATCAAATGAATAGGAAGGCCCTGGAACAGAGCCTCGATTTCAGATTTTTCACTTCGTCAGGAAGTTTGCTGCAAATGAGTTCTGTTTCACTCACAGTATAATTCAAACGGTTTTAGAAACTTGAGAGTGTTTCTATCCAATAGTAATAATAATATGCATATTGTACGATCTAGAATAGAGTACGAGCAGTTTAATTTGGGCACGATTTTTTACAAAGTGAAAACAGCGCCCCATATTGACAAGAAGTTAAGTTACTTAACTAGTGTAACGCTGTCGTCTGGTTGGAAGAAGAGGAGGACCAATGCGCCGCTGTAAGTGTCCATATTGATTTAATACGAAATAATGAACGCTGAACAAAAACAAGAAAATGACAAACGAACAATCCTGTACGGTGAACAAAAAACACAGAACAGAAAATAATCACCACAAAACACAATGAAAAACAGGCTACCTAAATATGGCTCCAATCAGAGACAACGACTGACACCTGCCTCTGATTGAGAACCATACTAGGCCAAACACATAGAAAATTACACAGAACAAAACATAGAAAAACATAGAATGCCCACCCCAACTCACTCCCTGACCAAACTAAAATAAAGACATAACAAGAACTAAGGTCAGAACGTGACAGTACCCCCCCCCCCCCCCCCCAAAGGTGCGGACTCTGGCCGCAAAACCTGAACCTATAGGGGAGGTCTGGGTGGGCATTTACCGCGTGGGCGGCTCTGGACCGGACGAGGACCCCACTCCACCATAGTCTCGGCCCACTTCTGTGACACCTTAGGAGTGGCGACCCTCGTCACCGAACCTGGATTGGAGACCCTAGTAAAGGGCACCACTGGACTGAGGAGCGCCTTTTGGACTGACGGCGGCTCTGGACTGACGGGCGGCTCCTGACTGAAGGGCGGCTCCTGACTGAAGGCGGCTCAGGCGGCTCCTGACTGAAGGGCGGCTCAGACGGCTCCTGACTGAAGGGCGGCTCAGCGGCTCCTGACGAAGGGCGGCTCAGGCGGCTCTGACTGAAGGGCGCTCAGGCGGCTCCTGACTGAAGGGCGGCTCAGCGGCTCCTGACTGAAGGACGGCTCAGGACAGACGGGCAGCTCAGGCGGCTCAGGACAGACGGGCGGCTCAGGACAGACGGGTGGCTCAGGCGGCTCAGGACGACGGGCGGCTCAGGCGGCTCAGGACAGACGGGCGGCTCAGGCGGCTCAGGACAGACGGGCGCTCAGGCGCTCAGGACAGACGGGAGCACCTGTAGGAGGAGACGGAGAGACAGCCTGGTGCGTGGAGCTGCCACAGGACCCACCAGGCTGGGGAGACCTACAGGAGGCCTGGTGCGCAGCCTTGGCACCACTCCCCCAGGCTGGAGACTACTCTAGCCCGGACCCTCCAGAGTGCAGGCACAGGTTGAACCGGGCTGTGGGTGAGCACTGGAGATCTGGTGCTACATCCGCACCTCTCTTAGGCTAATTCCCACATTCGCCCGGCACGAGCGGAGCGCAGGCATAGGACGCACTGCACCCTCCAGCGCCCCGGAGACACAGCACGCAGAGCCGGCGCAGGATACTCTGGACCGAAACGGCGTACCGGAGACCAGACACGCTGAGCAGGCACAATACGCCTGGCTGGATGCCCACACTCGCATGACACTTTCGGGGGCTGTCCTATAGCGCACCGGGCTATGGGCGCGTACTGGCGACACCGTGTGCTAAACCGCATAACACGGTGCCTGACCAGTAATGCGCTGCTTACAATAAGCACGAGGAGTGGGCTCAGGTCTCCAACCTGACTCTGCCACACTCCCCGTGTGCCCCCCCCCCCAACATTTGTTTGGGGCTGCCTCGTTACCTGTCGCGCTGCCGTGCTGCCTCCTCATATCGCGCCGCTCAGCTTTCGCTTCCTCCAGCTCTGCCTTGGGGCGGCAATATTCCCCAGCCTGTGCCCGGGTCCTTACTCGTCCAAAATCTCCTCCATGTCCAGGAGTCCAGAACTCGCTGCTGCCCGATACCACGCTGCTTGGTCCTTGGTTGGTGGGTGATTCTGTAACGCTTGTCATGGTTGGAAGAAGAGGAGGACCAACGCGCAGCGTGGTAAGAATCCATATGATTTAATACGAAATAATGAACACTGAACAAAAACAAGAAAACGACAAACGAACAATCCTGTACGGTGAAACAAAAAACACAGAACAGAAAATAATCACCCACAAAACACAATGAAAAACAGGCTACCTAAATATGGCTCCCAATCAGAGACAACGACTGACACCTGCCTCTGACTGAGAACCATACTAGGCCAAACACATAGAAAATGACCTACAGAACAAAACATAGAAAAAACGACATAGAATGCCCACCCCAACTCACGCCCTGACCAAACTAAAATAAAGACATAACAAAGGAACTAAGGTCAGAACGTGACAACTAGCTAGTAAAATTATTTACATTTGCTGATGTTACACGGTTTGCTAACAAGTTACAAATGCAAGGTGTGGCGCATAACAAGTTAACAAGCGCCAGGCTAACTAGCTTGCCAACTTAAGTCATCTGCTAACATTTGCTGGTAAACCTAGCTTTAGTTTGCTGGTTGTAATATTGTAGCTTGCTGTTTAGTAGCCATATCTACAACTAAAAATAAGAGATTTTACAATCAAGAAACAAAAGATCTCTGATTGTAAAGCCTCTTCTATTTTTTTTTGTCATAGATATGGCTACCGGTAGTTGTTAAGCTAAGTTAACTACCTAGCTAGCTAGCTACCTTGCTAAGTTAGCAAACAGATTTTTCCCCCTTCGATTTCCCCCCACTGTAACACAGTAGTACAGTACCAGTCAAAAGTTGGGGCACACCTACTCATTGCAGGGTTTTCCTTTATTTTTTACAATGTTCTACATTGTAGAATAATAGTGAAGACATCAAAACTATGAAATAACACATATGGAATCATGTAGTAACCAAAAACCTTTAAACAAATCAAAATATATTTTTGATTCTTCAAAGTAGCCACCCTTTGACTTGATGACAGCTTTGCACACTCGCTAAATCCACAATCACTAAATCCAACTCATTATTCTCAAATCTTCTTCGCTATATTCTGTTTGAAAGATGTATGGTTGATTATACAACGGGTGGGCCTAATCCTAAATGCTGATTGGTGAAAACCGTGTCTATTCCACAAGTTATCACCTGCTAAATCTATGACATTAAAATGCCTATTTACTCTGTTCTATCTGACTGCACAATCCATTGTCTTATCAGCCCAGCCAGGCACTTTATAAACTTGATCTCCACTATAAATGCATCTAGACATTATCTCACATTTCTTTTAGACTAAAATATTTGTATAAACCTTGCTGTCTGTCTCTGACTTTTGCAACATTGTTTCAATATTCAAATTCCATCTCCAGCTGTCCCATAGTAATGAACATGTCAGGAGTCGGGACAAGACAGACTGCAAGGCAGCGTTTCTTAGTCAGTCGAAATCATGAATCAGCTGGCATGATTTTTAAGGATATATACAGAGAAATGTCAATTGAAAAAAGGTAAAACGAAATGAAGTGCAGCTAGTTTACAGTCTTTGCAGCTTCAGTTTGAAGTGATTGTGTTAGCTGTGTTGTTGGCTAGCTCCTCTGAACAAGAGTCTCCTGATGAGTGAGCACATTTTCAATGCCTCATTAGCTCATTGTTATGGATGTATCCAAATAAATGTCACTAGAAAAGAGCTTAAACAAATGCTGTACATCTGGCTGCACTTTTTGACGTGGCTGTAAATTAGCCGTAGTTGGCTAGCTAGCAAGCAAGGGATAAGAACATTGCCAGCCAGTATGGCAATGGAACATTTATAATGAACGACTGGGTCGTGTCCATAGATACAGTACAACTGGATTGCGTCTCTAGCAACCAAATCAGTGCGTGTGTGTGTGTGTGTGTGTGTGTGTGTGTGTGTCATGGGGGGTGTGTGTGTTGTCGTGTGTGTGTGTGTGTGTGTGTGTGTGTGTGTGTGTTTGAAGCACAGTTTCTCTAGCCCATCTCAGTTAAAGCTTGCAGAGATTGCATCACATTTACATCAACCCCACCACGCATACAGCTTTTTGATGTCAGTAACAGCATTATGTTTACATGCACACTAATAATGAGATATTAAACAGATTATGGCCAAATATGGCAATAGTCATGTAAACACCTTACTCTTCTTACCTTAATAGACGTAAGGTCATAATCGAAGTAAGCATACACCGATAAAAACAAATGGTTTTCTACGCAATCTTTCATATTAATAGGACATATAAACAGCTTAATCAGTGTTCCTGTGGTATATCAGAACCAGTAGTGCAAGCCACCAAAGGCTCTGCATGGTCAATCCGGCATCTGCATTGGTCATACAGCCTTTACGGGGAAAAGGCCTCTGCAGAAGTCAGGGAATTCATACATTTTGCGTTTCGGGGAGCAGAGCTGTTGTGAAGGAAGTGAGTTTGTGTTTATACAGGACCTACCGGCCCCACTTACCGTCAACCAATCTTGTCATTGTCGAAAATGGCGCCGAAGAGGGTGGCTGACGTTTTACATGCTCCTAACCAACTATGCTATTTTGTTAGTTTTTTTGCGTTGTTTGTAACTTATCTTTTGTACTTATTTTGTACATAATGTTGCTGCTACCGTCTCTTATGACCGAAAATAACTTCTGGACATCAGAACAGCGATTACTCACGTCAAACTGGAAGAAGCTTTTTCCTTTAACGAGTCCGACGAGAAGGATATACTGCTTTCCGGGGACAGGCCCAAATCCAAATCATTTGTGTAAAGAAAATTTGGAGAAAAAGGGGGCGGAGGTCAGGCTGAGAATTCATAGGCGAGCGAGTAAACTCCCACTGCCATCCTTTCTATTGGCCAACGTGCAATCATTGGAAAATAAAATCGATGACCTACGGTGAAGATTATCCTACCAACGGGACATCAAAAACTGTAATATCTTATGTTTCACCGAGTCGTGGCTGAACGACGACATGGATAATAAAGAGCTGGCAGGATTTTCCATGCACCGGCAGAACAGAGAAGCTACTTCTGATAAAACGAGGGGTGGGTGTGTGTGCCTATTTGTCAATAACAGCTGGTGCGAGATGTCTAATATTAAAGAAGTCTCAAGGTATTGCTCGCCTGTAGACCACACTATCTACCAAGTAAGTTCTCATCTATATTATTCGTATCCGTCTATTTACCACCACAGACCGATGCTGGCACGAAGACCGCATTCAACCAACTCTATAAGGCCATAAGCAAACAAGAAAATGTTCATTCAGAAGCGGCGCTCCTAGTGGCCGGGGACTTTAATGCAGGCAAACTTAAATCTGTTTTACCTTATTTCTATCAGCATGTCACATGTGCAACCAAAGGAAAAGAAACTCTAGACCACCTTTACTCCACACACAGAGATGCATACAAAGCTCTCACCCACCTTCCATTTGGCAAATCTGACCATAATTCTATCCTCCTGATTCCTGCTTTCAAGCAAAAACTAAAGCAGGAAGTACCCGTGACTCGCTCAATACGGAAGTGGTCAGATGACGCGGATGTTACGCTACAGGACTGTTTTGCTAGCACAGACTGGAATATGTTCCGGGATTCATCCAATGGCATAGAGGAGTATACCACCTCATTCACCTGCTTCATCAACAAGTGCATCGACGACGTCGTCCCCACAGTGACCGTATATACATATCCCAACCAGAATCCATGGATTACAGGCAACATCCACATCGAACTAATGGATAGAGCTGCCGCTGTTAAGGAGCGGGACACTAATCCGGATGCTTATAAGAAATCCCGCTATGCCCTCAGAAGAACCATCAAACAAGCAATGCGTCAATACATGATTAAGATTGAATCCTACTACACCGGCTCTGACGCTCGCCCCGGACCTGACGTCACCACCAACCAGAAAGCCAGCCCCCCCCCCCTTCCCCCTGATGCTTTGGGCCGACGCCGGAGATGAGAAGCAAATACGGGAAGTCAACATTTAATAAAGAACCAACATGAAACAAGACAGGCACAGCGTCCGCACACGGGCGAAACGACATTCGACAACCAATGCAGCACCGGGGAACAGAGATGGCAAATATAGGGGAGGTAATAAACAGGTGATTGAGTCCAGGTGAGTCCAATAATACGCTGATGCGCGTGACGGGGAGAAAGGCAGGTGTGCGTAATGATGGGGAGCCTGGCGCCCTAGAGGGCCTGGGGGGAAGAGCGGGAGCAGGCTTGACAGGAGTTAAGACTGCACCGTTTTCCCACCTGCAATCCATCCCGAATCTCCCCATTGTCCCCCAGCAAAATGTGCCTACATTTAGGCTATTGTTCATGTGTACTTCTCACTATGTTGAGGTAAAAATTTGAGTATAATGCTTGTATGGATGTCAACCCTAATACATGTTCATGTTATCGTCATCAGTCAACTGCATTACAGTTAAAAACTACTGACTACCACCACCTATTTCTGTATGCTAGCTATGCTACCAGCTTATATGAACTGGAGTTAGCATTCAGCCGGCACTTTTTCTAAATCTGAAAAGGGACAACTTCTAAATGCTGTGCAGTGAAAACACTGTAAAATATATCCAAATCGGGTTTTAGTAACCACATTGTGGGCCTGTTACAATACATCAATCATGACGGATTTGACAAATATCCACTTTGTTTGATCAGATTTGATGAATGTGCGCCTATCCAGCGTACTTCTATCCCTTCCCCACGGTCTGCATTCCACTGACCTCTTTACCGAATCTATCACCATTACCTCCCTGGTCTCTTTCCAGCAGTTCAAACCCATTTTCGTGTCTTTGAAATCCCTACACGAGGTATCATTACGATGTTTTTTATTTGTGAACTTGTTCTGATAGCATTTTGTCAAAGTTCTTTATGTTTGTTGTCAAGGAAGTGAGTTTGTGTTTATACAGGATGTACCGCCCCCAACGACTGTCATCCAATCATAAACGGAGCTATGCGGAGCCCTCTGCATTGTTACAAAATATGGGAGGCGCACGGCATCACCATACGGAGCTTTATTTGGCCTCCGCAAGCCTCCGGAGGCTGCGTCACGCCCTCTGTAAGGAGTGTGTGACCCACATTACTGGATCAAGCATAAATTTACTTTTAATAGGCTGTAATGCTCAGAAAAATTATGCATCTTAGAAATAGTTTTCACATAAACTTTATATGTCCGAAATCAGAATCAAATAGTCTCTGCAAAAGTAACATGGTCACTGTGCTAGAACGTTTATTTTGATTGCCGATTTTCTGCATTCATCAAAAGTCCCATCAGGTAGCCTGATTTCAGATGTATCCAACAAGATTATTGGGTCCTTCTATAAATAAAAGGGTCAAAATGTCAAAATGGTTTGATATACACTACCTGTCAAAAGTTTTCGAAACACTTACTCATTGAAGGTTTGTTTTTTTTGGACAATTTTCTACATTGTAGAATAATAGTGAAGACATCAAAATGATGAAATAACACATATGGAATCATGTAGTAACCAAAAAAGTAAACAAATCAAAATATATTTTATATTTGAGATTCCTCAAATAGCCACCCTTTGTCTTAATGACAGCTTTGCACACTCTTGACATTCTCTACCAGCTTCACCTGGAATGCTTTTCCAACAGTCTTGAAGGAGTTCCCACATATGCTGAGCACTTGTTGGCTGCTTTTCCTTCACTCTGTGGTCCGACTCATCTCAAACCATCTCAATTTGGTTGAGGTCTGGGGATTGTGGAGGCCAAGTCATCTGATGCAGCACTCCATCACTCTCCTTCTTGGTCAAATAGCCAAGCATAAATCTCCAATTTGGACTCCAGACCAAAGGACACATTTCCACCAG
Organism: Salvelinus sp. IW2-2015; assembly: GCF_002910315.2. Classification (NCBI taxonomy): domain Eukaryota; kingdom Metazoa; phylum Chordata; class Actinopteri; order Salmoniformes; family Salmonidae; genus Salvelinus; species Salvelinus sp. IW2-2015. The sequence goes on from NC_036858.1 coordinate 46,333,017, forward strand.
TCTAATGTCCATTGCACGTTTTTCTTGGCCCAAGCAAGTCTCTTCTTATTATTGGTGTCCTTTAGTAGTGGTTTCTTTGTAGCAATTCAACCACGAAGGCCTGATTCACACATTCTCCTCTGAACAGTTGATGTTGAGATGTGTCTGTTATTTGCACTCTGTGAAGCATTTATTTGGGCATTTTCCGTATTGACAGACCTTCATGTCGTAAAGTAATGATGGACTGTCATTTCTCTTTGCTTATTTGAGCTGTTCTTTCCAGAATATAGACTTGGTCTCTTACCAAATAGGGCTATCTTCTGTATGCCACCCCTACCTTGTCAGAACACAACTGATTGGCTCAAACACATTAACTTCTTATGGCTGTGTAGCTTGGATGAATAAGGTGCCCAGAGTAAATTGCCTGCTACTCAGGCCCAGAAGCTAAGATATGCATATTATTAGTAGATTTGGATAGAAAACACTCTGAAGTTTCTAAAACTGTTTGAATGATGTCTGTGAGTATAACAGAACTCATATGGCAGGCAAAAACCTGGGAAAAAATCCAACCAGGAAGTGGGAAATCTGAGGTTTGTAGGTTTGCCTATCCAATATACAGTGTCTATGGGGTCATATTGCACTTCCTAAGGCTTCCACTAGATGTCAACAGTCTTTAGAACCTTGTTTAATGCTTCTACTGTGAAGGATGAGGGAATAAGAGCTGATTGAGTCAGGGGTCTGGCAGAGTGCCACGAGCTCACTCAGGCACGCCCCCGTGAGAGTTAGCTGCGTTCCATTGCATTTCTACAGACAAAGGAATTCTCCGGTTGAAACATTATTGAAGATTTATGTTAAAAACATCCTAAAGATTGATTCTATACATCGTTTGACATGTTTCTACGAACTGTAATGGAATTTTTTGACTTTTCGTCTGGCCTGCGCGTCATGAATTTGGATTTTGGAACTAAATGTGTGAACAAAAAGGAGGTATTTGGACATAAATGATGGACTTTATCGAACAAAACAAACATTTATTGTGGAACTGGGATTCCTGGGAGTGCATTCTGATGAAGATCATCAAAGGTAAGTGAATATTTATAAATCTATTTCTGACTTCTGTTGACTCCACAACATGGCGGTTACCTGTATGGCTTGTTTTTGTTTCTGAGCGCCGTACTCGGATTATTGCATGGTGTGCTTTTTCCGTAGAGGTTTTTAAAAATCTGACACAGTTGCATTAAGGAGAAGTTTATCTAAAGTTCCATGTAAAACACTTGTATCTTTTATCAATGTTTATTATGAGTATTTCTGTAAATTTATGTGGTTCTCTGCAAAGTCACCGGATGTTTTGGAGGCAAAACATTACTGAACATAACGCGCCAATGTAAACTAAGATTTTTGGATATAAATATGAACTTTATCGAACAAACCATACATGTATTGTGTAACATGAAGTCCTATGAGTGTCATCTGATGAAGATCATCAAAGGTTAGTTATTCATTTTATCTCTATTTCTGTTTTTTGTGACTCCTCTCTTTGGCTGGAAAAATGGCTGTGTTTTTCTGTGACTAGGTACTGACCTAACATAATCAGATGGTGTACTTTTGTCGTAAAGCCTTTTTGAAATCGTACACTGTGGTGGGATTAACAACAAGTTTATCTTTAAAATGGTGTAAAATACTTGTATGTTTGAGGAATTTTAATTATGAGATTTCTGTTGTTTGAATTTGGCGCCCTGCACTTTCACTGCCTGTTGTCAAGTCGATCCAGTTAACGGGTCTCAGCCGTAAGAAGTTAAGAAGGAAAGAAATTACACAAATTAACTTTTAAGAAGGCACACATGTTAATTGAAATGCATTCCAGGTGACTACCTTGTGAAGCTGGTTGAGAGAATGCCAAGAGTGTGCAAACCTGTCATCAAGGCAAAGGGTGGCTATTTGAAGAATCTCAAATATAAATATATTTGATTTGTTTAACACTTTTTTGGTTACTACATGTTTCCATGTGTTATTTATCGTTTGGATGTCTTCACTATTATTCTACAATGTAGAAAATAGTAAAACAAAGAAAAACCCTTGAATGAGTGGTGTTCTAAAACCTTTTACCAGTAGTGTACATTTAAATATGATTTTCTAGCAGCTTCACATGTGTGTTATAGTAATAAGAGTCTAGATAGGCACAACAAGACCATAACTCCTAGCAACAACAAAACATCTACATGTCATTCAAATATTAAATGTCATGCCTAGCAGCCAGGTCTATTTGTGCATTGGTCAACTTCTCTATCATTTATAGCCATGCTAAACATTCCAGAAGAATGAAAAGATACACAATTTTTTTTTAAATAGTTGATATAATAATTGATTACAATCATATAATACAATGTGTCTGTCAACCAAAATCATTAATAACCATATTTAATTTACTATATCAGTAAACTCTTCAGCAGTGTGGTGTGTGTGTGTGTGTGGTGTGTTGTGTTGTGTGTGGTGTGTTGTGTGTGTGTGTTGTGTGTGTGTGTGGTGTGTGTGTGTGTGTGTGTGTGTGTGTGTGTGTGTGTGTGTTTGTGTGTGTGTGCGTGCGTGCGTGCGTGCGTGAAAACTATCACTTTCTTGCGTCCTCTGTCTTTGTTTCCTCCACTCCTTGCCTCTCCTTGAAAGTGCATTGGAATCTGAGGCGAGGAACCTTCCCTCCTCTCCTCAATGTGCTTTGAGGAGGTGAGGAATGGAGGAAACAAGAAGAGAATCTTAATTGCATTTCCTTCATTCCTCACTTCCTCTCTCCTCGCCTCCTCAAAGTCCATTGAATAAGAAGGTGAGAGGGGAGGGACCTCTGACCTTCTCATTCAATGGGTTTTGAGAAGGAGATGAGGAAGAGGATTCAACAAATCAAGGATATGTAATTTACATTCTCCCAAGGGCAGAGGAAGCAAGTATTTCACAGCTATTCCCATTTTTTGACAGTGCCAGACTGACTGACTGAGCTACCATAATATTCATGGCCTTTCCAGAAACAACCCCTTGCCCCTACTGCCCAGATTCTAGACACTTGTGGAGATCTGAGAGGGATTGATGGGTGGTGACATGCTGAGAGCTCCACCTTACCCTCTGATATGCATGGTGGAATTTTGGCAGTATTGCTTACACCAGTCCAATTCTCTCAGATCTCCACTAGGGGTAAGGGGTAAGGGCTAGGGGTTGTTTCTAGACAGAACCCCACAACCCTTTGGGTGTGTGGTGGACCTACAGCATGACATTTGAGGCATTGGATATTTACTTCCATTGCTATACACACACAGATTTGCACAGGCGTGAACTGGACACACCCACGGCACCCTACCAGGCTGATCAGACAGGTCTGGGTAGCTGAAGACCTGCTGTAAACAGTGAAAGGATATATTTACATGTCTACTGTTCACACCCTTGCTTCATTCCAGCTAGTTAGATGTGCAACCACTGACTAACTATAGCTAGTGCATATCTCTAGTCTAGCAATAGATACTGATGTTTTGGCTGTATAGCATCATTCAATAAGATTACCAATGGTTAGCTAGGTATCTAGGATATATCAATATTTTAATAAGTCAATATACACTAAATCGTATGCAGAAATTGAGAAATCTTACCTTATTTTGGCACTGTGGCAGGTATGGGCAGCTATTAATCAATTAATTAATAGATAGTAGATTAATAGATTTGAAGAATGGAGTTAGAAGGGGGTCCTGCTTTGAAAGGATAGGAAGTGTTGGCTGTTCACTTGACCAGGCATTCCACATTTAACCTCACCCACATTTTAACATTGAAATATCAAGTATTTTTTTGTTTTATATGCAAAAATATAACAAATTCAAAAAGCAATTAAAAAATGAAAGGCTGTTTTCACGTTGCTCCGTTTTAACTCGGAAAACAAATGATCAAAACGTACAAACCATAATCTTCCCTCAATTTTACCGAATCTTGATATAATGTTGTCGAAGAAGTAGGCTAATTATTTAGACCACCTTAACAACATAGACACCAAAATGTTCTGTCAATCCTCAAGATAAACATTAATTCCCGCACTTTAGCTGTTGTTAAATCGCGTGCAGTATCACACAACCTCTTTATCACTTGACAGTCATTCTGAAAATCCTTTCCTGAATCAGCTGATGTTGCGCGATATTGTCCCCAATTAACTAAACAGCTAGACATAAAACGCATATCAAACAACTATTATGAGTAATTATTGAAGGACCCTGTTAATGACAGTATCAAATTTTGTTTTATTAATCATATTAAAGTTACTCTTTCTGTTTGAAGCATTGGATTTTGCAATCACATACATTATTTTGGATATGTGGGTGCATGAAAACTCTTTTCACACCGTAACATAGGGAACAGTGGAGGCTCCTCAGAGGAGGAAGGGGGGGACCATCCTCCTCAGTGAATTTCATAAAAATAAAACTATACTAAATATGTTACCAAATAATTGATAAAAAGACACTGTTTTGCAATGAAGGTCTACAGTAGCCTCAACAGCACTCTGTAGGGTAGCACCATGGTGTAGCTGGAGGACAGCTAGTTTCCGTCCTCCTCTGGGTATAATGACTTCAATACAAAACCTAGGAGGCTCATGCTTCTCACCCCCTTCCATAGACTTACACAGTAATTATGACAACTTCCGGAGAACGTCCTCCAACCTATCAGAGCTCTTACAGCATGAACTGAGATGTTATCCGCCCAATAAAAAAGCCAGAGAATGAATCTAGTATTGAAAGCATAAGCTACAGCTAGCTAGCCCTGCAGTGCATAAAATGTGGTGAGAAGTTGACTCAAAGAGAGAGAAAGGCAAAAGTTGAACAGTTTGAACAAATTCATTTCTTTAGAAATGAAGGAGAAACAAGAGAGCAAGAGCGAGAGAGAGAGAGAGAGAGAGAGAGAGCTATGTTTCGTTGTATTGTTTTTCACTTTCACTTAGCTAGCGAATGTAGCTAGCTAGTTTAGCCTACTCAAACAACCAGTTCAAACTGAGAAGGATGCTATGTTAGCTAGCTGGCTATGGCTATCCAACACTGGAACTCTTCCAAGTCAAGGTAAGCTTTTGGTTTTATAAATTAATTGCCATCGGAGCCTGCCAGTGTAACTGCTAAACTGCTTGCTGACTGTACACTGTACTGCATGATTGTAGCAGGTTTAATAATGCATTACTTCTAGTAGCTATGTTGACTAGGATGTTAGCTAATATGGTGACAACGATGTAGGCTGTTTGTAGCGGTTAGTGGTTATGATATGAAGGTTTGGCTTGGAAAGTTTTTTAGCCATGTCACGGACAGCTGATGTGTTGTGCACTGAAGTCCACAAGCGAAGGGAAAACATGAGAGGAAGAGCACATAGATGCGAGAAGGAATTATACAACGAGCAAATTGATCATTCTGTTTGTGTGTGGCTGCTATGAAAGTGAACTATGTTTGCGTGTGATCAGGGGTGTATTCATTCTGCCAATTCCGTTGAAAAATGTTTCTTAAACGGAAGCAAATGGAACAGGGATAAACATACCTGAATTGTCCAATAGAAACTCTAGTTTGCAACTGATGGACTAATGATTACACCCTAGATCAGCTAGATGCAGACAAGAGTGTGCAAGGCGGTATTGAATGTGTCACTGTCTGTCACATTGATTTCTCTAATTTTTTTATCGACCTGTGCACCTACATTGTAAACTTTCATTGATAGGCTAGGTTGTAGCTACCTCATAATGGGTACTGATAGGGAGATACGAAATGTTACAAGGTTACAGTACACTTCTGAGATCGCCATACAAAAAAGAATCCAACAGCAATATCCAGGAATGTCACAGGGTCAAGGTCAATGTGTAATTCAATTATTAAATGCTTAATATATGATCTAAGAACAAACAAGAGTATCATGAATGTAAGAAAAGAAATGTAATGTATTCACATAAAAAAGTCCACTACAATAAATGCTCACTGGTACCCTAGTTCATAGAAAGACCCTATTAGGGAAATCATTATTCTTGCAAAGCATGTAAGCATTTTAAACAAGCTATTATATTAATCTTACTATTAACAATAATAATGTTATTGTGTGCATGTAACCGTGCATAAGTAACCGGTTCTGTACCCATTACACTCAACAAAAGCGTACAGTAAAATCAATCTTTTTTTGTGGCACAATGCATTTGACAGGTCTGGATCCATTTTGTGTTAAGTTGTGTAAAATGCAGATGAGTAGGACCCACTGCAACCACATCCTGTGATCAAGAGCTCAGTGACACTTAAAACTACAGAGTGTTTAATTATACAGTAAATGTAGTAGAAAACTTTCAATGAAATAACAGCTCAACAGAGAGAACACACCAAAATATAATTTAATTTACATTTTATACTATGTATGTACCACTAGCATCATGCGGTAATGATAGGTTGTTCCTCACTATAATCCTGAGTTGTGTTCTGTGACTGAACAAACAGGTTGTGATTCTCAGTGATTCACTATGAGTGGTTACCCTGTCAGTATTCCCCTCGTGCTATGTTTCACCAGACCTTGAATCACTGCCAGAGAAACAAGTACTGAAACATTGGTAATCTGCATAGAGTGCACTAAGGGTTTGTTTAAAGATTATAACATCTGTGGTTATTGCAGTAATTTACACCACAGGTTTTGGAATCGAAGTGCATCTTCAAAACAAATACATAAAATGTTACTACTACCTTAGGCAACTAAAATCCCATCTTAAATCCTCCTGAACTTTTGACCTAAGGTGAACCGAACTGAACCAAACCTTACAACAAACAAAGTGCAAAAGCAGGATGTTCATGTAACCTTTACAGACTTTTCCAGAGCATTTGACACTAGACCATGGCTAGCTCCTACTCAATCTAGCAGAGCATGAGGTGTCCCGGACACAATGGTTTCCTATGAAGAGCATGAGGTGTTCCGCTCACAATAGTTTACTATCAAGTGCATGAGGTGTTCCGCTCACAATGGTTTACTATCAAGAGCATGAGGTGTCCCGCTCACAATGGCTTACTATCAAGAGCATGAGGTGTCCCGCTCACAATGGCTTACTATCAAGAGCGACCTAGAAAACCGCAAGTGAAGGGTGAGGTGGAAAACATGCCTTTCTAACCCACAGCCAGTCCCAGCTGGAGTTCCCCAGGGTGGAGGGCTCTCTCCCCTACTGTTTGTGCTATGCACGAACACCCTAGACTCCAGCCTCCTAAGGCAGCATCCACCCTGTTATGTACGCTGATGACCTTACATTCACTGAGTTGTGCCATGGCAAGCTACCTGGCCAAACACAAGCAGCAGTCAATGCAGTGACAATACCTGGCACATGTATTAAATATCCTACTTCAATTTGTTTGAGTGCCTTCTTGTATTTCATTTTTCTTATATTTTTATCAATTGTTTATTCATTGAGCTTTTTATGTTTGTATTACCCTTTATTCGCTTACTTACTTTTCGTATTGTCGTTGCATTGTCGAGAGGTGAAACTGCAAGTAAGCATTTCATTGCACTGTTTACCCAATGTATATCATGTGTATATGACGAATAAACAAACTTGAACTTGTGAGGAAAAACCAACTGCCTGCAAATGAAGGAAAAGAAGACAAAGGATATGGTCATTTGCTTCAGGTCTACTGACAAGGCCTTTCCAGCAGCGGTTGCTGTAAACGCCCATCCAGTTGAGCGTGTGGAGTCCTTCAGTCGACTGGGTGTAATGGTGTCAGCTGGCCTGACCTGGGATGAACACATCAGGTACATTCTAAAAAAGGTTCAACCCAGTATCTACTACCTACAGTTGAAATCAGAAGTTTACATACACTTTAGCCAAATACGTTTAAACTCAGTTTTTCACAATTCCTGACATTTAATCCTAGTAAAAATTCCCTGTTTTTAGGTCAGTTAGGATCACCACTTTATTTTAAGAATGTGAAATGTCAAAATAATAGTAGAGAGAATTATTTATTTCAGCATTTACTTCTTTCATCACATTCCCAGTGGGTCAGAAGTTTACATACACTCAATTAGTATTTCAAATCAAATCAAATCAAATCAAATCAAATCAAATTTTATTAGTCACATACACATGGTTAGCAGATGTTAATGCGAGTGTAGCGAAATGCTTGTGCTTCTAGTTCCGACAATGCAGTAATAACCAACAAGTAATCTAACCTAACAATTCCACAACTACTACCTTACACACACACAAGTGTAAAGGGATAAAGAATATGTACATAAAGATATATGAATGAGTGGTGGTACAGAACGGCATGGCAGATGCAGTAGATGGTATAGAGTACGGTATATACATATGAGATGAGTACTGTAGGGTATGTAAACATAAAGTGGCATAGTTTAAAGTGGCTAGTGGTACATGTATTACATAAAGATGGCAAGATGCAGTAGATGATATAGAGTACAGTATATACATATGAGATGGGTAATGTAGGGTATGTAAACATTATATTAAGTGGCATTGTTTAAAGTGGCTAGTGGTACATTTTTACATAATTTCCATCAATTCCCATTTTTAAAGTGGCTGGAGTTGAGTCAGTATGTTGGCAGCGGCCGCTAAATGTTAGTGGTGGCTGTTTAACAGTCTGATGGCCTTGAGATAGAAGCTGTTTGGTGGCATTGGCTTTAAATTGTTTCACTCTACTATTACTATTATTCTGACATTTCACATTCTTAAAATAAAGTGGTGATCCTAACTGATCTAAGACAGGTAATTTTTAATATTATTAAAGGTCAGGAATTGTGGGAAAAAATGAGTTTAAATGTATTTGGCTAAGGTGTATGTAACTTCCGACTTCAACTGTAGCAAGGTCTCCCAACTGAAGTCCTACTGCAGGTATGCCTGACCTTCATTTGTCCAATCATGGAATATGCCTCCCCAGTGTGGGCCAGCCTTCCAAAGTGTCTCTCCAATGACTTAGAAGGCATTCAGGGATTATGTTGCCTAATCATTGGCACTCCCTACAACTCACTCACATCTCCAGAGAGTAGACGGGATAAAGCCACAGTCAAGACTTTCACAGCGTTCCTGCACGACCACACAAGTCCACTGCATAAGTTCCTAACCCGTACACAGAGTCAGCATGATCTGAGTAGTTCAAGGCAATACTCTATTGCAACAATAAGACACCAGAGATATTTATTGGCAAGAGCTCTCAAACTATGCAAATGTAACTCCCTATCACTAAATCCATTAGTTATGCATATTTATTGATTTAGTGGCATGCCAATATGTTGTTTATGACTCATGACTTATGCACTGTCCATATAGTTAGGCTGATCCTATCTATATTTTTACTTGCATTTTACACTGAACAAAAATATAAATGCAACATGTAAAGGGTTGGTACCATGTTTCATGAGCTAAAATAAAACATCCCAGAAATGTTCCATATGCACAAAAAGCTTATTTCTCTCAAATTTTGTGTACACATTTGTTTACATGCCTGTTAGTGAGTATTTCTCCTTTGCCAAAATAATCCATCCACCTGACTGGTGTAGCATATCAAGAAGCTGATTAAACAGCATGATTATTACACAGTTGCACCTTGTGCTGTGGACAATAAAAGGCCACTCTTACAATGTGCAGTTTTGTCACACAACACAATGCCACAGATGTCTGAAGTTGTGAGGGAGAGTGCAATTGGCATGCTGACTGTAGGAATGTCCACCAGAGCTGTTGCCAGAAAATGTAATGTTAATTTTTCTACCATAAACCGCCTCCAACATTGTTTTAGAAAATGTAGCAGTACGTCCAACCAGCCTCACAACCGCAGACCACGTATATGGGGTGGTGTGGGCGAGCAATCTGCTGATGTCAACGTTGTGAACAAAGTGCCCCATGGTGGTGGTGGGGTTATGCTATGGGCAGGCATAAGCTACAGACAACGAATACAATTGCATTTTATCAACGGCAAATTGAATGCTCAGAGATACCCTGACGAGATCCATGTTTCAGCATGATAATGCACGGCCCCATGTCACAAGGACCTGTACACAATTCCTGGAAGATGAAAATGTTCAAGTTCTTCCATGGCCTGCATACTCACCAGACATGTCACCCATTGAGCAGGTTTGGGATGCTCTGGATTGACGTGTACGACAGCGTGTTTCAGTTCCCGCCAATATCCAGCAACTTCCTAAAGCCATTGAAGAGGAATTGGACAACATTCCACAGGCCACAATCAACAGCCAACTCTATGCAAACGTGTCGCGATGCATGAGGTCACACCAGATACTGACTGGATTTCTAGTCCACGCCCCTACCTTTTTTTAAGGTATCTGTAATGTGAAATCTATAGACTAGGGCCTTTTCCTTATTTGAACTGTAACTCTGTAAAATCTTATAAATTGTTGCATGTTGAGTTTATATTTTTGTTCAGTATATATTGTATGAAATTGCATTTTATGTATGTTTCTGCATATTTTTTACTTTATTTAACTAGGCAAGTCAGTTAAGAACAAATTCTTATTTTCAATGACGGCCTAGGAACAGGGGGTTAACTGCCTTGTTCATGGGGCAGAACAACAGATTTTTACCTTGTCAGCTCAGGGATTCAATCTAGCAACCGTTTGGTCACTGGCCCAACACTCTAACCACTAGGCTACCTGCTGCCCCAATATATGTACCAAGATCTTCAAATTAACCTAAACCTAAACCATGGAGATGTGGAATGGGCTGTATTTAACACACTGTGTGACAGATACTGTATTAAATGAAAAATCCCCTGACAAAAACTGTAAAGTGAGCCCATAACAGGGACAGACACCTCAGGCTGTGAGTGTCAGTGTTTCAGGTTGAAGAATCCCCATGTCCCAGGAGATGAGGAAGAGAAACCATGGGCTTCTGGTAATACTGACCTAGAACAAATACTTACATGCACCCTGCTCTTTTATTGCCTTGCCCTTTTCTCTGATAGCAGCTGTTTCCAGGAAAGGGGCTTTGGCACGACTCTGAGCCCTTCGGAGTGTGACCAAGGAGGACAACCACATCTGGAGGGTCATGGAAACTGTGTGTCACGTTGTGAGAGATGACAAATAAATACTGTCTGGTCTGGTCTGCATATCGAGGTTGCTGAGCTGCTGGTCTGTTGAGTATTTTGGAACTATGTTTAAAAGACACAGGTCACTGAGTGCATAATTGTGCAAGTCCCAAAACAGCAGAGGTGGGTTGAATTTAAAAAATACATATTTTTGGTCCCATTTTAATTAGATAGTCCCCTACAGATTGTCAATAGATGCATACTATCAACAAACCTTCAACAAAAATGAAACAGCTTGCTCTAGGGTATGGATTAGGGTTCGAGTTAAGGTTCGAGTTTTGATAATGATAAATATTTTTAGTTTTAGTTGAACGGTTTTACTTAGGCAACTGCAGAAACCAGAATGCATTTTCAGTCCTTATTTAGTCTGAGTGGCGCAGCGGTCTAAGGCACTGCATCTCAGTGCAAGAGGCATCACTACAGACACCCTGGTTCAATTCCAGGCTGTATTACAATTGGATGTGATTGGGAGTCCCATAGGGTGGCATACAATTGGCCCGGGTTTGGCCAGTGTTGGCTGTCATTGTAAATAATTATTGGTTCTTAACTGACTTGCCTAGTTAAATAAAGGGTCAATAAAAATAAATAAATTGGACAGAAAAAAATAACTGTTGATGCCACGTTGTAAGAATCCTGTCAGATAAGTGTTTAGTGATAAAATGTTGCAAGAAGTGGAGGGGCAAGGTGCATAAACAAGTAAAATGGGTGTGAAACGTTAGCTAACGAGCCAGCCAGCTAGTTAAACAACAATGAGCACAGTGCCAAATCATGTCATTACTACCCTGCATGAATACGGCTCTGGGATACGACTAATAGCGTCAGCTGGGGAGCCAGCGAGTTAACAGTACACTTTAGCTTGAAAATAAAAAACTTTGTCAAAATTAGAAACGTGTAATATCTGAAAATGCAGCTAGCTAACGATAGACTATCTTACCTGGATTCATCATCATGCATGATGAACGCGTCTCCCTGTCAGGAATGCCATACCACGGTTGCCCTTAGTTTGAAGATGTAATCCAGAGACAGGTGTTTTCTCCATCTCTTTAGCTATCATACTCTAATTCCACTGATTACAAAACTTGATCCTCCACAATGTGGAGAGAAACACGTATGCAGTTCCACTACATAATCCATTTTTTTTATCCACGTTCGACAGGATTACCAACACAGACTGACGAGCTCAAATAGACAGAAGCCTTCTATATGACAGACCAATCCGAACTCATCTCTCGGCATGTCCAGCCCACTCATTATCTCAACCAATCATGACTAGTGGGAAGGTTGCTGACTTTTTCTGTGGCTTAACCAACAAGGCTCGTAATTTAACTATTTTATTTGTATTTACAGATGGCATACCCACGTGAATATTTATTCATATATTTCAGCTTCTAATTTTGTATTAATTAGAAAAAAAATTAAAAGCATAATTCCACTTTGACATTATAGGGTATTGTGTCTAGGCCAGTGACCAAAACTCCATTAAAATCCATTTTAAATTCAAACTGGAACACAACAAAATGTGAAAAAATTCAAGGGGTGTGAAACCTTCTGAAGGCACTGTATTTTGATGTGTAAAGGCTCTCCAAACCCATTTTTTTTATTCACAAATACTTTCCTAACCCTAAATAATATAGAAGATCAGAGTATTTTTTTTATCTACCAATTGGTGCTGAAAAGGAGACGAATATGTGTGCATTTACATGTTTTTTTACATTTATTGATCACTAATATTGTGAACTGTTCTCTCCATACAGTCTAGTGAGTCTGTCAAGAAACTTCAAATTAAAGGAACACCAAATTTATAGGGTTGGCTTTAGATAAATATACTGAAACCCCTATTGAATGAAAACTCCAGGAGAAAATCTGTTGGCCAGCAAGTGGGAGGGTTTTCAGCAGTTGAATTAAATGTATTCAGCATGCGCAAAGGAACAACGCCTTACAAAGTCCGTTATGCAACTGAATAAGGTAAGTCTGAATATCAACTACTGAGAAGTGCATAACAAAGGCATACATTTCCTATTGGCCCATAATAGGGGTCTACACAGAATATGCAGACAACATGACAGAGTGTAACACAGTGTAGCAATGTTGTTTTTCTTCACAAAAGGGGCGGCTCCTTGTAGTGCGCTCCGACAGTCAACATACTCCCTACTCATACTCCCTACTCCCATGCCACATTAACATTTTAATGCGTCTTATTGTCCCTTCCGTAGACGTGGGGGCAGTGCAGTGTAGGCAATCAAGCATGGATTAGTTGCTTAATCTGACCTATAGTCTATATGCTATGCATCAAAGTAGCTAATTTTGCATTGATAAACAAATGTAATCTCAGCTACTGTTCAAACAATAAACCAAACAACATTGTAGCCATGTTAGAATAACATTGTAGGTTACAATGGCAAGTACACAAATATTTGCCAGAGCATATTATTTAATTTTAAATCAGATTATTTCACATGGCGATGTGGGAAGCTAATCAACTTCAAAATCACTTTAACTTCAAGATTGCTGTCTTGGTTGAGCATGCCCTTTCAAAAACGTCCTGGAGGAATCCTGCATGAATTCAACCTTTTGTGAAGGAATTGTGCAGGTGTCCGGCAGGAATCCTGTAGGCTTGACAAAATCCTGCAGGAAAAGTCCCTGATACTGTTGAAAAATTTGCACAAACATGACAATTCCTGCAGGATTTTCAACATTTCTGTAGGACAAGTCATTCATGCAATGGCATTGTAGTAACCTTAAGAGCTCTCGTTAGGGCCCCTAACCTCACCCTTCTCCTCTGCTAAAGCTGTTGATATGTCCAAATAAAAAAATAAATAATTGTATTTGTCACATGCGCTGAATACAACAGGTTACAACAGGTTTCACCTTACAGTGAAGTGCTTACTTACAAGCCCTTAACCAACAATGCAGTTTTAAGAAAAATAAGTGTTAAGTAAAAAATTGCTAAGTAAAAAAAAATACAAAATGAACAGGTTTTTAAAGAGCAGCAGTAAAATAACAATAGCGAGGCTTTATACAGGGGGTACTGGTACAGAGTCAATGTGCGGGGGCACCGGTTAGTCGAGGTAATTGATGTAATATGTACATGTAGGTAGAGTTAAAGTGACTGTGCATATATTATAAAAAGAGAGTATCAGCAGCATAAAAGAGGGGGGCAATGCAAATAGTCTGGGTAGCCATTTGATTAGGTGTTCAGGAGTCTTATGGCTTGGGGGTAGAAGCTGTTAAGAAGCCTTTTGGACCTAGACTTGGCGGTCCGGTACCTCTTGCCGTGCGGTAGCAGAGAGAACAGTCTATGACTAGGGTGGCTGGAGTCTTTGACAATTTTTAGGGCCTTCCTCTGACACCGCCTGATATAGAGGACCTGGATGGCAGGAAGCTTGGCCCCAGTGATGTACTGGGCCGTACGCACTACCCTCTATAGTGAATTGCGGTTGGAGGCTGAGCAGTTGCCATACCAGGAAGTGATGCAACCAGTCAGGATGCTCTCGATGGTGCAGCTGTCTTTTTGAGGATCTGAGGACCATTGACAAATCTTTTCAGTCTCCTTAGGGGGAATAGGCTTTGTCGATGCCCTCTTCTCAACCGTCTTGGTGTGTTTGGACCATGATAGTTTGTTGGTGATGTGGACACTAAGGAACTTGAAGCTCTCAACCTGCTCCACTACAGCACTGTTGATGAGAATGGAGGCGTGCTCGGTCCTCATTTTCCTGTAGTCCACAATCATCTCCTTTGTCTTGATCACGTTGAGGGAGAGGTTGTTGTCCTGGCACCACACGACCAGGTCTCTGACCTCCTCCCTATAGGCCTGGCCATGCAGTCATGATTGAACAGGGAGTACAGGAGGGGACTGAGCATGCACCCCTGAGGGGCCCCCATGTTGAGGATCAGCATGGCGGATGTGTTGTTATCCACCCTTACTACCTGGGGGGCGGCCCGTCAGGAAGTCCAGGATACAGTTGCAGAGGGAGGTGTTCAATCCCAGGATCCTTAACTTAGTGATGAGCTTTGAGGGCACTATAGTGTTGAACGCTGAGCTGTAGTCAATGAATAGCATTTTCACATAGGTATTCCTTTTGTCCTGGTGGGAAAGAGCAGTGGGGAGTACAATAGGTATTGCATCATCTGTGGATCTGTTGGGGCGGTATGCAAATTGGAGTGGGTCTAGGGTTTCTGGGATAATGGTGTTGATGTGAGCAATGACCAGCCTTTCAATGCACTTCATGGCTACAGACATGAGTGCTACAGGTCGGTAGAAATTTAGGCAGGTTACCTTAGTGCTCTTGGGCACAGGGACTATGGTGGTCTGCTTGAAACATGTTGGTATTACAGACTCAGTCAGGGACAGGTTGAAAATGTCAGTGAAGAAACTTGCCAGTTGGTCAGCGCATGCTCGAAGTACACGTCCTGGTAATCCGTCTGGCCCTGCGGCCTTGTGAATGTTGACCTGTTTAAAGGTCTTACTCTCGTCGGCTACGGAAAGCGTGATCACACAGTTGTCCGGAACAGCTAATGCTCTCATGCATGTTTCAGAGTGTCTCAAAGCGAGTATAGAAGTAATTTAGCTCGTCTGGTAGGCTCGTGTCACTGGGCAGCTCGTGGCTGTGCTTCCCTTTGTAGTCTGTTGTAGTTTGCAAGCCTTGCCACATCCGACGAGTGTTAGAGCCGATGTAGTATGATTCATTCTTAGTCCTGTATTGACGCTTTGCCTGTTTGATGGTTCGTCTGAGGGCATAGCGGGATTTATTATAAGCTTCCGGGTTAGAATCCCGCTCCTTGAAAGTGGCCGCTCTACCCTTTAGCTCAGTGCGGATGTGTTCTGTAATCCATTGCTTCTGGTTGGGGTATGTACGTACAGTCACTGTGGGGATGACGTCATTGATGCACTTATTGATGAAGCCCGTGACTGATGTGGTGTACATCTCAGATGCTATCGGAAGAATCCCGGAACATATTCCAGTCTATGTTAGCAAAACGGGCCTGTAGCTTAGCATCTGCTGACCACTTTTTCATTGACTGAGTCACTGGTGCTTCCTGCTTTAGTTTTTTCTTGTTAGCAGGAATCAGGAGGATAGAATTATGGTCAGATTTGCCAAATGGAGGGCGAGGGAGAGCTTTGTGAGAGCTCTGTGTGTGGAGTAAAGGTGGTCTAGAGTTTTTTCCCTCTGGTTGCACATTTAACATGCTGGTAGAAATTAGGTAAAACAATTTAAGTTTTCCTGTATTAAAGTCCCCGGCCACTAGGAGTGCCGCCCCTGGATGAACGTTTTCCTGTTTGCTTATGGCCGTATACAGCTCATTGAGTGTGGTCTTAGTGCCAGCATCGGTTTGTGGTGGTAAATAGACAGCTACGAAGAATATAGATGAAAACTCTCTTGGTAAATAGTGTGGTCTACAGCTTATCATGAGATACTCTACCTCAGGCGAGGAAAACCTCAAGACTTCCTTAGATTTCGTGCACCAGCTGTTGTTTACAAATATATATAGACCGCCACCCCTTGTCTTACCAGAGGCGCCTGTTCTATCCTGCCGAAAAAGTATAAAACCCGCCAGCTGTATGTTATTCATGTCGTTGTTCAGCCATGAGTCAAGATATTACACTTTTTAATGTCCCGTTGGTAGGATATACGTGCTCGTAGCTCATCTATTTTATTATGTGATTGTACATTGGCTAATAGGACCGATGGTAAAGGCAGATTACCCACCGCTGTCGGATCCTTACAGCCTCACACCTCTAACCACAGAAAGCCTCTCCTGCCCCAAGGCTCTAAGTCATCAGTCTTAGAGCCCTCAGTACTTTGCTGAGATATTAGTCACTAAACATGGTGCCTCACTCTCTCAACACATAACCCTCCCGTCAGGGAGCTCTCACGTGAACATCCTGCTTCAAATAAAGAGATGGAATGATGACTAATGTCTAGTTTGGGATTTGAATGCTTTGCTGTGATAAGATGAATGTTTCAGCTTGTTTGACAAAGACATTTGGAATGCTTCTCATTAATCTTCCAATTCAGCACCTTATCTGATATCCTTGTATTGTATTTGTTTCCCAATGGAAAGTCTCTCAGAACACTATGCTTTTGTCATTGTGAGTTATTTTTGCTGTGGTGAGTCATCTTACCTGTCAGTCTTCTCATCTGTGATTGGCTGGGCTATTTCAATGCAGGTATATAATGAGAGTTGGTCAGATCCTGTGGTAGTTAGTTTCTGTAGCTGAGCTCAGGGATGAAAGTCTACCATCTCAATCTCATATATCTGCTTTCTGTTTTCTTATAAATTCAAACATATTTATGATGTGAATTAGTCCTTCTGTAATATTTCATTTTGTCAGTTTTGTTGAAACTGTATTTTTTTAAATTCATAGTTAATTTCCTAACACAAGACTTTATTTGTTACATGAGTTTCTTTTGTTACATGACTCTGCATTTTTCCCTGTGAGTGCACAATCAAAATGACTGCCGTCTGAACAGGAAAGAGTCCTCCCATAAGTCAACAGGCTCTGTCACTGAGACTAGTTGACTGAGGTTGTGTGCCTCCTCTCCTCTCAGCAACACAGAGCTTCTCCTTTTAACCAGAGAGAACATGTAACTAACCTTCCATATGCTGTTTGAAGAATATTAGACTGTTCTAAGAATTATTGAATTAGATATGTCCGATTTACCTGTGCATCTAATTAAAAATGCCGTGATTGTAGTACATATGCTCCTGTGGATGGTGTAATTAATGGACTGTAATCCATGCAGACAGCAATGTCATACTGTTGGACATTTAAAGTTCCAGTGGTTACAAACTTCTGCTTTTTTGTTTCATTTCAGGATTACAATACACTGCTTATTTTTAAATCCAATGAGAGTGAGAATCTACTTAGATTCCATCAACTGTTCCTTGTATTCTAACAAGCAAGAAACAAAAACAAAACTACAGTAGATGCCTCCTCAGGTGTTGCTCAGCCACAAAGTGAAAGAGTTGGTGTGGTGTTGGTTGACTGGTAATGAGGGATCATGCTGTCTTCCAGGCTGGGGTAAGAGACAGACAGCCAGGAGCTCCACTCTGCTATCTGCTATCTGATCTCACCAACATGTCTTCCAACAGCCGAGGAGCACTTTGGCAAAACAAAAGAGTCTAGTCAGCATCTCATTCCTCTCCCCAGTTACCCGCACCTTGAATCTGACTATCACAACCCAGTCCTGACAACCCAACCCTGTTCAAAGTCACATCCCTGAAATGTGACTAGACTATCTAACAATTTATCCAAACAAGGAAACCACTGCCAGAGTTCTTATCAAGTTGAACTCCCCAGACACCTGTATGAGACTATGTTCTCCTGACACTCAGCATGGTTAAAATCAGATTTTTAATCAGTGTTTGATCCCAAGTTCAATGTTAAAGCCTCTTTGTTATATACCTCACTGGCAAAGCACTTGTTGTCAAGCAGAAGTAATCAGTGGGTAACATGTGTTACCACCCAGAGTTCTAATGGTGGAGTAATGCTGAGTTAGTTAGTGGTTGTGGGGAAGAGGTCATGGCTGCGTTCACTGCTATGGAGTTGTCCTAGGCAAGCAGGAACCAAACAGTTTTGAACAGACTAATATTATCACATTGGGTATATAGTATCATTGCAGGGATATAAGCTTGGGGTCCGAGAAGGATCATCATTGTATTGGTACAGTGCTGAGAATAAAGGATATGAGTATATGTCATCAGTTGTCAAACAGTTCTGTTAGCATCTTCTTTTTATTTCAGTTCCTGACAATTCCACCTTAAGTTCTAATTTTGTATTACACAAAAAAATTATACTTGTTAAAGAGAAGCCCTTTTTACATGTGGTAGAAAACGCACATTTGGGGAGAGATTACAGTGTTAAGGGCCAGTGTTGGAGGGGTACAGGGGTGAAGGGGAGTTGTTGAAGTAACACTGAATTATGTACAAGACGCTATGCTGCACTGGGTAATAGTGAGGCTAAACAGGCCTATGAGTGAATATAGACTACATTCTGTAACAGACTATTAGCAGGTTTCTACATAATAGGATGCCTGTTGATTAGGGTGTGGGGGACTGTGTCATAAGGTTATGATAAGGGGATGAATGAAGGGTCAGTGTGGTTAATGGGTGCTGACTGGAAGTAAATGAAGTAACTGGCTATACAGAACAAATGGTTCAATAAGGAACATTATAGCTGAGCAGCAATTGATAGCCCAGATAGCAACAAGGCTGTGTTTATATTGCTGGACAGAGCAGTAAACCGGGGGAGTGAGCTACCGACTGCTCAACATGTCTGGGCGTATCCCTGTCTGTACATTGTAGAGCTTGCACCCTGAGGCACTACTGAGCATGCTCACGAGTGTCAGACAGAAACTGTTCAGACGCTCACTCTATCTGCCTGCCACTGTAACTGTAGCCAGTTCGGACATGAAGGAACAAAAGGCAGACGGCCGTCTCAGAGTGATGACCTGGGGATATAGTTAGTATTTCAGCCAGGAATATAGTAACAAATTAAACAGATACAAAAAAACACACAGGCACACACAGTAAACACTCAGTACATACATGCTCACGTAAATAAATAAGTTAAATGTGCTACTCCCCATTGCAACTGTACCATGTGTACCTTCAGACTAGCGCCCCTGAGTGAGCCCAAGTAAGGCGACAATAACATTGGCAGAAAAGGAGCTAGTATAACAGCCTGTGTCTCTGATTGCCATGAGTCACTCCAGCCTTTGTGTGGCGGCTTTCAGTAGCTTGTAAACAGATATTCATCCGACGTGCATCACGTGCGCCCTGGCTCCTGCAGGTTGGTGTGTGTCGCTCCAGACACATTCTCTGCTCTGTTGATCTTGACAGACTACTGTCGACAAGCATTCAACACAATAAAAGCAATTTTTTATTACATGTAATATTAGTTTGTTGATTTATACAAAAAGGTATGTGATGCAAATGAATGTAGCTAAGCAAGCAGGTAACTGATAGAAGTTGGTAATTTGGTGAGTGTCCATTGCAAGGAGAGGTGCAAGGAGGGGTAGAAACTAAGCTGTACAGAAATCTCAGAGACATACAGTACATCACTATGTAAGTAACACAACTTCCTGTATTTTCGCTGAGTCACCAGAGTTGTTAGAGGGATCACAGAAAGATGTAATCATGTAAAAAGAAAACAGTGTTATGCCAAAGATACATTGTCTTGACAACTGGCATTGTCTTCATCATCTTGACGATAAAGTATAATGAGAGTAACAAAATACAGTCACAAATTCATTTGAATCCCCTATTATACAGCAACACTAATAATCTAATACCATATTCAAGAAACATGAGAAACATTCATTTAAAAAGCTGTGTAGAAGCATCTCAATTGAATCAAAATGAACACGTACTGAATAAGGCAACCACACAGTAGTTTATTGGGCAATTGTGCTTGTTCATCACCCTCTATGACGTTATGTGGAGCCAGATGTATCCAGGGTATGTTCTGTCTAAAAGTTCACTGATTGATTCATATTCTGAGGCCTGACCAATGACAACACCCAAAATCCTACGTGATAATGTTGTATTGCCTGACCCGATAAACCAGTTTTGATTCAATTCTGGACTTTGGCCATAAACATTGAAACATGTCATGACACAAATTAGCCATAAAACAGTCCTAATAAGAATTAACTGGGGCTATAAAACATCAGTTATACCTGGTGATAGCTGTGGGTCTATTGTATAAGGCTGTCTTCAGCGTCATATCATAGACAAACTGTATAGGAGTCGGGCATTACCAGGTGCCCGATAAGACACTCTACTCTGCTGTACTGGAGATAACCCATTTATAGCCTGGGATAGATAGATAACTGCTTACCCCACATTATACTAGAGCCAGCTGTGGCTGTCCCTACCTCACCCAGTCACAACCTTGGTCATGACCCAATCTCACCCCCTGGGGAACCCCTGTCCATGACCTCAACTACCCTTGTCTACCACTGTCAGATTCACTTTTAACACCCTATCCAATTCACCCTGAATCAGACTAACCCTTTTCATGACTTAAAGACACATTTTGTGACCCCAGATACCCCCAGTTGCTGACCTTCATGACCTCAAACACCCCAGTGTGCAGCTTGTGACAGAAAATGACAGTATCTTCATTGGAAGAGTGTTTATTTTGAGTAATTTGAGTGGACATGGAATCACTAATCATTCTGTTTCAAAGACTTCAAAGGACTTCAGAACTGAGCTCAAAGTTAAGAGTGATTCCCTGTCAACTACAGAAGACTTTAGCCTTTAGACACTATTCATGAGAAAAATGTATTTGCCCTTTTGGCACTTCAGGGGGAATTTATGCTTCTTCCAATTATTTAAAACATTTATATTTGTCCATATAAAACAAAAAACTCAAGTCAGACAACATTCTTAGTTTCAAATAATTTATTGTTGTCATGTGAAAGGTACAGAACCATTTTGAGATATCAAGGACTAAACTTCAACAAATCGCCCTCAACAACCGAGGAATCACAACTGCAATTAGAAAAACCCAGCAGAGCTTAGCATGATCTCCTGTCTCCAGCTATTCCCCTCTCTCTCTTGACAAGTCATTAACAGGCAGCCTCGTAGTATTTGAGCCTCAGGCAATGCCTTTCAAAGACAAAAGTCTGCAAAGAGGCTCTCTTTATAACACAAAAACAGCTTTAGAGCCATTTAACAGATCCATGTCATCACTTGGGTGCTATGAGGTGCTTTGTCCAAAAACTCCCTCCTGCTTTAACAGTAGAGTAATTGTTTGCCAGGTGTTCTAGCGGGAGGAAATATAAACAGAATACAGCTAATTGACGGGGTCCCCTGAGTGTCAGGAAAGGACAAGTTATGAAGAGCCACATGACACGATCACACAGGAAATAACAAAAAAACACCAACCTGTAAAAAATATAAGGCAATGTTTATATGACCCCCTTTCAAACAGTCCCTTATTTATCACTTATTTGCAGGTATACCGCTATTATACCACAGGAGGTTGGTGGCACCTTAATTGGGGAGGACGGGCTTGTGGTAATGGCAGAAGCGGAATTAGTGGAATGGTGTCAAATACATCAAACACGTGGTTTCCATGTGTTTGATGCCACTCAGTCCCTTCCAGCCATTATTATGAGCTGTCCTCCCCTCAGCAGCCTCCACTGTATTATACATATCAGTGGGTAACTGGCAAATTGGGAGTTCTTAAACCATGTTCTTAAACCATGGGGGCTGTTTGCATTTCAAATTAGG
This sequence comes from Salvelinus sp. IW2-2015, assembly GCF_002910315.2. Lineage (NCBI taxonomy): Eukaryota > Metazoa > Chordata > Actinopteri > Salmoniformes > Salmonidae > Salvelinus > Salvelinus sp. IW2-2015. The sequence continues at coordinate 46,355,303 of NC_036858.1, forward strand.
GAGGTGTTAAACAATAGAAGTGTTGATGAATTTACTTACAAAAAAGCAGGGAACCATTCACACATACCCAATACCTGTATTTCGGTTACAGGGTCTGTCTTATTTAACTAGGCAAGTCAGTTAAGAACAAATTCCTATTTACAATGACAGCCTAGGAACAGTGGGTTAACTGCCTTGTTCAGGGGCAGAATGACAGATTTTTACCTTGTCAGCTCGGGGATTCGATCTAGCAACCTTTCGGTTACTGGCCCAACGCTCTAACCACTAGGCTACCTGCCACCCCATAACTAGGTCTTTAGGTGGATTTTAATTGACCATGTTTTTTTTTACACCCTATCCCTTTCAGATCTATGAAAAAGATGGCATGGTACATTTTTGGGATTTTGGTCTATGTATGGAAAGGATATATACAGTCCATCATATTACATATAGGATAAAGGCAATAGTACCGTAAACCAGGGAATACATTAAAAAAAAGTGTTTAAAAAATATAGAATTTAGGTATTTGATTTCAATGCTTTGGGGTCCTCTGAGTGGATCCTTTCAATCAAAGGTTTTTCTAAACCAAAATGCACTTGTCAATTAATGATATCATATCCTTGTGATACCCAGACATGATCTTTTTTATAATGCCTGAAAAGTGAAATGTACATACAGTAACACATACTATAGTTCAAACTAAATTATTGTGTTCCCACCTGCCAAGGTACAGTACGAGACAGGCTGAGCCGGTGGGATCTAACTAAGAAGTCTTGCTTCTGTCTCAGTGTCCTCACAAGATCATTTCAAACAGGGTAGTTCATCTCATCCATCTCAATCTAAAGTGGAAGAGAGAAATAAGGGTAAATAAATAGATGATAGACACATTGTATCCAGGGGCAGATAAATACTGTAAACAGAAACTCAAACCGTTGATATCATTATCCTATAAAAAGGCTTTGTGGTGTTTATATGACGCAATAATATGATGTGTTATTATTCATGTGTAACATGTTTTGATCTAGCTTCACTCAAGTTGGTACTTATGTCCCACTCTCTACTTATATTGCCATTACAAAACAATAATATTTATATAACTAAATCAATCCTTACATTTAGCAGAAAATAATGTATATAATTCTCGTAGATTCTAAACAATATTATTTGCATTACACCATTGAAAACAAAAATCCAAGTTTATGTGTCATGTATTTTACTGCTTCTGACTTGCTCATACACCACAGGGTGTTATTTGTTACTCCCAAGCACCACCTACTATCACCATGCTCTTATTAGCTATTGACAGAAAGTTGTCTGAAAACCCACATCCTCAGTGAAGTATTGTAAACGCGCGTAAACAGAGACTTGAGCAAAACCTCAGATTAGACGGAAAGCACAACCTTTCATAAAATATAAAAAGAAGCTTGAAGCTTAATCTAAATTTCTTATTTATCTTTTCAAATAACATAATTGTATTGCTGAACAGGACAATACATCCTTTCCATGGCAATTGGGTTTGTATTTTGATTTAATGTCAGTTTTCTTCTCACTGTATGTGAAAATGTTTACAAAGGGAATACAAGGGAATTCAAGCTATGATTTCAAGTAAAAAGAAAACACCTGGATTTCCATCCCAAAGAGAATCTCCTGTTGGTTTAAAATGTACTTTGACTTTGTTTGACACACTGGTCAGAGGAGCTGTGGTTGGCTGCTCTGGTTTTAACTGGACCGTGAGGGTTGACCGTGACTAAACAGATAAAAAGCAGAGAGGTTGTTGGCAGGAAGGCCCTGTCTATGAGGATGAAACCTGAGATGGCTATTCACTGTGCCACAAACACTGGTGGGCCACCACACTCTGCTCAGAGACCTAAGACATTTTGGGTTTGTTTCACAGTCATAGATTGGATTTTCCCCCCCTAATTTAGTAGATTGAGGACTAGTCAGTGAGTTGGAGTGTATTTAAATCATGTTCATGCAACCACATTTCAGTGGTCTGGATTGAAGTGCAATTTAGTTAAGACACAGGCTTATCTATGTCCGTGAAACCGTCCCTTCAAGTTTGAGTGAAATACACAACTGCTTTACATTTTAGATGAGCAGTTTTGCAACTCATGTGATCTATTCCTTACTGCACTAATCTTACACAGAAATACATTAGCATTCGTGTTGCTGTGTCCTGTGTTCATCACAAAGCATCCAGAAAGATGCTGCAGCACACAATAAGAATGTCAAGTCCAACATAGACACGCTTAAAATGGCCGGCCCAAAGTGAAAAATAGCATCATTACTTAGTGTGTGTCATAGACAGAAAGTAGTCCCATTCACTGCCACGTAACCCCAACTGACGATAGGCTCTCCTACACAAGACACATTTATCAGGGCACCTAAACACATCGCAGGTGGACGTTATGATTAAAGAGGCCTTAAAAAGTCAACAATAAATTAAAAACCTCCATTTATAACCCAATATGTCGCTATGCACTGCAAAAATTAGAACATAGAGATTTAGAGTTTTAAACGTGTTTTCAGTGTGCTGTTTATCATCCTGCCATGGAAAGAGGGATTTGTATACTTTAAAATGGATGTCAGAGACATTTTCCACAACAAGGGCAGTCATTCATCATGACCACATTCCTCAGGACAGAGAAAGTGTCATGAATTATTTATTGTACAGACACTATATCACAAAGATTGATTAACGACTAGAGAGCTTTGTCGTCCTGCTTGATACAATGCATCTCATAATTTAGCATGTTAGAGACCTACTTTTCACACTGATGTATTAACTGGTTCAGGATCGAAGGTGACGACAAGATTCTCTGCACTGAATTAAGTCATTAGAACTGCTGCCTTTCATAGAAACCCCCCTTTCAACAACACCTCCTCCAAACCTCCTCCAAACCTCCTCCACACTGGTTATTAAAGCATCTGCATGCTTCCCATGCTTCTGAAACAGTTCGGAACAGTTTGTGCATATATTCTGACAACATTTTGTGAAGATTTTGTTAGGTTTGGTCTTCGCCAAGGGTTTTTCCAGTTGTTTGTGCACACAAACAAAATTCGAGGCAAGCCAAAGTCAGTAGCCGAAGTCTACACCCCTTCGTCGATGATTGGTCAACAGTAGCGATTCTTCAATTAAGTGTTTGTTGTCATTCAAAGAGAGACAAATTGTTTTCATGCAAAATGTTTCACTTGCGAAATTAGTTAATTGCAAAATTGCGCAACTAAGATCTCTTCGTCAAAAATCGAAATTAATGACCGATTGTTTGAGTTATCTTCCATTAATTTTGACTATTTTGAAGAAGTGGATACTGGTGTATTCAAGTGAATGTCTTTTAAGGGAGTATGCAAGCATACTCGCTCGGTGCACCTATGTTCAGCTAGGCGCCAGCTCAACCAAAACATGCGGAAGGCTTTAACACAGGGGCCCCCCTGGGTTGTGTCCTCAACCCTCTACTGTACTCCCTGTCACCCACGACTGCGTGGCTTTGCACGACACCAACTCCATCATCAAGTTTGTTGACGACACCACGGTTGTAGGCCTGATAACCAACAACAACAAGTCAGCCTATAGGGAGGAGGTAAATGAACTGGCATTGTGGTGCCAGGACAACAACTTCTCCCTCAATGTCAGCTAAACAAAGGAGTTGATTGTTGACTTCATAAAGCAGAGGAGGGAACATGCCCCAATCCACATCAATGGGACTGCAGTAGAGAGAGTCAGCAGTTTTAAGTTCCTCGGCGTTCACATCATCAGGGTATTGTCATGGACCAACAACACCACCACTCTTGTCAAGAGGGCGCAAAAGCGTCATGTGTGCTAAGGTGCAGAGAGTCAGTGCAGGTGGTCAGTCCAGTTAAAGTGCTCAGCAGTCTGATGGCTTGTATATAGAAACTGTGTTTGAGCCTGTTGGTATCAGATACTGTCTGCCCGACGGTAAGGGAGTGAACAGCTTATGGCTGTGGTGTGTGGGGTCCTTGATGATACTGCTGGCCTTCCTCAGGCACCGTTTTGAGAAGATGTCCTGGATGGGTGGAAGCACGGTCCCAGTGATGTACTGAGCCGTCTTCACCAGAATGTCAAGAGTGTGCAAAGCTGCCATCAAGGCAATGGGTGGCTACTTTGCAGAATCTAAAATCTAAATTTTTTTTTAATGGTTTCTACATGATTCCATCTGTGTTATTTCATAGTTTTGATGTCTTCACTATTATTCTGCAATGCAAAAAATAGTAAAAATAAAGAAAAACCCTTGAATGAGAAGGTGTGTCCAAACTTTTGACTGGTACACACACACACACACACACACACACAAATATAAATTCATACTACACACACATCACAACTGCTGCTACCAGACTCTTATTATTATTGCTAAATACTGCACAATTTAAACACTTGCACCCCAATCCCCCTTTCACCAAAACATGTATAAATATTGGATTATAAATTGTGCCTTCCTGTATTATACTTATGCTACAATGTTGATTTCTATTCTACTGAGCCATTTACTTTATGTTTGTATTCTTATCTTTTATTATTTCTTATTGTTGTTGCAATGTGGAGAAGGAACCTGCAAGTGAGCATTTAGTTGGACGCCGTATATTATATATATCCCATACATACGACTAATAAAATGTGAAACTTCATAAAAATCTACTAGAGGAAAATATTCATATATAATATAAAATATGAATAACCTTAAAAATACATTATCAGATATTCTCTAAATAAATAATTACTATACCACACAATTGATCCAATTTCTAAACACACGTTGTTGTATGAAAGACCAGCGAAGGGAGGGAGAGAGAGAGAGACAGAGTAGGAGAGCAGATGGTAAAAAAAAAAAAAATTCACTCATCTTTTGTTTCGCTATCTTTGATCAAATGAAGAGAAACCCACCCACAACAATAAAAGCAAACCACACTTTGCACGCTCCCTCTCTTCATCAAAAACACAGTGTTTTTATCTAAAGCATCCCCCATTACAACAAAAAAAGTGTGCATTATTTAAATTGTTCTAAGAACCACCAGTTAAGCTTCCAGAAAAGATGCACCACAAAAAAAGGTGATTTGCATGCACTCACACACGCTTGTCATAATAAGCCATGAAAAACAACCAGTCTAACAGCAGTGTTTTACTGCCTGAAATGCACATTTTCTCAGGCCGATTTCTGCCCAATGACCATTTTATGGCTTTGAATGCAGTCACAGTACATTGACTAGGAACTGTTGTGACCCTGTTTCCAAAACAGAACACATATAGCAGATTCACTCTACAGTATAACAAGGTCACTAACAAGGTCACTGTCCCATCTTTGAAGCGTACACTCTCTCTCTGTCTTGTTGTTTAGCCTAACAGACAGATGTGGTGAGTGAGACAACGTATAGGAGCACAGCATTGACACCAGCACCCAGGCTAAGAGATCATGGCAGCCAGTACTTTGTTCACTCTGCTATGGATGACAGCTATTGATCATCCATGGCTACTTAATGGATAAGCTCCACTTAAGTGAATTAATCTCAAACAGAAAGAGGGGAAAAACCCAGACATGCTTCCATCCATTATGTGGTTGGGATGGTTTGCGGGGTGATTAGTAAATGTCTCCTGTACGTTGTCTGAACGATTCACACATGCGGCAGGCCAACTCAGAGTGGCTTTGTGGGGGCAGGCAGGAGGTTGACTAAACTTGCAGGCATTTTTTAATCACACACTGATCTGAACATTTCTCTTTGAGGTTTCAGGTCTCCGTTCATCATTAACAGGTGTAGTTACTTTACCCTACATGCCCTGCAGGAGAGAGTGACCGTTCCGCCACTATTCTTCTCTCCGATCTCCTCCTCTTCTTTTCTCCAACACACGTTGTAAACAGACACTGAAACGAGAGGACAGAAACTCAAATTAGCCCTATATCTGTATTTACTGAACGCAAAGTTCTATTGGAATTAGTCAGACACAAAAGTGATGCACTGAAGGTCAATAACTTTGTGGAGCTGAATTTGAGGTGTAAATTACATGGCTAAGGCAGTCTGGGAGTTTGTCAGTTGGGAGTGTGTCAGAGAAAAGCCATTGCATGGGCATTAATCAAATACATGTCAGAATTAAGATAATGTAGTGACAGAGATACAATACATATAAAGAAAATAGTATTTGTTTTTACAAAGCAATTCCGGTAGACAGTCATCTAAGTATAGGTGTATGTGTATAAACACACACAGACTATGAGCAAACACACATTTAATTATGCTTCCACTTACAAAGAAAAACATATGCGTTAGGTTCCTGGGTTGTGGTCAGATTATATTAATTAACAGATTTTTTGAATAAGTTGTATGCCTAAGCCATTTAAAAATAGCACCATCAATGTAAACAAAACAGCTTCAAACAGGAAGTGAGATGCTAATATCTGCATTGGTTCAGAACAGCTAAAGGACAAGTCCAAATCCTGTAATATTTCCATTTTCAACATACCTTTCCTTTGTAAGAAAGCACATAGCAAGTCCTAACATATACACACACATTGATTAACCATGGTGCCCTGTGTCTGTCTATTATTTAGGGCATATTACATCAGGCCCATGTTTTACAAGGATTTCCAATATGAGACTTAGATGTCATATCCCCATCAAAACCATATAAAACAGATACAAATTACCAGTGTCCAGTTGAAGAGAAACAAATTCCCACACACAGGACAGCAGTTAAGATATACAGCAGCAAGCTTAATGAAGAGGTTATAGCTATGCAAATAATACATATTTCTGATTTGAATTGCAAAATATTACAGTTTGGGTAACACGAGTTTAAGAAGTATTTCTCACACAGAAATAATCACACACTCCGACTAATGGAAATCTGAGGAGATAAAGAGACCTGGACAGGTGAAACGGGTGACAGGACTAAGCTTTAAAACAAACACACTGTGGAAATATCTGCCACTCGCTAACATTATACTGTACACTAAACTGACAGCCATCACAATAATACAATAATACTGTATACACTTTACTCATGACAACAATAACAGAAAACACTTACAACTAAATGTGTAATGTGCCTTCTTTATGGTCATGAAAGTAGGGAGTCCAGACTCTACAACTATGTACACTTTAAACTAATCCAGAAAACTATAACTACCTACAAATAAATTATACCGTGGAGTCTAAATATTACAGGAAACCAACACATACAGTAGTCTACATGATAACAATAACACACTTCAACACACTGTACCAACGTTATACAGGAAATACACAAACTGTCTAAACTTCATCAAACTTAAATAACGGCTAAAGCAAGGATTTTGGGGGGGGAAATGTACAACAATTGCCTTAAACTAATTTGTGATGAACTAAGTCTGCGTTTGGATGGTAGATGTATACTTTAGATTTCCATGCATTCTTTTGTAAACCAATCATTTCCACCAGTAGTCTGTCTCTGGTAAAAATAAATAAATAGAGCCTTAAAATATGTTGCACTTGTTTTTTTGATAGGCATTTGTTGTTGCTGAAAAGGTTAACGATTTTTCCTATCGAAACTGAGTGGGTTGTGAAAGAACATTTCATGAGGCAAATTTCCCCTGAGCGCCTGTATATTATCACCCCAGCCATCATAGTTTCAGAATGACTTCTGGATGTATTTATATAAAAACAAGTCTAACACAAATAGGTTTCAATATTAATGAGCTACTACAGTTTATTACACAATTTCTTAATGAATGCTAATCTTGTCAACTTTTGACTTATAAATACTCAAAGTTAAGGCCTAACAAAACCTTTGAGGCCTTTAACAAAAACAACAAACACTTCAGTTTTTCATACAATTAGCTGTTATTCATGAAGAAATATACATTTAAAAAAAGTAATGATTTAGGTCAACAATTTGTACTGGGTTTGTTAAGTGTGAATTTGTTTCCAAATCAAATAAACAACTCTTACAGTAAACAGATCATTTGACCCATTTCTTTATTTAACAGCAAACATGACAGCATGCTTGTATTGTAAAAATACTAAATATAGAGTTTACTGTGCATGTTCACTATCAAAATTAGTCAGATGACACAGAAGAGGTTTTGAGAGCATTTCTTTGATGCGTTCCGTGGTTAAACTGAGAGGATTTCAGAGCCGTGGGCAGACTTGCCGAGTATTTTCCCACCTTTTTATTTGTCACAGACAGAGAAAGAGAGAGAGAGATAAAGAGAGAGAAAGGACCGCTGAATTATGATACACTTACAGCTTTAAAACATGATACTTAACAGAGTTACTGTACCATATGGAATTCCCACAGAGAGAGGCTGAGACAACAAATGGAGGAAAGACAGCAATGTTCTCAAAACAGCACCGCCCATTTTAAGCTGAATTGTGAAGCATGACATTACCATGATCTGTAAAGTGATGAAAGCTAAATAGACTGAAGTTAAATGTAGGTCTCTTTAAACTGGTTTCAATTTAAAAACGATCTTAGAGAGAAGATTGACATTGGGCACTGGAGACAAAGACCAATCATTCCTATGTAATAACGAACCTCAACGATCAATACTGAAACTCACATAAATAAGAAAAGAATCAGAGTAGATTTACCACAGATTACTTTTCAGAAGGACAACTATAGCCACCAGTGGGATGTAAACAAAAGACGGCGCCTTACTCCATCTGAAAGCACAGTAACCTCATCTGACATGTACCTAAAATGTATAAATGACTGAACATAATAGTTTGACTGTAACCTGAAAATAAAATGCAGTTGCCTACAGGTGAAAACCGTGACACCATGGAAGCACAATATGCAATTTCAACAACTTGACACTGCCAAAGCTAAGTCCATGAGAAAGTAACATATTTTGCTTTGCATTGCTTGTTTATAAATGATGGGGTAAGTTGTACAAGCTCATAAAGGAATGTACGTGCCATAAACATGTAGCATTTTCTTTACATAAAAATCGGACAATTCTGGCCATCAGTGAATGAATCTTCCACTTTCTGAACACTGTAGAGTAACAGACTCCACATCAGATGGACTGAGGTGTGTTCATCATGTGCAGCAGACATTTTGTGCCCGTGTGAAAGCCGTTAAGCGTCTGCAGGCCTCCCACAGTCTAGCTAGGAGCAACCCGAATGTCACACACAACCACAAGTGGGAGTCTTGACAAACACACACACACACGCGCACACACACACATTATAGGCTCCCTCTTTGTTATCAGGAAATGTGAATTATTATGTGGATTATAATTAATGGATATTTTTGTAGGGGTTGATACATTTTTTGTAAGGGAAAATCAAGTGAAATTTTAAAGGGGAAATTACAAACTTCAGAAGCCTTTATAAACCTCAAACTACAAGTTTTAAATTTCCTGCATTGCAGGGACATTCTCCTGCAACAGGGTGATCAAATTAAGATCCTACACAAAAGTGTCCTGAAATTCTACAGGTAAATGTCTATAGAGGACATTCATTAATTTGTTACATATCATCAACTGTATTCTCTTGTTGTTAGTGATAGACCACGTAACTGTAACATAATTCCTCTCATACCATTTGTGTACCAAAATACAGTGAAACGGGAGCACCTAATTTGATAAAATTAAGTTTTACAAAAGAACAAGCAAGATAGCAGGCAGAATTTTACTGTTACATGAACAATACAGCCAACTTCCAGGTAGTTCCAAGAATGTGAATTTAACTTTTACATGAACAAAAACAAACCAACTTCCAGGTTAAACAAATTACGCCTGAAAACAAAACTGAGAAAGGCTTGTGGTTTTCACAAAAAGCTCAGACAGATATTTTGTGGAGGATTTGGTATTTCTGGGTGACATTTCAACATCCTATGTGTTTGGTTGGTGCCATCTGTGCATTCAAAACAAGCCCACGCGCACTTTGACTCACTGCTCACTGCTCAAATCTCCCCTCTTTTGTGGGAGCCTTACACATTCTCTCACACAAACACAATGTCATATTGATGGTTTTAAGTTTTGTTGCTTTATTCACATTGTCCTGTATTATTGGTACATTGAGATTCCATGTTAAATGCAGTATTATGATATGGTACATATATACACACTGAAACCTGTTTGAGCAAGTCCAGCTTTAGGGTGTTATAAACAATCATCTCTGAAACGTCTGCCTGGACTATATCTGGACTGTCTAGACAGCTCTGACCTTTGTGTATTCGTTCTTTTAACCTGAAATGCATTAACTGTAATTTGTATGTTTATATTACACTGTACTAGAGATGTATAATTGCTATCAACATACAAATTCTTAGCCATGTGTATAACGTTTGACTTGACTAACATGACCTTGAAAGGTCAGGGGTCACATTCATATCTCTCCTCAGTTCTCTTTTTAAATGCCAAGGCAATAATGCATAAGCCTCTAGATAATACACTCCAACTCAAAAGAACATCAGACACACTAATTAGAAAGGTCAACGCTGACATTTGAAAAACATTACCGAAGTAATGTTATAGTTTGGAGAGGTTATTGTATTGAAGTACATTACAGTACATTACTTTTGTCTGTGTGGATAAAATCAACCCTCACTTATCTGATTATGTCTTTAATTAAAACAAATATTTTGTTCTGAAGAACATGAATGACCCACTATTGAGCCTCAAAATCTTGTTTGCTTTTATAATGTGAGTTTGTTGTATTTCCTCAAGGCCATGTAAGCCTACTCTATACACGGCATGTTTTGTAACAGTGAGTATCAAGGGTATGTCACATCTCAAACTTCTATGACATGGTCTTCAAAACCAGACCCTGGCTCAATTTGCTTTTTCAGAGGACAACAATTGCACAGTCAAACATCATTCAAATTGTTACGTCATGGAAGTCCACTGAAGTTTCACTCTGTCTCAGGTTGGTATATTGTAGGCCTGCAATACGTTTTCAGAGCCTAGAGTTTCATAGATGCAATCTGCTTCAATCACCAGTTGTGTCATCCTCTTATTTTCACTTGCTGACTGTCACAATTTATCTGTCAGATACAGTACCCAAGGACAATATTACAATGTGACTATCAACAGCAACAAAAAAGACAGTAAGGCTAATAAGATTACTTTATGTTACACACATTTTACCTTAATTGTGTCAACTAAAAATATATACTTTGTTCCTATAAACTTACTGCAAATCTAGCCGAGCTATGTCATGTGCATCTTTATGATGTGTGAAATAATTATTACGGACATCTACATAAAAGTGACCATAATAATACTTGAAGATTATAACACCACATAGACAAACAGATGCTGGGAGGTAGGACAATGGGATAGACACATCACAAATAGATGAATCATGTTATGCTACCTTGTATTATTTCAACCTAAATGCTCAGTGCCTCTGTTGTCATGTTTTCTTAACGTCTCCTTTGTCATGAAGACCGATTTCCACAAAGTGAATTCCATGAAGTGGTCTTCTAGTTAGACACAGCTCATTCTAAAGCTCTGCTGTCTATTACTTGGATCCCACAGTCTCTCTACACTGCACGCTCACACTAACTCAGCTTGTTCTGACAATCAATGCCAAAACAATCAGACATATGTCAAAACACTACTGTCAGGTACTGGATGATGGTCAGAGCTCAATGCGCGAGCGCCCACACACACGCACACACACACACGTGTTGTCCACAAAGAGAGACACAATGCCTAATCAAGGATTTAACTGTTCAATGCCAAAAGGTTCTCATGAAAATAGCAAACCTCATAATTACTACAAATGACAGAATCCATAGACTGAAATAATTTGTGTATATTTACCAAACCCCTTGTACTTTCTTCATGCAGAAGGGAACCATTTTGCTTGGTTGGAGATAGGGAGAGTGTGGCATGAAATCAAAAGGTATTACTTGATTTATAAAGCAGTAGGTCCTATCTTGCGGATACAGTTCTTTAAAGTTATGACGACTTTCTCATATTTTTTTTCCAGTGACTGAAAGTGAAAAAGACTTAAAGGATGAGCATCATGAATTGCCATAACCACAGACTGTGGAGGTGTTTGACTCAGAAAGTGCCAGTCACAACTTTCCTTTGACAAAATAGGCTTCTAGCTGTGTACAATTCTCAAGAACTCTAGAGACCAATATAATACTTTTTTTTACTGAAGGCAACAAGTTCAATTTATGTGACATTAAACACACATCCTTTAACACCCATTTGTGGTATCAGTGACTACAGATCTGTGAGAGACCATGTCATTGAGTTTTCCCAAATCAAGCCTGGTTATCATTGCCACAAAATCCTAACCCATTTTTGTCATGTCCTACTTTTTCAAATGAACCCTTTTCATGGTTTACAAGTGTTAAAATGGGCCTATTACAGAATAAATATGCATCTAATTTGTATTTCATTGCTTCATTCAATCAGTATTTCATTATCACATTTCATTATCACAATGATCATTTTCAAAATCTTTCCATTTGATATATATTCACCAGTAAAATATGTATTAATGTTTAAAAACAAATAGATACTGTAGGTGTTTCATATTGACCTCAAGGCTACCTCTCCCGACAGTGCTGCAAGCTGCATACATTTGCACAAAATAGTCATATCCAAACCTCTACCAAGTTAGCTAAATGTCAGGTAAGGTCTATTCTTATCAACTTCTTATCAGTCTCAGCACTGTTTGTGACATTTGATGGATTTGTTGGTTCAGAAAGCAGTAGGCCTATAAATAAACAAACTCATAGTTTCAGTGTTTTTGTCTACACCTGCGCAACTGATGTTACGGATGCAAATAGCCTAAACAAAACAAAAAATAACAGTTATTTTCTGAGTTGATATATAGGCCTAACCAGGATTGTATCTACACTAGTAGGTTATTTGCAACTAGGCTTATATTAAGTTGTACTTTTTTTACCAAATAAAAAGGGCTTGCATAAATTCATAACATACTTTACCCTGTCTTCATGTTAGTCTACCTCAAATACATGGTACCCCTCCCTGCACATTGATCTGGTACTGGTGCTCTCTGTAGCCCTTATCACTTCATTATTGTGCATTATATTCCTCGTGTGTAACAATTTTTTAAAACTCTGCATGGTTGGGAAGTGCTGGTGAGCAAGCATTTCACGTTAGTCTACACCCGTTGTATTCAGCGCATGTGACAAATATGATTTGATAAGCAATAATTATTGGTAGCTTGCCTTGCATAGTTTTCTATTATACATTTTGCGCTCAAAGTTTAAAAAAATAATACAATAGCCTTTGGTTCATTCATTAGGTTTAGGCTACTGTGCATATCAACCTGTTTTCTCAAAACAAAATGGCACATAAGAGTTGTAGATCTATGACATTTCGATTAATTCATCAAACATTACGTTTAATTTTCGGTTATACTATTCTTTACAATTAGGCCAACATTGTTAAGCAAGATATTTGAGTAGCTTAGTTGAATAAGATCCATCAATAATTTCCAAATCTATTCTGAATTTCAAAACGTTGAAATAAGATGTGGTGTAGGCTATTGTTATCGCAATAACCAAATTAAATAGACTGACACAATTATAGAACATTAGTATGAGACTGTAATATGATTTATATCATATCTACCATTCTTATCTGAAATCACTTTAGCAAAACATTCTGAAGAAGATGACTTGGCGTTTTCTGAGTGAGCAATTTACGAAAGTAACCCACTGCGCACACAATGAGGGACACACACTTTTCGCCGCACTTCGATACAAAGTGATTTTCGTAGCAGGTTAGGATAGCATTTTCACTAAACCTAACTCTTTTCCTAACCTTAACTTCTGACTCCTAACCTGCTACGAAAATGTCACTTCGGTATCGAAGTGCCATGAAAATAGTATTTCCCCACACACTGGTTGAATCAATGTTGTTTCCACATTTGCCTGTGGTTTCGTCAGAAATAACACTACAGATATTGCAGGCTAATAGTGTATGTATATGTAGAGACTGTATAAACCGCAATGCGGATGAACAGCAGGTATATGAGTAAACTGTGTTCTAGAACCACTGCTTTATTGCACTACACTCAATATAGGCCTATTCTAATGTCATATATACATACCTATATAAACGTTACTCATATATGAAATAAGATATTTTACTCGGTTATCGTTGCATTACAAGTCCATGTTGAAACGAAAAAAGTAGAATGAGGTGTTATAAAATGTCGAATTGCCCTTTTCATTGCAGTCAGTGAGCTCAGAGGCTTTCCTGGGACTGTAACGCCATCTACTGGCTATAACCTGCCAATCAGTTCTGGAAGGACAAGACACCCCTTAAGCACAACCACACTTTCATGTACCAAATGTCACTATTACTGTGAATCAAATTATTAGCAACACACTGTTTCAGTTTCCAAAAACCCCACATAATCCCTGCACCAATCTCCTATTCCCACCCATGATACATTATCTGTCAGAGAGAGAGAGAGAGAGAGAGAGAGAGCGAGAGAGAGAGAGAGAGAGAGAGAGAGAGAGAGAGAGAGAGAGAGAGAGAGAGAGAGAGAGAGAGATGATGATGATGATGATGATGATGATGCTTCTCTATCTATTAAACTGTCAACCGTGCCTCAACAAGCAGTCAACACAAATCTAACTACATAGGTAGCTAAGGTAACTGAACTAAATTACTACCGCCCCGTAGCACTCACCTCTGTCATCATGAAGTGCTTTTAGAGACTAGTCAAGGACCATACAGTGCCTTGCAAAAGTATTCATCCACCTTGGCATTTTTCCTATTTTGTTGCATTACAACCTATAATTTAAATGAATTTTTAATTGGATTTAATGTAATGGACATACACACATTTTCAAAAAATTTGTTTCAATAAATATATATATTTTCTTTTATGGAAAAGTGGTGTGTGCATATGTATTCACCCCCTTTGCTATGAAGCCCCTAAATAAGATCTGGTACAACCAATTACCTTCAGAAGTCACATAATTAGTTAAATAAAGTCCACCTGTGTGCAATCTAAGTGTCACATGATCTGTCACATGATCTCAGTATATATACACCTGTTCTGAAAGAATCCAGAGTCTGCAACACCACTAAGCAAGGGGCACCACCAAACAAGCTGCATCATGAAGACCAAGGAGCTCTCCAAACAGGTCAGGGACAAAGTTCTGGAGAAGTACATCAGGGTTGGGTTATAAAAAAATATCAGAAACTTTGAACATCCCACAGAGCACCATTAAATCCATTATTAAAAAATGGAAAGAATATGGCACCACAACAAACCTGCCAAGAGAGGGCCGCCCACCAAAACTCACAGACCAGGCAAGGAGGGCATTAATCCTAGAGGCAACAAAGAGACCAAAGATAACCCTGAAGGAGCTACAAAGCTCCACTGCGGAGATTGGAGTATCTGTCCATAGGACCACTTTAAGCCGTACACTCCACATAGCTAGGTTTTACGGAAGAGTGGCCAGAAAAAAGCCATTGCTTAAAAAAAAAAATAAGCAAACACGTTTGGTCTTCGCCAAAAGGCATGTGGGAGACTCCCCAAACACATGGAAGAAGGTACTTAGGTCAGATGAGACTAAAATGTAGCTTTTTGGCCATCAAGGAAAACGCTATTTCTGGCGCAAACCCAACACCTCTCATCACCCCGAGAATACCATCCCCACAGTGAAGCATGGTCGTGGCAGCATCATGCTGTGGGGATGTTTTTCATCGGCAGGGACTGGGAAACTGGTCAGGAATGATGGATGGCGCTAAATAGAGGGAACTTCTTGAGGGGAAACCTGTTTCAGTCTTCCAGAGATTTGAGACTGGGATGGAGGTTCACCTTCCAGCAGGACAATGACCCTAAGCATACTGCTAAAGCAACACTCGAATGGTTTAAGGGGAAACATTTAAATGTCTTAGAATGGCCTAGTAAAAGCCCAGACCTCTATTCAATTGAGAATCTGTGGTATGACATAAAGATTGCTGTACACCCACGGAACCCATACAACTTGAAGGAGCTGGAGCAGTTTTGCCTTGAAGAATGGGCAAAAATCCCAATGGCTAGATGTGCCAAGCTTATAGAGACATACCCCAAGAGACTTGTAGCTGTAATTGCTGCAAAAGGTGGCTCTACAAGGTATTGACTTTGGGGGGGTGAATAGTTATACACGCTCAAGTTTTCATTTTTTTTGCCCTATTTCTTGTTTGTGTCACAATAAAAAATATTTAGCATCTTTAAAGTGGTAGGCATGTTGTGTAAATCAAATGATACACCCCCCAAAAAATCTATTTTAATTGAGCCAAGGGGGTGAATACTTTCGCAAGCCACTGTATCACCTCCACCTTCCTGACAGGAGGAGGTTAGAGTCCTGGCGGAGTGGTGCCAGGGGGCATGCTGCCTGCCCTGTAGGACAGCACTCGATGTCAAAGGAAGGCCAAGAAGATCATCAAGGAGCTCAGCCACCCAAGTCATGGTCTGTTCACTCTGCTACCATCTAGCAGACAAAGACAGTACAGCTTCTATCTCCAGGCCATCAGACTGTTGAAAAGCCATCGCACCATCTCCTGTAGTAAGAGACAAAGATAGACTCACTTACACAATACACACACACAAGTTCAACACCAAGTTCACACGACTATCGGACGGACACGGACACACGTATTATGGCACGAGCACACACACACACACATCGACATCACACACTTACTACAGCGACTACTACATCGACCACATCACACACACCACACACACAACACGACACCGAGCGCCACACACACACACACCAAACGGCAGACCTCCCTGTACTCAACATATAAACACTCACTCACACTACACGGAGCGACACGACAGCACACACGCATGCACCACCACGACACAGGTGTTCTTGGTTGGGGGTCACGAACACATTCTGAGTGGTTGGGTGGGGGGTTGGGTTGTTGTTTTACGCAGTGGGGTGTGCGTGTTGGTTGGTCTTGGGGTGTGGGTTTTATTGTTGTTTTGGTTTGGCGACACACAGTTGTTAACATTTTTTTGTTGTTCTTGTTTGGTTGTGTTGTGTTTTCTAGTGTTGTTGTTTACTACATCACACACATGGGGTTGTGGTTTGGCTTTGGTGGTTGGTTGTTGTTCCTATCGACGGTGTTTTTTTGTTTTTTTGGTGGGGGGGTTTGTTGTTTTTGTGTTACCACCACCATCTTACACACATCACTCAGCAGCATTTGGTTTTGTTTGCGACATCACGTCAGTGAACATGCGAGACGATGCTGCTGTGCATTGTTATATAAGCCAGAGTACATTAAGCAGCTGACTGCTATCCTTCGTGTAAATTGTTCTTTCACCATCTGTTTAGTTTCTTATCACATATGCTAGTTCTAATTATATAGGTATTCTTGACGTTGTACATTGCATTTAGTTCACTGTTTATACACTGGATCTCAGCATAGCTCCCTGTATATATCTACCGTGTTATGGTAAATAGTTGAGAGGATTTATCCTAGGTTGAGTATTGTAATTGTTCCTGTGCGGGCCTGTTTCGTGTATATTTATCTACATGTACCACGTTGGGAGAAGCCAATGTATATGATACATTGCCGATTTGCAGATTGGTTGCCGGCTACTGTACGACCAAGCATGGTGAATGGTAGCGTTCTGTAATTTTTAAATCATAGGTACACTTCAACTGTAGGATGATGGCAATCGTAACAACTAAGGAGAATCTTCTGAAATACACATTGTATGATTGTTTAAGGTAATTTAATTAGTTCATTTTATTGCATTTGAATATAGTTTTTGGTGATACCTATCCACCAGTAAGAATTTCTTCGGCCTTCCAATTCGTGTTAGCTTTTTGCTTTAAGAATGCCCTTGTCTGTTCTTCCACTCATTACCTGTTAATTAATGCACCTGGGAATTCTGTTTACCTTTTGTAGGATTTAAATGTAGTCCACACTCTGTCCACACACTCAATTTTCAAAACATGTATCTTTTATTTTTTTTTTTTTTTGTGCTGTTGGTTTCCCACCGCGCCACAATGTGTTCTCTAAGACCAGAAGAGCTGTGTCAGTGAAGCAGTTTGAGTTCTAGGGTGATAAAATTTGGTAGATACCTGCACCAAGGCTTTGGGAATCGGGCTATCAGAAAATAGGTCAAGCAGCTTGGTGAGGAAGGCAACAACTGTTGGCGCAATTATTGATTAGAAAATATGGAACGAAAATCAGGTTTCAATGAAATGAGTGGTCAGATCACCCCTCAGGTCTGGGGCTCCATGCAAGATCTCACCTCGGTGGGGCTAATCATGATCATGAGGAAGGTGAGGGATCAGCCGCAGAACTACTACATTTTCGTGCAGGACTGGTCAATTGACCTGAAAGGAAGAGCTGGGACCTGACAGTCTCAAGAGAACCATTTAGTAACACATTTTCTACGGCTGTTCGTCTATGGTATTAAAATCTACTGCAGTCGCTATCACAGGTCCCCGTTTCTGTCTTTCAAGCAGGCGCATGTCCAGGCCCGTCTGAAGTTTGCCAATGACATCTGATGATCCAGAGGGGAATGGAGAAGGTCATGTGGTCTGATGATTCAAAATAGAGCTTTTTGGTCTAAACCACTCGCCGTGTTTGGAGGAAGAAGAAGGATGAGTACAACCCAAGAACACCACCCAACCGTGAAGCATGGAGGTGGAAACATCATTCTTGGGATGCTTTTCTGCAAAGGGGACAGGACGACTGCACCGTATTAAGGGGAGGATGGATGGGGCCATGTATTGCGGATCTTAGCCAACAACCTCCTTCCCTCAGTAAGAGCATTGATGATGGTCGTGGCTGGGTCTTCCAGGTCGTGGCTGCGTCTTCTTGACAACGACCCGAAACACACAGCCAGGGCAACTAAGGAGTGGCTCCGTAAGAAGTATCTCAAGGTCCTGGAGTGGCCTAGCCAGTCTCAGCGACCTGAACCCAATAGAAAATCTTTGGAGGGAGCTGAAAGTCCGATTTTGCCCAGCGACAGCCCCGAAACTGAAGGATCTGGAGAAGGTCTGTATGGAGGAGTGGGCCAAAATCCCTGCTGCAGTGTGTGCATACCTGGTCAAGAACTACAGGAAACGTATGATCTCTGTAATTGCAAACAAAGGATTCTGTACCAAATATTAAGTTCTGCTTTTTTTCTGATGTATCAAATACTTATGTCATGCAATAAAATGCTAATTAATTACTTAAAAATCATACAATGTGATTTTCAGGATTTTTGTTTTAGATTCCGTCTCTCACAGTTGAAGTGTACCTATGATAAAAATTACAGACCTCTACATGCTTTGTAAGTAGGAAAATCGGCAAAATCGGCAGTGTATCAAATACTTGTTCTCCCCACTGTAGGTTGCATTTGGATTACTTACAAAGTGTTATTTCTGTTAACTGGATTCGTTCTGACATTCGTGATTTGTTGTTTTTGTTTATTTGTGTACTTGTTTGACATTTTTTGCTGCTCTGTTAGGTGCTATTAACACAACCATTTCACTGGACCCACTATAACCTCTGATAAACTGTGTACGCGACCAATAGATTTTGATTTGATTTGTGTCTATGTATTTGTCAAAATAAACTGTTGAATAAGCATGTCGTTGCGTAACCCTATTCCTTTGTTTCATGATATAAATATAGTGCCACTGTGAAAACAATTGAATCCCATAGTCCATATTGCAAGCATACTGTAGTTTAAAAACTGATGAGTCCAAAACAGTTATTGAAAATGTGACATATACAACTAAATATTTTAGTCGTTGAACTACTGGTAAATCTATATTTCCAAGCTGTAGGGAAAAAAAGGTTTTGTGTTTCTTTTGAATCAAGGCCAGAGGGCTTAAACTACCATTATGGAAAAAACACATGAATTTCACATATGAAGTGTTCCAAAAACACATGTTTTCATGTGATCACATGTGATCTTATGTGAAGTTAATGTGATAACAGGTTACAACATGTAAAGCAACGTGATAACATGAAACTACATGTGAAAACCTGTGATCACATGTGAAGTTCCAAAACCACGTTTTCACATGATTCCACATGAAATTTCATGTGAAATCATGTGATTTTCCACGTGAAATCATGTGGTTTTTCTGTAAGAGCTCAACCACAATCATTCCTGTTGAATCACTTGACACACACTGAAAGCCTCACACACACATTAGGCCTGTATTCTTTGAAGAAATCTGCTGTGTCTTACTAGATACACACATCTGATGTAATGAAAAGGTCATTGTTTAGGTATTAATCATTGAGTTCTGACCAGAACTCATGGCGACTTCCATTTCACTCAGGACGCTGACACTAAGCTACTACTACTCATATACATACATCAGTGACATTAACTTGACATTTATACATTTTCTATTTGACATCATCTATACAGGGAATCATAAACCTCCCACTCTGAAAGAAGATTAAAATTGTAAACACAACCCACACAATGTGATAACTGACAAGTTCTGCACCGTATGAAGAAAGCTTTTAAGTCATGTTAACATGCGCATTACACAGAGACCTTTTACACCTGCTAAGGTTGCTAAAAAAATACTGTATTTAACCTTCAGTATCAATAGTTATGCCATTTGACATCTAATCTACAGAAATAGACAAGCCTACATGCTTACATTTCAAGACCAATCCTTATTGCTAAAACTACTCAACTCCATTCTATCTAAACAAGTTGTATTTGTCACATGCACGAGTACAGTGAAATGCTTGACTTGCAAGTCCTACCCAGCAGTGCAGTTTTCATTATCAAAATATTATAACTAATCAAAAATAAAAAATAAACACAAGAAATAAGATATAAGAGAGGAAGATACAGTATATAAGGGGCATAGTGCCAATACAAAATGTAAAATTTGTGCAGCATTTATCTGATACATAAAAATTATACAATTTAGGTAGCAGATGTCATGGAGGCCTCCCTTTTTCTGCCCAGTAACAGAATGCTGAGTAATCTCAGTCATAGCCTCCCACGCGCAACTACCCACGCTACACTGGTCTTGGTCTGCACCCTGGTAATAATACCAAAACTACCAGCACTTAACAGACGCCCACAACACAACAGACACTCCATTTACAGTAAATGGGTGCAGTAGAAGCAGAACCAGAAGGAGCATGGGGGATTCTGTAACCCATAGAGACCCATATATTACAGAAAACACCTCACCCCAAATTCCTTCCCACTTCAACTAAAAGCTTAAACATCTGATTTGGGTCAGACAGTGTGACTCTTTATTATACACTTCATTACACTACACTACTAGTTTTTCCATTATAAAGTATATGTGTACCGTACATTACAGGGACTTTTCTTATACTATGCCTTACAGAAAACATTTGGTTAATCAATCTAGCAAACAACCAATGAGATGCATCTGTTTAAAGATTGTCCATGTTTGGACGTGTTCTTGATGATAACTTGATGATAAACTGACTGAGTAGAAGGGGAACCATATCTTGTCTTTGGACACATTTAGGTGATCTTGTCAAGTGTTAAATAAAATTGATTCCACTTCTACTTTGAATATGCCAATTACAGATTCATTGTGCATACAGTACATTATGCTGACTACACATTTACAAGAAGCGCACATAACGCAGTTTAGAAATGAAATTACTTGAAAGTAGTGAACTTTTTAAATGTAGAGTGATGTGCAACTTACAAAAATTTGAGTCCTGTAGCCTACATTTTAAAAAATGACTGAGAGAAAAACTGAATTCTCAATTGAAAGTCAGCTGCAATTAATGCATTATGCCATGTTGGTCTGCCAAATGAATACAATTTGTGGTTAAGTTTGGCAGGCAGCATATATTACTACTCAGACAGAAATCATTATGTCAATCATTTGAAGTAGTAATACGCCTGCGGACATCCATCTGATCTCTATATCATTTAACCTAATAGTAGGAACATCGTCAAACACTAAAGAAATTGACAACACAAACGGCACTCAAACATGGATGACCCAGGATATGCTTACCATTCACTCACTCCCTCCTGGACCTCTTAAGAACCCAGACCCTCTGAACACAAAGAACAACAGACAGACTCCATCCATCTGAAATAGGTCAGTTTCATCACAATGAGTGAGACCGGTTCCCTGCCCACACACATAGCTGAATGACCCACTCAAACAGCACCCCCACCCAAGAAGATTACAGATATCCAGATGAGTCAGAGAGAGCAAAAACAGAGTGAGCAGCTAGCAGAACACAATCGCTCATGCCTTAGCTGACTCACCAAAATTACCACTTCCTATCTTTGCATGCATGTCATAACTCCCCTAATGACTGGTCAAGTTCTCAGGAATCCACACTGAACCATGGGAAGACTGGATGTGGACAGTGTGTGTTCCTGAACCAGATTGAGGGGGTTGGGGGAGAAATTAAATTGACCTCTGAGTTGGACATACACTTTGTGTGTGTGTACAGTGCATTTGGAAAGTATTCAGACCCCTTGACTTCGTCCACATTTTGTTACGCAACAGCCTAATTCTAAAATAGATTAAATCGTTATTTTCCTCATCAAGCTACACATGATACCCCATAATGACAAAGCAAAAACAGGTATTTATACATTTTTGCAAATTTATACAAATAAAAAACTGAAATATAACATTTACATAAGTATTCAGACCCTTTACTCAATACTTTGTTGAAGCGCCTTTGGCAGCGATTACAGCCTCGAGTCTTCTTGGGTTTGACACTACAAGCTTGGCACACCTGAATTTGGGGAGTTTCTCACATTCCTCTCTGCAGATCCTGTCAAGCTCTCAGGTTGGATGGGGAGCGTTGGTGCACAGCTATTTTCAGATCTCTCCAGAAACATTAGATCGGGTTCAAGTCCGGGCTATGGCTGGGCCACTCAAGGACATTCAGAGACTTGTCCCGAAGCCACTCCTGCGTTGTCTTGGCTGTGTGCTTAGGGTCGTTGTCCTGTTGGAAGGTGAAAATTTGCCCCAATCTGAGGTCCTGAGCGCTCTGGAGCAGGTTTTTATCAAGGATCTCTCTGTACTTTGCTCCGTTCACCTTTCCCTCGATCCTGACTAGTCTCCCAGTCCCTGCCACTGAAAAGCATCCCCACAGCATGATGCTGCCACCACCATGCTTCACCATAGGCATAGTTCCAGGTTTCCTCCAGATGTGATGCTCAGCATTCAGGCCAAAGAGTTGAATCTTGTTTCTCATGGTCTGAGAGTCTTTAGATGCCTTTTGGCAAACTCCACGCGGGCTGTCATGTGCCTTTTACTGAGTAGTGGTTTCCGTCTGGCCACTCTACCATAAAGGCTGGATTGGTGGAGTGCTGCAAAGATGGTTGTCATTCTGGAAGGTTCTCCCATCTTCACAGAGGAACTCTAGAGCTCTGTCAGAGTGACCATCGGATTCTGTCATTTTGCTCTGACAACGGTCAACTGTGTGACCTTATATAGACAGGTGTGTGCCTTTCCAAATCATGTCCAATCGACTTAATTTATCACAGGTGGACGCCAATCAAGTTGTGGAAACATCTCAAGGATGATCAATGGAAACAGGATGCTCAATTTCGAGTCTCATAGCGAAGGGTTCGAATTATTTTGTAAATAAGGTATTTCTGGTTTTTATTTTTAATAAATTTGCAAACATTTATAAAAACCTGTTTTCGCTTTGTCATTATGGGGTATTGCGTGTAGATTGCTGATGAAAAAAAATATTTCATACATTTTAGAATAAGGCTGTAACGTAACAAAATGTGGAAAAAGTCAAGGGGTCTGAATACTTTCCGAAGGCACTGTATATGAGTGTGCGCATGCACGCACACCTGTCTCAGTTGGACAAATGCATACCATGCCTCCGTCATCGCGATAACCTTTTGTGTGATGATAGTAGAGTACAGGAGGAGATTCTTTGGCCATTATCATGTTATACATCAGTATCCCAGGCCTTTGCAGCTGAGCAGCCCACTAGGAACGGGTTTGGTAACTCATGTTTTTATACTACACCAACAAACTTAGGTAAATCGGAAGCTTGTGTAGTAAAGCTTTGACAACAAAAAGGGAATAGTGACATGATCTACGGGACTTTAATGACGACCAGCCAACCTTTTGATACTGCATCCTGTTCACAGGGTTGGTTAACTCTTGAGGTTCCTTGGGTCTCCGCCAAATTAGGTAAATCCCCTTTTAGTTTTAATGCACCTCACCTTCTGGTGCTGTTCGGGCAATTTAAAGTGATGATTGAGGACCTAGTAGCTGAGGAATGTAACTGTTTTTCTTACATTTTGTGTTGTCCTATATTATTATACTTTTTTTGACATCGTATTGATTGTTGTTTTGCTTCACATCGTATTGATTGCTGTTTTGCTTCACATCGTATTGATTGCTGTTTTGCTTCACATTGTATTGATTGCTGTTTTGCTTCACTTTGTATTTGATTGTTTTATTACTGTGACCAGGGCTCACTTAAAAATGAGACCCTGGTCTCAATGGGTTTCCCCTGAATAAATAAATAATAAATACAAATCAAATTAAATAGGCTCTCCTATTCTCCAGAAGTTTCCATGTGAACCTAGGAGCTCTTCTGTAAATAGAAACTTCCTCTGCTGCAGTTCCCACGCTGGTGGACGTCCCATTCCATACAACACACACACAGGCTACAGTATATTAGTACATCATATAGAATGCTGCCACGGCTTGTTTTAATAAGAAACAAAGTATGTACTATGTATATGTACAGAGAAGTATGTTTTAAACATCAAATAAAAACTGTAGAGACATTATGACTTGGAAATGCTTGCTCAGTGTAAATGCGTGAAGGAGGATAGGAGGGTTTGGCTCTCTCCACTCAAGTCAATGTGAACTGTAAAGAATGCTAACTTCTTATCAAAAAGAAAATAAAGGGTTGTGCTCTGATTGCTGCTCTTGCACTATTCACCTTACCCTATAATTTTTCTAAAAGGGAAGACAACTCGTAAAAATATACTGTATTTAGCATTCTACCACAAGCAGATAGGATGGACATTTGTCCTACGTGATTTTGGTCCCTAACCGATACTTATGCCCAGGAACGCAACGTTGGTTTTAGAAGTGGGGGGGACATAATAGTAATAATTATTTTAAACACTCAAACAGCCTACCCGACCGCTCAGAGGCCTCCGAATGGTCCTAAAGCACAACGTTGCATCGTTTTGTATCCCATTCCAATGATAATACTGGGGGGGACAAAAATGCGATTTCAGAATGTGGGGGGGACATGTCCCCCCCGTCCCCATTGAAAGTTGCGCCCCTGCCCATGTCTATTTGCTTGGTATCTCAGAACACACAGATATCCAGCATGTCACTACACAGTCATTTCACCACTGAATCTAACTTCTGACTCATAGCCCTGTTGTTGCTGGTCTCTACAGATATGTGCATTGTGAATCCTTCTTTCACTAGATATTGCTCTGTCATGGAGGAGCTCATACTATATGTAAAGTTACATACACGGTATGTCCATCAGTTCATAAGATAAAGGGGGATTGTAAGACTGTTTTTGGTCTTTGCAATGCTAGATTTTTTTATTTAGTAAAAGCTCATATTCTGTTTGCTCATACCCAAATAATATTGTTGACTCGTCCTTTACTTGTAGTTGTGGCCAAAGCATAAATTAGAGAACAAACGCTCCGTATAACCCCATCTCAAACTTGTTTTTAGTTAAAAACAGTTTTAAAAAATGCTTGAAATTTGCTGGGATAATGACATCATCCTCTTTTGCCAAGACAGGTCTGTATGTGATTAGTCCAGCAGCTTTTTGCTGTTTTCCAAATTCTCCGGTTGGGGAAAGTATTCTTCTCGAGACTATGGGAGACACAGGCTCAGGAGTGCACACTCACTGCATACAAGCAAGCTAGCTAGCAAACCAAGCAATCCACAGCTGGTGTTAGCATACAGGACAAAGCCTATGCAACAACTATCTCGCCAGTCACTACTATTTCAAATGATGTGGTTAGTAACAGTTGGCCCGGCCCGCTGGCTGTTTGGAAGCAGTTAGCTTTCGCAGCTAACTTAGCTAGCTGGCTAGCCAACAAGAAAGCAAGTCAAAGCAGATCCTCCACAAAACAATCACCTCGCCATTCCATTCTATCTTCAATCCTATGGTTTGTAGCTAAAATGTTATGTCAAGAGGAAACCTAGTTAGCCATTGTTGACTGATATACAGTACCAGTCAAAAGTTTGGACACACCTACTCATTCAAAGGTTTTTCTTTATTTTATTATTTTCTACATTGTAGAATAATAGTGAAGACATCAAAACTATGAAAAACCACATATGGAATCATGTAGTAACCAAAACATTTTAAACAAATAAAGATTCTTCAAAGTAGCCACCCTTTGCCTTGATGACAACTTTACACACTCTTGGCATTCTCTCAACCAGCTTCACCTGTAATGCTTTTCCAACAGTCTTGAAGGAGTTCCCACATATGCAGAGCACATGTTGGCTGCTTTTCCTTCACTCTGCGGTGCAACACATCCCAAACCATCTCAATCGGGTTGAGGTCAGGTGATTGTGGAGGCCAGGTCATCTGATGCAGAACTCCATCACTCTCCTTCTTGGTCAAATAGCCCTTACACAGATTGGAGGTGTGTTGGGTCATTGTCCTGTTGAAAAACAAATGATAGTCCCAATAAGCACAAACCATATGGGATGGCGTATCGCTGCAGAATGCTGTGGTAGCCATGCTGGTTAAGTGTGCCTTTAATTCTAAATAAATCACTGACATTGTCACGAGAAAAGCACCCTAACACCATCACACCTCCACGCTTCGTGGTGGGAACCACACATGCGGAGATCATCTGTTCACCTACTCTGCGTCTCACAAAGACACGGCGGTTGGAACCAAAAATCTCACATTTGGACTCATCAGACCAAAGGACAGATTTCCACCGGTCTAATGTCCATTGCTCGTGTTTCTTGGCCCAAGCAAGTCTTATCTTCTTAATGTTGTCCTTTAGTAGTGGTTTCTTTGCATTAATTCGCCCATGAAGGCCTGATTCATGCAGTCTCCTATGAACAGTTGATGTTGAGATGTGTCTGTTACTTGAACTCTGTGAAGCATTTATTTGGGCAGCAATTTCTGAGGCTGGTAACTCTAATGAACGTATCCTCTGCAGCAGAGGTAACTCTGGGTCTTCCTTTCCTGTGGCGGTCCTCATGAGAGCCAGTTTCATCATAGCGCTTGATAGTTTTTGCGACAGCACTTGAAGAAACTCAAAGTTCTTGAAATGTTCCGCAATGACTGACCTTCATGTCTTAAAGTAATGATGGACTGTCATTTCTCTTTGCTTATTTGAGCTGTTCTTGCCATAATATGGACTTGGTATTTTACCATGTAGGGCTATCTTCTGTATACCACCCCTACCTTGTCATAACACAACTGATTGGCTCAAATACATTAAGGAAAGAAATTCCACAAATTAACTTTTAACAAGTCACACCTGCTAATTGAAATGCATTCCAGGTGACTACCTCATGAAGTTGGTTGAGAGAATGCCAAGAGTGTGCAAAGAAGGTCATTAAGGCAAAGGGTGGCTACTTTGAAGAATCTAATTTGTTTTACACTTTTTTGGTTACTACATGATTCCATATGTGTTATTTCAGCGTTTCTACAATGTAGATAATATTAAAAATAAAGAAAAACCCTGGAATGAGTAGCTGTGTCCAAACCTTTGACTGGTACTGTAGGTACTAGCAGTAGCTAGCCAGCTAGCTTCACGGCTTGCTAGTTAGGTAGCTAACAAAATAAATATTAGGAATATAGTGACAAAGCAAAGGACAGAAAGGACTCAATCATATGAAATAATCAGTCTGCATTTATTGCTGTTAAAGTGCCCTAGTAGTTCCATTGTGCATCCTGAATCCATCACTTGACTTGGTGCAGCCGGGCTCGGCCAGTCTGCCCCAGTGTCCCCACGTGGGATCTAATTTGAATATCAAAGTGTATGGGCGTTTCATTGGCTTTGCGGTCAAATCCTCTCTTTTTTTTTACCAATATACACCAAACAACCCTGTTGTTTCCAAGCAGGCCAATCAGGGTCACAGAGAAAAGCTGCTTTTTAACATGTTTAATTATACTTTTTTAATTATACTATTTAATTCATATTGTAATTGATTTTAGGTCATATTTCATAAAAATCTTGAACACTGGACAGGCATGCTATTTCTAAGAACTGCAAAATGTAACTTTTTGGGCGACCTGACAAAATTCACATACAAATAAATGTAAGTTACAGTTCTGTCATTCTCATACCTGTTTCATACACTCACCAAGTTTGGCTTTGGTCCCATGTTCATTAGTTGGGTCTCGTCCGTCAAAACGTATGGAATAATAATTTTGTCTCCACGAGGTGTGAGACAGGGTTTCCCCGCTAGTCCACTCCTATTTATTTTATTCTTAGATCCCCTGACATGTGCGATACGTGCTGAAAAGACCATCTCAGGTGTGCGCATTTATGAACATGAGTTCAAATTAAATCTATATGCTGACGACATCCTACTCACCCTTAGTAACCCTCCAATCTCCTACCAGCAGTCTTAAAGCTGACTGACTCATTTGGCTCCCTCTCAAGATACAAGATCAACTGGAGTAAGAGTGAGGCTATGCCTCTCAACCCACACACATTTCAGGCTGACTTAGTGGGTTCCCCCTTTGTTTGGAAGACTAGTGGCATGAAGTATCTAGGAATTAATATAGTATTCCCCATAACCAAGATATTCAGTCTAAAAGGAGTTGTCCAGGTCGTCAGTGATGATATTAAGAGATGGATAACTCTCCCCCTATCTTTATGGGGCAGAGCTGACATTTTGAAGATGAATGTATTACCTAGGCTAGCCTGTGATATCTCTTTCATCCCTGTCCAGTTCTAGTCATGGTTTAAGGAGGTACAAACTCTCTCCTCACAGTTCTCATAGACCAATCAGAAACCCAGGATAGGGTTTGGAAACTGGCTGCACCTAGATTCAAAGGTGGGCTGGCTGTCTCAGTTGTATTAATCTACTAGTTGTGACATAATTCAAGATATCCCCTTACATGGGTTTATAAATCTATAAGATTGGCAGGATAATGTCTGAACACAGGTCTGTTTCCCTGGCATCAATGTGGTACTGCCCCAAACCCCCTACTGCCTTTGACAGTGTAATTATCAGGTTCTCATGTAGCATTGTTAAGATGATGTGCAGAAGGTTGGGTGTAAAAGGTATTTCTCTTCCATCCTGTCCCATCTGGCATAACCCCCTGTTTACAGCTGGGGAAAACACTTTGAATAATACTCGGCATAGCCACAGTATTTCATCTATTGGACAGATTGTTAAAGATGATATTCTACACTTTTCCCAAGTGAAGGCAGATTTAGGTTTGAGCGATTCTTCATGTTTAGCATACCTACAGCTTAAGACAGTCATATGTACCGTTCGTAAAAAGGAGGATGCTGAATCTGACTCGGGTACAGAGTTAGATCAGAACCTCAGCAACGCTGCCTCCAAGAGAGGAACTGTATCAGGCATTTATAGACTGTTGTTTTTCTCCGTCCCAAATGCATATTCTCCCATTCAGTTAGCATAGGAGTGTGACTTGAACAATGTCCCCATCGCAATGGGACACTATTTGGACAAGGGGTCTGACCACTTCAACATGTGTTAGGCATAAGATCATGTGTATAGTGTCTAGCCTATATCACCCATGTACGTATCTCAAAGATGTATTAAAATCTATCTAACTTATGCTGGCACAACTGTGGTAGCAACAGCTCTTTACTTCACATATTGTGGGAATGCCCTGGAGTGAAAACATTTTGGTCTGAAGTTATTTCAGTTTTGTCCAACATTTTTTAAGTTCAATTTCCAAGGTGTTCCATTTTTTTTATATTTAACTAGGCAAGTCAGTTAAGAACAAATTCTTATTTACAATGACGGCCTTCCGGGGAACAGTGGGTTAACTGCTTTGTTCAGGGGCAGAACAACAGCCTGTTTAACCTTGTCAGCTCAGGGACTCGATCCAGCAACCTTTCGGTTACTGGCCCAATGCTCTAACCACTAGGATACCTGCCGCCCCATCTCGTGTTTACTTGGTCAAAGCCCAGAAAATATACTGTCTATATACTTTCAGTCAAGAGAATCATTCTTCTTAACTGGAAAGAATCTAAACCAACTTGCTTTTCTGTGGGCCGCTGGCCGGAAGACTACTTAGACCTTTTATACATGGAACGTGCAGCTTGCCTGTTTAAGGACTTCAATCTAGGTTTATATGATCGCTGGGTCACTGTACACAAGTTATTGGACTCTGGAAATGTACACATTCAAGTTTTAATCCTGTAGTCCATACTTGAATATCTGCCAAGATCATTTGTACGAAGTAGAAACCTTGTAACTCTATTTGATGCACTTCGCTTCCCCTGTTCTTTGTTCTGTACTGCATGTACTGTCATTCGTGTTGTTTCTATGGTGAAAAACAATAAAAACTGTTAACAGTAAAGATCTGTCATTCTCATTGAAAGCAAGTCTAAGAAGCGGTAGATGTGTTCTATATGCGCTATTTCTATGTTTCACGTTTTTACATTACAACATGTTTGTTTATGGAAAAGATATTTAACAGTGGTTTAGACGCAACAATTATTCTCTACACTATACTTGCTTGTTTTGTCACATAAACTGAAATTAGGCGAACAATTTGAATTTTTGTAACCACAAAATGGCAGAGTGATTTTTGTATAGTGCATCTTTAAGTAAGCTCCTTTTCGAGGCCTGAGAAGGATATATTTCTGTACTTCCATACATGCGCTTGTCATCTGGTACACAGGAAGAGCCTTTTGCAACTGAGAGAGATGAGTCAGTCATGATGCTACAAAAACAGACATTCCCACACTCTGTCACACACCCACATAGGCACTGAGCCAGTCCGTAATGGGAAACAAAAAATACTGGAATTACAGTATGACCTTGATGTGAGAGTAGGAACTACGAATGGTGTATGTTTGCCCACTTGGCAACTACATGAAATGTAGAGACATTTCAAACTCGTGACTGAGGACAGTTCTACAGCCCTACAGGAGGTCTGGGTTAAATCGGGGGAGAAGAGGAACTGAGTCAGGACTGGATTAGGATTAACAGAGTTAGTTCTCAGCCAGGTCACAGACATATTCTTCATTAATTACACTACCATGTCAGATATGCGGGGGTGAGATTGCATGCACAACATTTCCTTTCCTACCCCTCAGTTCCAACTCCAGACAAAATAAACTACTGTACTGTGTGGGTGATTCACAGTGTGTCTGACCACCAACGATGAGACACCACAGGTGGGAATAATATTAATTTGTGGGAGGTATAGTGGAGGAGTAAAGCCTGTTCTGAGACACCCAGAGTTGTTAATAGCAGGATGTTAGTATTATCCTAGTACAGGGAGTGATGTCGACCATCGGGCTGGCACAAAAACCACCTTTTTTTTCTTCACATGAAGTGGGTAAAATTGGTAATTATTTTACGAGAAGAACGGCATGGTCGGGAGGAAAAGCTTAATTTCCAAAAGTTCCAACCGGTCAAAACCATTCGTTTTTGAGACGGGGGTGTCACCAAAGCTGTGCTGTATTCATTAGGTATGTACTGTATACTGTAGCTCATTTTCAAAGATGCATTACAAGCAAAACAAATAAAAATACTTTTATGACAATAACCATGGTCATTTGTATGACAATTGTTCCCCAAAAATCCATAATCATCACAGCCCTAGTCGACCATCTGACTACATTAGTCTCTCATAACACATTCTACAAATCACTATAGTTTGTAGAAAAAGAAATAGAGCCCCACACCTGCCAACAAAATTACTGGGCATGAAGTCTTATGTTATGTTATGTCTTATATGTATTAGTTCGATCCATTTTACACAATAAGTGGGAACTGAAATCCCTCACGTGCATACTGAACAGACACACACACCCCACACACACAATGTCTTTGTCAGGAAAAGTAGGCCAGTGTAGGCCAACAGCTGTGTCCCTGTCCTCATTATAATAATCTACAGTGTGAAACTGGTTTGTACACTTTCTCACTGCTCATCCCCTCCTTCCCCACTGCTTAGAATATGCCTATCAATAAATCTACCTGACACAAAACAACCAATCAATATCCTCCAATCCTAGAGGGGACAGAGAGAATAGAGCAGCTCACCAGCCCAGCCCAGGCAGACGGGCAAGAAGCATTCAGACAGACAATGATGTTGGGTGTGATTTCATGAGGAAGTCAATATTCTGAGATCTATCACAGACACCATGATAACACACTCTCCACATTCCCTTGAATGAGAGCCAGTCAACATCTGATGGATGACCTTTGACCTACACTACAATACAGAACATACTCTAGTGTTTCCCATTTACCATTTTGATACTGGTATACTAGTAACTAGACATGCAACACAATGTTACAGGGCTCATTACATATAAAAGAGACTAGGTGATTACATGTTATCAAAGCAGAATTACATTTTCACCTAGTGTATCAACAGTCTTGATAAAGGACAAATCCATCAATTTACTTTTTAGTAAGCAACTGAGAAAAAGTTTGTGTTAGTGGGAACAACAATGTACATCATTATCCATTATGATTTGACCATTGTGAGGTGCTCACATTATTATTGGAAAAACTCTTCTATGGTTACTGTGAAAACAGTGCCACCTTGAGACAGAGACACAACCCTACCAAGTGGAAGGGTAAAAGCCAACGTCTCTAAAAATGTTCACTAGATGGCACTAAAACCTAATGTATCTGATATTGCATACCACAACCCATTCAACAGGAGCAGGAGGAGAACAGCTCTTCACTGCTTTATAGAAAATACACTTTCATTAGATTCAAATATGTACTGCACTGACACAAACATGTACTGCAATGACACGAATTACTGATGATTGTTTGAAATAAATTGATAGCAAGAACATTGTGGGACCTGTACTGTTAGATTTCAGTCAGCCTTTGATATTATTGACCATAACCTGTTGCTGAGAAAACAAACAGTACCAGTGAAAAGTTTGTACACACCTACTCATTCAAGAGTTTTTCTTTATTTTTTACTATTTTCTACTATGTAGAATAATAGTGAATACATCGAAACTATGAAATAAAACATATCATGTAGTAATCATGTAGTAACCAAAAAATTGTTAAATCAAAATATATTTAATATTTGAGATTCTTCAAACTAGCCACCCTTTGCCTTGATGACAACTTTGCACACTCTTGATATTCTCTCAACCAGCTTCATGAGGTAGTCACCAAGAATGCATTTCAATTAACAGATGTGACTTGTTAAAAGTTCATTTGTGGAATTTCTGTCCTTCTTAATGTGTTTGAGCCAATCAGTTCTGTTGTGACAAGTTAGGGGTGGTATACAGACCAAGTCCATATTATGGTAAGAACAGCTCAAATGAGCAAAGAGGAACGACAGTCCATCATTACTTTAAGACATGAAGGTTAGTCAATCTGGAAAACTTCAAGAACTTGAAAGTTTCTTCAAAAGCAGTTGCTAAAACCATCAAGCACTATGATGAAACTGGCTCTCATGAGGACTGCCACAGGAAAGGAAGACCCAGAGTTACCAATGCTGCAAAGGATAAGTTCATTAGAGTTAACGGCACCTAAGATTGCAGGCCAAATAAATGCTTCACAGAGTTCAGGTAAAAGACACATCTCAACATCAACTGTTCAGAGACGACTGCGTGAATTGTGCCTTCATGGTCGAATTGCTGCAAAGAAACCACTACTAAATGACACCAATAATAAGAAAAGACTTGCTTGGGACAAGAAACACGTGCAATGAACATTAGACCAGTGGAAATCTGTCCTTTGGTCTGATGAGGCCAAATTTTAGGTTTTTGGATCCAACAGCTGTGTCTTTGTGAGACGCAGAGTAGGTGAACGGATGATGTCCGCATGTGTAGTTCCAACCGTGAAGCATGGAGGAGGAGGTGTGATGGTTTGGGGGTGCTTTGCTGGTGACAATGTCAGTGATTTATTTAGAATTCAAGGCACACTTAACCAGCATGGCTACCACAGCATTATGCAGCGATACGCCATCCCATCTGGTTTGCGCTTAGTAGGACTATAATTTGTTTTTCAACAGGACAATGACCCAACACACCTCCAGGCTGTGTAAGGGCTATTTTACCAAGAAAGACACTGATGGAGTGCTGCATCAGATGACCTGGCCTCCACAATCACCCGACCTCAACCCGATTGAGATGATTTGGGATGTGTTGGACCCCAGAGTGAAGGAAAAGCAGCCAACAAGTGCTCTGCATATGTGGGAACTCATTCAAGACTGTTGGAAAAGCATTCCAGGTGAAGCTGGTTGAGAGAATGCCAAGAGTGTGCAAAGCTGTCATCAAGGCAAAGGGGGTGGCTCCTTTGAAGGATCTCAAATATAAACGTAAATGTAAACTTCCGACTTCAACTGTATGTGTTATTTCATAGTTTTGATGTCTTCACTATTATTCTACAATGTAGAAAATAGTAAAAATAAAGAAAAACCCTTGAATGAGTAGGTGTGTCCAAACTGGTACTGTATGTTTTATGGCTTTTCAACATCAAAGTCGGAAGTTTACATACACCTTAGCCAAATACATTTACACTCAGTTTTTCACAATTCCTGACGTTTAATCCTAGTAAAAATTCCCTGTCTTAGGTCAGTTAGGATCACCACTTTATTTTAAGAATGTGAAATGTCAGAATAATAGTAGAGAGAATTATTTATTTCAGCTTTTATTTCTTTCATCACATTTCCAGTGGGTCAGAAGTTTACATACACTCAATTAGTATTTAGTAGCATTGCCTTTACATTGTTTAACTTGGGTCAAACGTTTTGGGTAGGCTTCCACAAGCTTCCGACAATAAGTTGGGTGAATTTTGGTCCATTCCTCCTGACAGAGCTGGTGTAACTGAGTCAGGTTTGTAGGCTTCCTTGCTCGCACACGCTTTTTCAGTTCTGCCCACAAATTTTCTATAGGATTGAGGTCAGGGCTTTGTGATGGCCACTCCAATACCTTGACTTTGTTGTCCTTAAGCCATTTTCCCACAACTTTGAAAGTATGCTTGGGGTCATTGTCCATTTGGAAGAACCAAGCTTTAACTTCCTGACTGATGTCTTGAGATGTTGCTTCAATATATCCACATAATTTTCCCCCTCATGATGCCATCTATTTTGTGAAGTCCACCAGTCCATCCTGCAGCAAAGCACCCCCACAACATGATGCTGCCACCCCCATGCTTCACGGTTGGGTTGGTGTTCTTCGGCTTGCAAGCCTCCTTTTCCCTCCAAACATAACTATGGTCATTATGGCCAAACAGTTCTATTTTTGTTTCATCAGACCGGAGGACATTTCTCCAAAAAGTACAATCTTTGTCCCCATGTGCAGTTGCAAACCGTAGTCTGGCTTTTTTATGGTGGTTTTGGAGCAGTGGCTTCTTCCTTGCTAATCGGTCTTTCGGATTATGTCGATATAGGACTCTTTTTACTGTGGATATAGATACTTTTGTACCTGTTTCCTCCAGCATCTTCACAAGGTCCTTTGCTGTTGTTCTGGGATTGATTTGCACTTTTCGCACCAAAGTACGTTCATCTCTAGGAGACAGAATGCGTCTCCTTCCTGAGCAGTATGACAGTTGCGTGGTCCCATGGTGTTTATACTTGCGTACTATTGTTTGTACAGATGAATGTGGTACCTTCAGGTGTTTGGAAATTGCTCCCAAGGATGAACCAGAATTGTGGAGGTCTACAATTTTCTTTCTGAGGTCTTGGCTGATTTGTTTTTGATTTTCCCATGATGTCAAGCAAAGAGGCACTGAGTTTGAAAGTAGGCCTTGAAATACATCCACAGGTACACCTCTAATTGACTCAAATGATGTCAATTAGCCTATCAGAAGCCTCTAAAGCCATGACATAATTTTCTGGAATTTTCCAAGCTGTTTAAAGGCACAGTCAACTCAGTGTATGTAAACTTCTGACCCACTGGAATTGTGATACAGTGAATTATAAGTGAAATAATCGGTCTGTAAACAATTGATGGAAAAATTACTTGTGTCATGCACAAAGTAGATGTCCTAACCGACTTGCCAAAACTATAGTTTGTTAACAAGAAATTTGTGGAGTGGTTGATAAACAAGTTTTAATGACTCCAACCTAACATGCTGACCACACCGGACACGTCGCGTGCGCGAGCGTCGCAAAATAAATGAAGAAATCCTTGTTATTCAATTATTGCACCCACACTGCTCGCGCGCGCCAACGAGCGTCTGCGACGCCAAGGGCTAAAATAGAACTCATTCCTATTTCTGACGCAGATCGCGCTGCAAGTCCTGCCTCTCCCATCTCCTCATTGGTTTATAGAAGCTGGTACCCACGTGCCATCTCCTCATTAGTTATACCCACGTGGGTGATTGAAAGACAAACTGTTTTGCCGGTAGTCGTGGTAATACAATGAAAGTTTAGATGCGATCACCATATAAGTTAAACGATGAAAAGGCCTGGAAGTAGGAGAGATGACTAGAAACGATTCGGTTGGCCGTTTTATGTGTGGATTAATTGTCGGAGTAGAGGTCATTGTGCATTTCATTTGTGCATTTCCTTTCGACCTGTCCCCAAATTAATGTAATTGGTTCAGAGTTTGTTTTGATAATTGTACCTGTGTGTCGTGATCGCGTTTGGTGTGGGGGGGGCAAAATAAATTTATGCACAATGGCACACGCGCGCAGCCGGTTTGGGTTCCGTGTCAGTGTATGTAAACTTCCGACTTCAACTGTATCTAACAGAACTTAAAAGGTTTTCTTTAATAGAAGCCTCTCTTATGTCAAACATTCAGGGTGTGGTGTACTGCAGGGCAGCTCTCTAGGCCTTCTACTCTTTTTATTTTTTTACCAATGACCTGCCACTGGTATTAAACAAAGCTTGTGTGTCCATGTAGGCTGATGATTCAACCATATATGTATCAGCAACCACAGCTAATGAAGTCACTGAAACCCTTAACAAAGAGTTGCAGTCAGTTTTGGGCTGGGTGGCCAGTAATAAACTGGTCCTGAAGTTCTCTAAAACTAAGAGTATTGTATTTGGTACAAATCATTCCCTAAGCTCTAAACCTCAGCTGAATCTGGTAATGAATGATGTGGCTGTTGAACAAGTTAAAGAGACCAAAATAATTGGTGTTACCTTAGAGTGTAAACAGGCATGGTCAAAACATATAGATTCAATGGTTGTAAATACGGGGAGAGGTCTGTCCATATTAAAGAGATGCTCTGCTTTTTTGACACCACACTCCAAAGAGCAAATCCTGCAGGCTCTAGTTTTGTCTTATCTTGATTATTGTCCAGTCATGTGGTCAAGTGCTACAAAGAAAGACTTAGTTAAGCTGCAGCTGGCCAAGAACAGAGTGGCATGTCTTGCTCTTCGTTGTAATCAGAGGGCTAAAATTAATCACAGGAGGTTGGTGGTACCTTAATTGGGGACGACGGACACGTGGTAATGGCTGGAGCGGAATAAGTGGAAAGGTATCAACAACATTAAACACATGGTTTCCATGTGTTTGATGCCATTCCATTCGCTCTGTTCCAGACATTATTATGAGGCATCCTCCCCTCAGCAGCCTCCACCGATATTAATGCTGTGCATGCCAGTCTCTCTTAGCTAAGAGTTGAGGAGAGACTGACTGCACCACTTCTTCTTTTAATAAGAAACATTAATGTGTTGAAAATTTCAAATTGTTTGCATAGTCAACTTACACACAGCTCTGATACACACACTTACCCCACCAAACATGCCACCAAGAGTCTTTTCACAATCTCCAAATCCAGAACAAATTCAAGAAAGCGTACAATATGATATTATGA
Source organism: Salvelinus sp. IW2-2015 (assembly GCF_002910315.2). NCBI lineage: Eukaryota > Metazoa > Chordata > Actinopteri > Salmoniformes > Salmonidae > Salvelinus > Salvelinus sp. IW2-2015. The sequence continues at coordinate 46,393,125 of NC_036858.1, forward strand.
TAATTGGAATGGCTGATTAATTAGGGCCGATTTCAAGTTTTCATAACAATCGGGAATCGGTATTTTTGGACACGGATTTGGCCGTTTTTTTTTTACACCTTTATTTAATCTTTATTTAACTAGGCAAGTCAGTTAAGAACACATTCTTATTTTCAATGACGGCCTAGGAACGGTGGGTTAACTGCCTCGTTCAGGGGCAGAACGACAGATTTTTACCTTGTCAGCTCGGGGGATTCAATCTTGCAACCTTACAGTTAACTAGTCCAACACTTTATCCACCTGATTAAATTGCACTCCACGAGGAGCCTGCCTGTTACGCGAATGCAGTAGAAGCCAAGGTAAGTTGCTAGCTAGCATTAAACTTATCTTATAAAAAACAATCAATCAATCAATCAATCATAATCACTAGTTAACTACACATGGTTGATGATATTACTAGTTTATCTAGTGTGTCCTGCGTTGCATATAATCGATGCGGTGCGTATCGTTGCTCCAATGTGTACCTAACCATAAACATCAATGCCTTTCTTAAAATCAATACACAGAAGTATATATTTTTAAACCTGCATATTTAGCTAAAAGAAATCCAGGTTAGCAGGCAATATTAACCAGGTGAAATTGTGTCACTTCTCTTGCGTTCATTGCACGCAGAGTCAGTGWATATGCAACAGTTTGGGCCGCCTAATTTGCCAGAATTCTACGTAATTATGACATAACATTGAAGGTTGTGCAATGTAACAGGAATATTTAGACTTATGGATGCAACCCGTTAGATAAAATACGGAACGGTTCCGTATTTCACTGAAAGAATAAACGTTTTGTTTTCGAGATTATAGTTTCCGGATTCTACCATATTAATGACCTAAGGCTCGTATTTCTGTGTGTTATTATGTTATAACTAAGTCTATGATTTGATAGAGCAGTCTGACTGAACGGTGGTAGACAGCAGCAGGCTCGTAAGCATTAATTCAAACAGCACTTTCCTGCGTTTTGCCAGAAGCTCTTCGCTGTGCTTCAAGCCTATCAACTCCTGAGATTAGGCTGGTGTAATCGATGTGAAATGGCTAGCTAGTTAGCGGAGTGCGCGCTAATAGCGTTTCAAACGTCACTCGCTCTGAGACTTGGAGTAGTTGTTCCCCTTGCTCTGCATGGGTAAGGCTGCTTCGAGGGTGTCTGTTGTCGTTGTGTTCCTGGTTCGAGCCCAGGTAGGAGCGAGGAGAGGGATGGAACCTATACTGTTACACTGGCAATACTAAAGTGCCTATAAGAACATCCAATAGTCAAAGGTTAATGAAATACAAATGGTATAGAGAGAAATAGTCCTATAATAACTACAACCTAAAACTTCTTACCTGGGAATATTGAAGATTCATGTTAAAAGGAACCACCAGCTTTCATATGTTCTCATGTTCTGAGCAAGGAACTTAAACGTTAGCTTTCTTACATGGCACATATTGCACTTTTACTTTCTTCTCCAACACTTTGTTTTTGGATTATTTAAACCAAATTAAACATGTTTCATTATTTATTTGAGGCTAAATTGATTTTATTGATGTATTATATTAAGTTAAAATAAGTGTTCATTCAGTATTGTTGTAATTGTCATTATTACAAATAAACAAAAACAAATCGGCCGATTAATCGGTATCGGATGTTTTTGGTCCTCCAATAATCGGTATCGGTATCGTTGTTGAAAAATCATTATCGGTCGACCTCTATTTGCAACAGCTAATGAAGATCCTAATAAAATACTAAACACCAAAAATATTTAAATTTATTCTGAAGTATGATTTTAAGGACTTCACTTTGCTATCACTTCATCAACTGTTCTGATTACCTATTGGCCAATTCCTCTTTTATTGCTCTTCTCCATAACTGTAGATATTAAACGCAATATACTCAACATTAGCTTTATTCAAGTTGTGAATATTAGACTATTGCACCACCAGTACTGACACCAGTTTTGAGTACAATACTAAAATCAAACGTGTTCAGACTCAGACTGCCATTTCAACACTACACACGTTGTTTTATGAATGCAAGTTTCAAGGCCACCACTTCCTTTTCTCTTCTACTCAACAATGGCAGGTTTTTACTGGAAACCAGTCCCACTGACTAAAAACAGACTGGGGTGCCGTTGTAAACTGACGTATCGTTACAAAACTAGGTTTTACATGTGAACCTTCACAACTGTTAACCATATAGTGCCACAAGCTCCAACCACCATCAACTATTTCTGTTTAGCGTTTTCAGTATGCAGTGACCAGAGCTCCACAAGTACAGAAAGACATACACTATTCTGCAGAATTACCATTACCTCCATCCTGTGATACAGCAAAATGCAGCTCCTGTTGATGAAGCTAATACGAGGGGGGAGTTCATTCTAAATGAGAATCACCAGAATGTGTTCTAGTTCCACTCCCATCAATCATGGGAAGAGGAGATGACCTCGCTCAGTGTAATTCTGTCAACTGTGTGCCGTGCATGTAAATACAGTTGGTTTTCTGTCCATCTTAAATGTAAACTGATTTGGGTGGGACCTGTCTTTCAGTCTACCTAAGCTAAAACACAGAATACAGGGAGGGAGGAACTTTAGATTAAGGTCACCTTTGTGGTTTCTGAAGAGCAATATGAAAATGACTGTTCTATTCACAGCTTATCTGATGAATGTAGCCAGCTAACTGAGCCAAACATAAACCACATGAATGGATATGAGAGAGAGAGGGAAGTCCCAGAGTACTCATTCTGAGACAGAAAATTTGTTTCATTCAGGCCAGGGAAAAGACATAGCTTTTTGGTTGTAGAGTATATGGAACACTAGGGCTTAAATATTTTGGAAATGTGTTATCTAGAGGCAACCTGTCCTTGTCTCCTGTCCCATCTGAGGTGAATGGGCTGAATTGGATAGATGGGTGTTTGCATTCACCTCTTCCAGTCGTTTTATGTTTGTGGTAACGAAAGAACTGCAATCTAAACTGAACCAGTGCACTTGGGATAATGTCCATGAAACAGGTGCTGCATTCTAGATAGCTCACGCCCCCCTATCTTCTTGTCACTCAGAAATGAAAGTATATGACTCGGCACTCTAGTCTCATCACAAACACGGGCCCTATAGAAATGTTGATAAATAATATATTGAGTATGCATTCCGTTCATATTTTGGATTGGCAGAATTAAATGTGCGTAATAAGACAGTTCTCCAAAGGGCTTTATAAGATTGCCAACGGTTCAAAGACTATTGGATTTGAAAAAGTTTTACACTTCGTTTTTAAAAATACAAAAAGGAACAGGAAGCTCGACTTCAATCTCATGCTGACATTGCATGCTTCCTTTTATCTCTGTAAACCGCCCTTTACACGAGTGCTCTGTAGTCCACACATTTTTTAAATTTATCAGCCAGCGCGTCATTCGTGTTTCACTTCCGAAACGTCAATTTCAGAGGGAAGTTATCGTTCAAATGTATCCATAAATATGTAAATAATGACTCTTATTGCATCCATTTAACTGCACCCTAGTTGGCCCTTATATGTGTACAGTACTTATATTTCAATTCAAGTATCACTGTATGGCTTCCTCAAACTACAAAATAGTATTTAAGATGTAAAATATTCGTTCGGTCTTCGTGTATGTCTACTCACTAACAAAAATGTATCAAATAAGTTATTTCGTATGTAATTACTACTTACCCATTATTAAAAGTAGTGCAGAATATTTCTGGTTTGCCCCAGTTCAGGAACGAGTTAGGTGGATAATACATTTTGACCAAGTTATGTTGATGTCGATGTTGGCAAAAGTCATTCTAAACCGGACTAAGCAGTGTAACGTTAGCTACCTAACTGATCGAAGTCCTGCCTTTTCATATACAGTAACACTAGGCGTTTGTAGTTCTGTAGTCATTCATCGCTTTGGAGTTGAACTGTGACACTTTTCTTCGTAATTGGTCACACCCACCTCCCTCCACGAACTGACAACTTTTCCATTCAAACGTTGTCTGAATTAATTTAATGTCTGTTTGTGCACATAAGTAGGCACTTTTAAAACAACTTAATTTGGGGCAGAAGCGTACCAAAAATCGTCCCAGACATTTAGAACACACAGGACAATTCTTCTCCTTTGATGCCCCCAAACGGACCATTTTTTAAGGTCCCAGTATCGGCTAATTGTTTCCCTTGAGGCTACCAATATTTGCCATATAATTATAATTTTGTGCCAAAAATCAAAGTTTGTCAGGGCCACTAGGCTAAATCTAGACCAGCCCATCTGGCATGTGCCCGAAATGCCAGTAAACACCTGCCTAGAATCATAAAAAAATATAGCCTATTTAAAAACTGGACATTTGATTCTCTTTCTGCAATTTTTTTATTAAACTTATTTTTTTAAAGATTAAGGACCAAGATGCATTTCTAATTTGTTTGTTTTGTGTTATTTTTATGGCCTTGTTTCAATGTTGACTTTGGAAGTGAGAACCTCCAGGACCACAGGGTGTACCAGTATGACATACATAGAATGTTTTGTGTAAACAGCCCGCTCCCTAGGGCACTGGTTCCCACAGCTTATTAAAGGAATCACCTTCGAAGGTCATAAACTCATGAATAAACCCACTCTGACTACAGTTCCGGTTGGCCATTGACCTGTAAAATCCCATTACATTTTTGGAATATGAAGTTGTAGATCCTGTTACACATTTCCTGGATGTCCATAGAAGAACAAACCAAATGGCAATGTCATACTTCCTACAAAGGAAAAAATACACAGCATCACTGCCTCTTTGTACCAACTTTGGAACTGGTTGCTGCCTCCCCAGAGGATTTGCACTATTACTCACTTCACTTGGCTGGTTTCCACAATGTTCCAAAACAGTATTCAATTATACTGTATCGAAACTACAAGAGAATTAGTTACCCACAATGTACTTCCCTTCCAATTAGTTAACAGAGAAAAGTTGCACCGCACAATTTTAAAAGGTCCAATGCAGCAGTTTTTATCTCCTTACGGTGATTGTTTTCCATTAGAAAGGTCAAAAATAAACAAAAAAAGCTTCTTAGAAAGGGGCAATTTCTCAAGCAAGAATTTGGCTAGGACTGTCTGAGTGGTATGAGTTGGGAAGGAAAAACTGAAAAATGTGCTGTTATTGGGAGAGGGGTTTGGGACTCTCTTATTGGTCTATTAATTGATTTAATGCATGGTGACATCACCATGGAAGGCCAAAACTCCATCCCACCAAAACAGGCTGAAATATCAGGTGTTCTTTTCAAACAGCTTTTACACTGAAAGGGCATTATCATAATTTTCACAATTTCACAGTATTATTCTAACCTTATGTATGGAAATGTACATAAAAACAGGAAATCAAGTTTTTGACTGCACTGGGCCTTTAAATTCCTTACATTTTGATGCTTCTCCCTCACAAAATCAAATACTTTCCTGTGTGTCTGTAATGTTCACTGAACCACATGACAGCACTTCTACGAACGTGGTATGTATGCAATCCATCTGCCACTGCTCTGTGTGCCTTTCATGCCAGTTGGTCCTACAGATGCCACAAAAGAGCTATAGTCAACTTAGTTTTTTTTAGAGTCTGAATGTATACCATGGGGAGACTGGTAAACAGCTAGGCCATGTTTAACAATTCATGGTCAAGATGAGGACAAAGCTATTTGGCTATACAGAGCATCCAGAAAGTATTCAGGCCCCTTGACCTTTTCCACATTTTGTTGTGTTACAGCCTTATTCTAAATGTAATCAATTTATTTATTTTCCCCTCAATCTACACACAATACCCCATAATGACAGAGCCAAAATAGGTTTAGAAATGTTTGCACATTTATTACAAACAAAAAACAAATACCTAATTTACATGAGGCAAACGTTATTTACTGCGTGGAAGGGGTCTGAATACTTTCCGAATGCACTGTACAAAGCCAAAAGAAAACAGAGATTTGTATGGGGTGAGGCGGGTGTGGTATTTGTTGCAGGATGTTTTCCATTATACTGTGGAATGTTCCCAGAGCAGTTATGTTGTTAGATCACAGCTCTGGCCAATGCATTCTGTTTCACCACAGCCCACGCACTACTTCCCAACACATACTGCAGAGACTGAACTAATATCTGAACAACTTTTCCGGAACAAATTTTCTGATAATTCAAGGTAACAGTCTAGACTATATCCGGTGCCGAAATGGCTCTTGTAATGGAAAATAGAAAATGGCAATACTGCAACCACACAGAGTTGGCCAAAATAACATTTACAATGCTTAAAGTTCTTGGTCGTCCACATCCATGTTAGTTAACAGCTTTAAATACATTCAGTGTAAATTCTTGTCACTTACACTAACATTAGTCTCAAATCACATTTTATTTACTGTATTATTATATATTGAAAACAAACAAGTACAGTACAAACATTTGACATACAATCTGTATCAAGAAAGCCTTTACAATGAAATGTTATATCATATCCATTTCTTGCGAGCTGCAACAAGCATTGCAGAGTGACCCTTGTGGGTCAAGACCAGGGTAAAGTCAGAGACCAAGGTTAGCGGTCAAAGTTCAGGGTAATATCAACAGGCCAGTTGTCCGGTCCAGAAGCCTGCAGTCCCTAGGAGCAGAGGGCCCAAACGCAGCAGAGCGCGTACAGGTATGCCCAGCTGACTGAACTTCAACAGGAGCTCAGGGAACGATGTACTTCCTGTGGAAACAAGTGAGCGGATTGGTAGAAACATGAGAGACCAGCAGAGACATGACGACTTCTCCACACGAGACAAAAGGAGTCATATATAAGAATCCAGCAGTCAGCCAAATAAGAGACCACCAGTGTCAAACATGTTAGGTTCAAACTAAACGTAAATCTAACCACAACATTCAGCTAACAGTTGTTTACCTTCCAGGTGTGTGGCAGACATCTTACTGAGGCAGGGGATGGAGTGGTAAACCAGGAAGCACGCCAGCATGTTGGACAGCATGTCTTCAGTAAGGGACTGGCCACTCATGTATGCCCTCAATACATGGCTGTTATCTGTGGAGACAGGGGAGGGGGCGGGTTTTCGCACACACAGGTCAGATGTAAAGAGGTTACCTGCAATCATGTAATGGACCGGATTATTTGTCAATAACAGCTGGTGCGCAATGTCTAATATTAAGAAAGTCTTGAGGTATTGCTGGCCTGAGGTAGAGCACCTCATGATAAGCAGTAGACCACACTATCTACCAAGATAATTTTCATCTTAATTTTTCATAGCCGTCCATTTACCAACACAAACCGATGCTGGAACTAAGACATACTCAAGGAGCTGTATAAGGCCATAAGCAAACAAAAAAATGCTCATCCGGAAGCGGCGCTCCTAGCTGGCCGGGGACTTTAATGCAGGCAAACTTAAATCTGTTCTACCTTATTTCTACTAGCATGTCACATGTGCAACCAGAGGTAAAAAAAAAAAAAACTCTAGACCATCTTTACTCCACACACAGACGCATACAAAGCTCTCACTCGCCCTCCTTTTGGCAAATCTGACCATAATTCTATCTTACTGATTCCTGCTTACAAGCAAAAACTAAAGCAAGAAACACCAGTTACTCACTCAATACGGAAGTGGTCAGATGACGCAGATGCTTAGCTACGGGACTGTTTTGCTAGCACAGACTGAAATATGTTCCAGGATTCATCCAATAGCATAGAGGAGTATACCACCTCAGTCACCGGCTTCATCAATAAGTGCATCGACGACATCGTCCCCACAGTGACCGTACATACATAACCCCACCAGAAGACATTGATTACAGGCTACATCCGCAAAGCTCATCACTAAGCTAAGGACCCTGGGACCAAACACCTCCCTCTGCAACTGAATCCTGGACTTCCTGACGGGCCGCCCCCAGGTGGTAAGGGTAGGAAACAACACATCTGCCACGCTGATCCTCAACACGGGGGCACCTCAGGAGTGTGTGCTCAGTACCCTCCTGTACTCCCTGTTCACACACGACTGTGTGGCCTAACGACTCCAACACCATCATTAAGTTTGCTGACAAGACAACAGCGGTAGGCCGACGACACAGCCTATAGGGAGGTCAGAGACCTGTCAGTGTGATGCATGGACAACAACCTCTCCCTCAACGTGAGCAAGACAAAGGAGCTGATCATGGACTACAGGAAAAGGAGGGCCGAACACACCCCCATTCACATAGACAGGGCTGTACTGGAGCAGGTTGAGAGCTTCAAGTTCCTTGGTGTCCACATCACCAACAACCTATCATGGTCCAAACACACCAAGACAGTTGTGAAGAGGGCACAACAACACCTTTTCCCCCTCAGGAGACTGAAAAGATTTGGCATGGGTCCCCAGATCCTCAAAGTTTACAGCTGCACCCTTGAGCGCATCCTGACCGGATGCATCACCGCCTGGTATGGCAACTGCTCGGCATCTGACCATAAGGCTCTGCAGTGGGTAGTGCGTACAGCCCAGTACATCACTGGGGCCAAGCTTCCTGCCACCCAGGATCTATATACTAGGCGGTGTCAGAGGAAGGCCCCAAAAAATTGTCAGAGACTCCAGTCACCCAAGTCAGACTTTTCTCAGTGCTACCGCATGGCAAGCATTACCGGCGTGCCAAGTCTAGGTCCAAAAGGCTCCTGCCCCCTTTGTTTTTACACTGCTGCTACTCGCTGTTTATTATCTATGCATAGTCACTTTACCCATACTAATTACCTCGACTAACCTGTACCCCCGCACATTGACTCGGTACTGGTACCACCTTTATATAGCCTCGTTACTGTTAGTTTATTATCTTACTAAAAAAAAATCTAATAAAAATTACTTTAGTTTATTTTATAAATATTTTCTTAAAACTGCGTTGTTGGTTAAGGGCTTGTAAGTAAGCATTTCACGGTATTGTCTACACCTGTTGTGTTCGGCGCATGTGACAAATAACATTTTATTTTATTTATTCCTAATTTAAGACTATCACAATCCGTTTTCTATTGATGGTTGCCACTTGCAAATATTTCATGAGAAAGAAAGCCTGCCATAATCACCTCCCACGTCTTTAGTTGTCACACCCAAAGACATGTTCTGGCACGTACAGTCCCATTGATGGGAACTGTGTGTCACAGTACAGGTACACACTGGTACAAACTGCCCTGTGTACATTCAAATGTACAGTTCATTCAAATTGATGTGTTAACAGTCTATCCTCTGTGCCTCTCCCACTGTGTTGAGACTGCTCACCAGTGAGCCAGCGGTCCAGGGTGCCATCAGCAGAGTTTTTCATGACAGGCAGGAACTCAGAGCTGAGCAGCAGCCCCCTGCCTTGTGCCCCCTCCCTCAGTCTGTGCTGCAGCACCCTGCTCTCACACAGCTCCAACACCAGTCTCATCTGCCACAGAGCAAACGTCTCACACATCTCCGTTTGCTCCAGGGTCCGTACCGCCTGGGGGAGAAAACAGTCAACACACACACACACACACAGAGAGAAGACATTGGAGAAATACAATCGAGAGCACATTAAAGTGACATCAGTATGCATTGGGAAAAGTCAATCTATGAAAACTTATTATAGATCTGTCATTCTCATTGAAAGCAAGTCTAAGAAGCGGTAGATCTGTTCCATGTACTCTATTTCTATGCTTCCCGTGCTTAAGTTTTGTTTTTTGCGTCTTTTACTTTTGGTTACGGAAAGTATATTTCACAGCGGTTTAGATGGTGAATGATTCTCTACACTATACTTGCTTGTTTCGTCACATAAACGGAAATTAGGGAACTATTAGAACTTTAGCAACCAGGAAATGGCAGAGCAATTTCTGCAAAGTGAATCTTTAACTAACAGTAATACAGTTGCATTCTATGAGTGGGAGCATGTACATCAGGGCTATCCAACCCTGTTCCTGGAGAACTACCATCCTGTAGGTTTTTACTCCAACCCTAATCTAGTGCACATTATTCTAATAATTAGCATGTTGACAAACTGAATCAGGTTAGTTACAACTGGGGTTGGAGCGAAAACCTACAGGTTAGCTCTCCAGGAACAGGGTTGGAGAGACCACTGTTGCTATTGTATGGGTAATTTCTATGTTTCTTACCTGATCAATAGCGATGTATGTCGGCAGCATCTCAGGGTTCTCCTGAGTGACACACTCATATAGAATGGCAGAGAATAAAGCCAAAGTGTCCCGTTTCTGGACAAAGACAACAACAGCAAATATAAGCGCCATTCAGTGCGAGCTTATCAATTGAACAATCAGAAACAAACTGGAATTATAAAATAGGACAGTGAAGGGTGTTTCAATAATTTAAATAGAATCATGAACAAAAGGTTATCACCAATCTCCTTCAATTTCACAGTGTCTCCAATTACATATACGGATGTAATATGTAAATGGGATTCAAGTGATTAACAAGTGCATTCACAAGGGGAGAGACATGTTAACCTATAGCTGAAACGTGCCTCCTGCTGCACCATATACCATACTTTCCTAATCAACTCACATGTTTCACGCTATCCGAGGCTTTACAAAAGTATTCAGCAAAGGAGACCAAGGCAGCGTCGGAGGTGAAGGTTGAGATGGCCTCAGGCTGTGGGAGAAAAAAAACTGCTACAACAAGGTCTCCTGATTGTGCACTCACACTGAAGGGCTCTGGGAGAATTCCAGTGAGGGATGATGTATTGCACCTAGTGGGACATATTGACTGAGAAGGCTATTGGGCAATAGACAGGTACGGATGTTGACATTGACTGAACAGGGAAATAAGTGGTCACACATACTGTCAAGACATATTGGTTTCGTTCCGCCACTCCAGAGTGACGTCAAGTGACTACTCCTTGTTATACTGGGATTATATGAGCATCAATATGACCTATTTTTACCCTTTCTGACTCATTATACTAGGTCTATTATACTGATTTCAGCTATTCAATTTCCTCAACCTTGACATACTAATGAAAATAAATGTGTGTACTGGTCTAGCAGATAGCCCAGTGGTTAGTGCGTTGGGCCAGTAACCGAAAGGTTGCTGGATCGAATCCCCGAGCTGACAAGGTACAAATCTGTCGTTCTGCCCCTGAACAAGGCAGTTAACCCTCTGTCTCGGTAGGCCGTCATTGTAAAAAAATAATTTGTTCTTAACTGACTTGCCTAGTTAAATAAATGTTCAAATAAAAAATACTGTATGCCAGCCATTCTCAACAGGACCTTTGCCACCTAGGAAATTTGTGACCAGACCTTCTCAAATATGACCTGAATGGTAAAGTATGACTGAACCTTCTATGTATACAATATTACTATAGTGCTAAAGTAGCATTAACGTAGAAACATGTGCCTTTTTTGCACCATAAAAGGATTGGATTGTAAGCGGAGGGCCAGGATGTTTGTACCTTGAATGTGCGGACTTCTGAGTTCCTGTTATTGACGTTGGGGGCTAATAGACTCTTCCAACCCCGAGGGTCGTCCTTATAGGGCAGCTGCCCCGCACGCAGCTTCACATACAGAACCCCATCTCTGGAAAGAATGGACCTACAACACATACAGTGGGGCAAAAAAGTATTTAGTCAGCCACCAATTGTGCAAGTTCTTCCACTTAAAAAGATGAGAGAGGCCTGTAATTTTCATCATAGGTACACTTCAACTATGACAGACAAAATGAGCAAGAAAAAAATCCAGAAAATCACATTGTAGGATTTTTTATGAATTTATTTGCAAATTATGGTGAAAATAAGTATTTGGTCAATAACAAAAGTTTCTCAATACTTTGTTATATACCCTTTGTTGGCAATGACAGAGGTCAAGTCCTCACAAGGTCCTCACAAGGTTTTCACACACTGTTGCTGGTATTTTGGCCCATTCCTCCATGCAGATCTCCTCTAGAGCAGTGATGTTTTGGGGCTGTTGCTGGGCAACAAAGAAACTTTCAACCCCTCCAAAGATTTTCTATGGGTTGAGATCTAGAGACTGGCTAGGCCACTCCAGGACTTGAAATGCTTCTTACGAAGCCACTCCTTCGTTGCCCGGGCGTGTGTTGGGATCATTGTCATGCTGAAAGACCCAGCCATGTTCATCTTCAAAGCCCTTGCTGATGGAAGGAGGTTTCACTCAAAATCTCACGATACATGCCCCATTCATTCTTTCCTTTACACGGATCAGTCGTCCTGGTCCCTTTGCAGAAAAACAGCCCCAAAGCATGATGTTTCCACCCCCATGCTTCACAGTAGGTATGGTGTTCTTTGGATGCAACTCAGCCATTCTTTGTCCTCTCAAACACGACGAGTTGAGTTTACCAAAAAGTTATATTTTGGTTTCATCTGACCATATGACATTCTCCCAATCTTCTTCTGGATCATCCAAATGCTCTCTAGCAAACTTCAGACGGGCCTGGACATGTACTGGCTTAAGCAGGGGGACACGTCTGGCACTGCAGGATTTGAGTCCCTGGCGGCGTAGTGTGTTACTGGATGGTAGGCTTTGTTACTTTTGGTCCCAGCTCTCTGCAGGTCATTCACTAAGTCCCCCCGTGGTGGTCTGGGATTTTTGCTCACTTCTTTGTGATCATTTTGACCCCACGGAGGTGAATCTTGCGTGGAGCCCCAAATCCGAGGGAGATTATCAGTGGTCTTGTATGTCTTCCATTTCTAATAATTGCTCCCACAGTTGATTCTTCAAACCAAGCTGCTTCCTATTACAGATTCAGTCTTCCCAGCCTGGTGCAGGTCTAATTTGTTTCTGTGTCCTTTGACAGCTTCTTTGGTCTTGGCCATAGTGGATTGTTTGGATGTGACTGTTTGAGGTTGTGAACAGGTGTCTTTTATACTTTTATAACAAGTTCAAACAGTGCCATTAATACAGGTTAACGAGTGGAGGACAGAGGAGCCTCTTAAAGAAGAAGTTTCAGGTCGTGTGAGAGCCAGAAATCTTGCTTGTTTGTAGGTGACCAAATACTTATTTTCCACCATAATTTGCAAATAAATTCATTAAAAATCCTACAATGTGATTTTCTGGATTTTTTTTCTCATTTTGTCTGTCATAGTTGAAGTGTACCTATGATAAATTACAGGCCTCTCTCATCTTTTTAAGTGGGAGAACTTGCACAATTGGTGGCTGACTAAATACTTTTTTTGCCCCACTGTATAGAGAGAAATATACTCAGCAAAAAAAGAAATGTCCTCTCACTGTCAACTGCATTTATTTTCATCAAACATGTGTAAATATTTGTATGAACATAAGATTCAACCACAGAAATAAACTGAACAAGTTCCACAGACATGTGACAAACAGAAATTGAATAATGTGTCCCTGAACAAAGGGGGGGTCAAAATCAAAAGTAACAGTCAGTATCTGGTGTGGCCACCAGCTGCATTAAGTACTGCAGTGCATCTCCTCCTCATGGACTGCACCAGATTTGCCAGTTCTTGCTGTGAGACGTTACCCCACTCTTCCACCAAGGCACCTGCAAGTTTCCAGACATTTCTGGGGGGGAATGGCCCTAGCCCTCACCTTCCGATCCAACAGGTCCCAGACGTGCTCAATGGGATTGAGATCCGGGCTCTTCGCTGGCCATGGCAGAACACTGACATTCCTGTCTGAACGAGCAGTATGGCTGGTGGCATTGTCATGCTGGAGGGTCATGTCAGGATGAGCCTGCAGGAAGGGTACCACATGAGGGAGGAGGATGTCTTCCCTGTAACGCACAGCATTGAGGTTGCCTGCAATGACAACAAGCTCAGTTCGATGATGCTGTGACACACCGCCCCAGACCATGACGGACCCGCCACCTCAAATCGATCCTGCTCCAGAGTACAGGCCTCGGTGTAACGCTCATACCTTCGACGATAAACGCAAATTCGACCATCATCCCTGGTGAGACAAAACCGCGACTCGTCAGTGAAGAGCACTTTTTGCCAGTCCTGTCTGGTCCAGCGACCGTGGGTTTGTGCCCATAGGCGACGTTGTTGCCGGTGATGTCTGGTGAGGACCTGCCTTACAACAGGCCTACAAGCCCTCAGTCCAGCCTCTCTCAGCCTATTGCGGACAGTCTGAGCACTGATGGAGGGATTGTGCATTCCTGGTGTAACTCRGGCAGTTGTTGTTGCCATCCAAATCAAATCAAATTGAATTGGTCACATACACATGTTTAGCAAATGTTAACCATGTGTATGTGACCAATAAAATTTGATTTGGATGGCAACAATAACTGCCCGAGCAGTTGTGATGTACCTGTCCCGCAGGTGTGATGTTCGGATGTACCGATCCTGTGCAGGTGTTGTCATACGTGGTCTGCCACTGCGAGGATGATCAGCTGTCCGTCCTGTCTCCCTGTAGCGCTGTCTTAGGCATCTCAGTACGGACATTGCAATTTATTGCCCTGGCCACATCTGCAGTCCTCATACCTCCTTGCAGCATGCCAAAGGCACGTTCATGCAGATTAGCAGGGACCCTGGGCATCTTTCTTTTGGTGTTTTTCAGAGTAAGTAGAAAGGCCTCTTTAGTGTCCTAAGTTTTCATAACTGTGACCTTAATTGCCTACCGTCTGTAAGCTGTTAGTGTCTTAACGACCGTTCCACAGGTGCATGTTCATTAACTGTTTATGGTTCATTGAACAAGCATGGGAAAGNTTGCCTACCGTCTGTAAGCTGTTAGTGTCTTAACGACCGTTCCACAGGTGCATGTTCATTAACTGTTTATGGTTCATTGAACAAGCATGGGAAAGTGTTTAAACCCTTCACAATGAAGATCTGTGAAGTTATTTGGATTTTTACAAATTATCTTTGAAAGACAGGGTCCTGAAAAGGGGACGTTTCTTTTTTTGCTGAGTTTATATAGTCAAATACACACATTTTGGGTCGCCCGTTAGGATGGACAAAACAACATTTGCGGCCATTATCAACCATTACAGCAGCACATCACAAACTCTCTGTATCGTAAAGACATCACTGAACATAGACCTGGGAACTTCTCACACACAGAAATATCATGATATGAATCTGTATATTGGGCCAGAAACCTTTCACATACAAGTGGAGGACTTACTCTAGATGTTGAGTCCCTTTACTCATGTCTATGGACAGCTCCCAGTATCTTGGTCCTTTTACTTTCACCTGTAAGCACATTAAAACAAGTAGGTCAGTCAATACTTTTTTAAACTTTATTTTGAGAACAATGTGAAAATATCATATTATTTTCTTGTAATAGCTGAGTTTGACCGCCCTAAGTGACCTTTCTTCCCTGTATTGTATTATAAAAAGGAAGTAAGAAAAGCTTATAAATTGCATACAAGTCCAAATCGCATTACTCATTTCCAAACAAACATTTTGTAAATCTTAATGTTGACATCAACCATCCTGCTTGACAAGACTAAACAGAAAGATTGTGCAGCCTGACTACATTTGTCTGATAAAGTACTACATTTCCTTCTACCTTTTTGAGGAGCTGCAGCTCAGGCAACATGGTGGGGGCCATCAGTTCCACTGTAGTCTCCTCATACCATGGAGTCTCCTGAAATGGAGAAAAAAACAATAAATATACTCTGAAGACTTTCAAGAAGAAATTAACACAGAAACACACAGCCATTATACATAACATGAACTGAAACTGTGACTAAAGCTGTGCGTGCAAAAAAATTAAAATGTAAATTCACCATGTACACATTCAAATCATGTACACGTGTGCTGCATGCAACATCATAGTGAACTTCGAAATATGCAGTGTGTGTGTACGTGCAGAGGTGAAGTGTGTGATTGCACATATGCAGGGGGTGTCATTATAATTGATGTGCGCAACATGTCTCTCCCTCTGCTGTTCCAGAGTAATTGAAATAAGGAGCACTTCATGGTGAACCCACAAACCCAACCTTCAGCAGACCTTCAAGGAAAACTCCAGTCGAAAATTATATTTTGGTATTTTTTCAATTAGTCCACTGTTGATACAGTCCCAAAATCAGTTGCATGTCAGCAGTCATGTTTTCAAGATATTGGACTTTGAAGAAGCAAAGTGTCCCCGGCCACATCATCATCTTAGGCCTCACTCCCCCCTATCTGAGATATTAACTGCAGCCCTCATCCTCCATATCAAATTACATTTTATTTGTCACATGCACCGAATACAACAGGTATATATACAGACCTGACAGTGAAATGCTTACTTACAAGCCCTTAACCAACAATACAGTTTTAAGAGAAATTCCTACAGGAGCTCTTCCGAAGGCTGAGACAGGAGGGTACAGAAGACACTGTGGCCCCATCGGAGGATCCCCCCCTTGGTTTGTGCTGTGGTGGAGATCTTTGTGGGCTATACTCGGCCTTGTCTCAGGACTGTAAGTTGGTGGTTGAAGATATCCCTCTAGTGGTGTGGGGGCTGTGCTTTGGCAGAGTGGGTGGGGTTATATCCTTCCTGTTTGGCCTGTCCGGGGTATCATCGGATGGGGCCACAGTGTCTCCTGACCCCTCCTGTCTCAGCCTCCAGTATTTATGCTGCAGTAGTTTATGTGTCGGGGGCTAGGTCAGTTGTTATACCTGGAGTACTTCTCCTATCTTATCCAGTGGTCCTGTGTGAATTTAAGTATGCTCTCTCTAATTCTCTCGTTCTTCTTTCTTTCTCTCTCTCAGAGAACTGAGCCTAGGACCATACGTACGGCAACCGGGCACTGATGAACTTCTTGCTGTCCCAGTCCACTGGCCTTGGGCCTGCTGTTCAGTTCCAACTGTTCTGCCTTGCTGTTATGGAACCCTACCTGTCAACTCTTAATGACGGCTATGAAAAGCCAAACTGACTTTTTATCCTGATTATGTAATTTGACCATGCTTGTCATTTATGAACATTTTTGACCAATCTTGGTCGGCTTCTCTAATTCTCTCCTTCTCTCTTTCTTTCTCTCTCTCGGAGGACGGAGCCCCTAGGCACAACGTCAAGGACTACCGCGGGGCATGATTGACTTTGCTGTCCCAGTCCGCCTGGCCCTGCTGCTATTCCAGTTTCAACTGTTCTGCCTGCGGTTATGGAACCCCTACCTGTCCCAGCCTGCTGTTTTCAATTCTTATGATCGCTTATGAAAAGCCAACTGACATTTATTCCTGAATTATTTTTGACCATGCTTGTCATTTATGAACATTTTGAAAATCTTGGCTCTCTCTAATTTCTCCTTCTCTCTCTCTTTCTCTCTCTCGGAGGACCCGAGCCTCTGGGACCGTGCGTCGGGGCTGCGGCGTGATGGGCTCCTTGCTGTCCCAGTCCACCTGGCCTTGCTCTGCTATCTCCAGTTAGCTGTTCTGCTGCGGTTATGGAACCGCACCTGTGCCCGGCACCTACTATTTTCAACTTTGATGATCGGCTATGAAAAGGCCAATCTGAAACAGTATTATTCATGATTATTATTTGACCATGCTTGTCATTATGAACACATTGTTTTGAACATCTTGGGCTAGTTCGTTATATAATATCTCCACCGCAGCACAGCCAGAAGAGAGACTGGCCACCCCTCATAGCCTGGTTCCTTCTCTGAGGTTTTTCCTAGGTTTTGGCATTGCCCTTCTAGGGAGTTTTCCTAGCCACGTGCTTCGTACACCTTGCATTGCTTGCCGTCTTGGGTGCTTTGTTTGTCTGCTGGGTGTCTGTACAGGCATCGGAGATGATTGCTGATGTATTCGAGGGCTATATAATATAGAGGCTTGATTTGATTTTGATTTGGGTACCAGGTACAGAGTGTCAAGTGCAGTGGGCACCGGTTTTAGTCGAGGTAATTTGGTACATGTAGGTAAGAGTTAAAGTGACTATGATAGAGTAAGAGACTAGCAACATCGTAAAGAGATGGGTGTGGGGGGGGGCAATGCAAATAGTCTGGGTAGCCATTTGATTAGATGTTCAGGAGTCTTATGGTTTGGGGGTAGAAGCTGTTTAGAAGCCTCTTGGACCTAGACTTGGCGCTCCGGTACTGCTTGCCGTGCGGTAGCAGAGAGAACAGTCTATGACTTGGATGGCTGGAGTCTGACAATTGTTAGGTTCTTCCTCTGACACCACCTGGTATAGAGGTCCTGGATGGCAGGAAGCTTGGCCCCAGTGATGTACTGGGCCATACACACTACCCTTTGTAGTGCCTTGCGGTCGGAGGCCGAGCAGTTGCCATACCAGGCAGTGATGCAACCAGACCGGATGCTCTCGATTGTGCAGCTGTAAACTTTTTGAAGATCTGAGGACCCATGCCAAATCTTTTCAGTCTCCTGAGGGGGAATAGGCTTTGTCGTGCCCTCTTCACGACTCTTGGTGTGTTTGGACCATGATAGTTTATTGGTGATGGGGACACCAAGGAACTTAAAGCTCTCAACCTGCTCCCCTACAGCCCCGTCGATGAGAACGGGGGTGTGCTCTGTCCTCCTTTTCCTGTAGTCCACAATCATCTCCTTTATCTTGATCACGTTGAGGGAGAGGTTGTTGCCTTGGCACCACACGGCCAGGTCTCACACCTCCTCCCTATAGGCGGTCTCATCTTTGTCGGTGATCAGGCCTACCACTGTTGTGTCATCTGCAAACTTAATAATGGTGTTGGAGTCGTGCCTGGCCGTGCAATGAGTGAAGAGGGAGTACAGGAGGGGACTGAGCACGCACCCCTGAGGGGCCCCCGTGTTGAGGAACAGCGTGGCGGATGTGTTGTTATCTACCCTTACCACCTGGGGACGGCCCGTCAAGAAGTCTAGGATCTAGTTGCAGAGGGAGTTATTTAGTCCCAGGGTCCTTAGCTTAGTGATGAGCTTTGAGGGCATTATGGTGTTGAACGCTGAGCTGTAGTCAATGAATAGCATTCTCACATAGCTGTTCCTTTTGTTCAGGTGTGAAAGGGCAGTGTGGAGTGCAATAGAGATTGCATCAACTGTGGATCTGTTGGGGTGGTATGCAAATTGGAGTGGGTCTAGGGTTTCTGGGATAATGGTGTTGATGTGAGCCATGACCAGCCTTTCAAAGAACTTCATGGCTACAGACGTGAATGCTACGGGTCGGTAGTAATTTAGGCAGGTTACCTTGTTGTATGTCCCTGTGCCCAAGAACAATATCTTGAGCACATAGAACACCTGTTCTGCCACAGCACCCACATCCCTGGGTCGCTCGCCTTTTCAGTTTGCTGCAGCTAGCAACTGGAACGAGCTACAACAAATACTCAAACTGGACAGTTTTATCTCAATCTCTTCATTCAAAGACTCAATCGTGGACGCTCTTACTGACAGTTCTGGCTGCTTTGCATGATGTATTGTTGTCTCTACCTTCTTGCCCTTTGTGCTATTGTCTATGCCCAATAATGTTTGTACTATGTTTTGTGCTGCTACCATGTTGTGCTGCTGCCATGTTGTTGTCATGTTGTGTTGCTACCATGCTGTGTTGTCATCTTCGGTCTCTATGTAATGTTGTGTTGGCTCTCTTGTCGTGATCTGTGTTATGTCCTATATTTCTATTTTAATTAATTGTATTTTTAATCCCCCGTCCCGGCAGGAGGCCTTTTGGTAGGCCATAATTGTAAATAAGAATTTGTCCTGAACTGACTTGCCTAGTTAAATAAAGGTAACAAAAAAGATTGTGCGCATGTAATGCCATTTTAGGCTAATAATGAAATGACAGACATACAGTACCAAAGCCTCCTCAAATAAGGCTAAATAGAGGAAGTGACAACTATGGCTATGTTCACAGGAAAATGTATGACGCAAGAGAGCGCCCAGTCGGACACCTATGACGCTTTCAGTAAATGAGAGCGAAAAGGTTCAACTTGAGTTCTCCTGTGTAACAAGATCACTATTAAATACAGGGAAGTAAACAGTTGCTTGTTGTTACTACTATTAGCAGGGCCAAATTCTGAGGTATTACATGTAGCACTTCTGCTATTGCCTCTTACTAATACAAGTGCACACTGTACCAATCAACTCTATAGTGAGGGATCAGATGAGTACATGCAAAACTGAAACTGGGAAGTGCATTCCAAAATGTTAACTTCCCTCTATTAACACCTGTTTAGTTTCATCATTTTCAAGTTCATGGGTCTCCAGTGATTGTTTTAACACGTGGCTTTAATTCTGAATGAATGAGTCAGACTCATCTTGAAGGTATCACATATGAAGGTCATAGCAGACACAGCTAGGTTGACACTAAATGGGCGTTATGACCATGCATTGGTCTCAACGGGTTGTATTTTGACTGGGGACTAACTCATTGAGTTGAATACCTTGTATGTGACGTCCAGCAGTGCGTAGCAGGGTTTCAGTGTGTCCACATCGACTGGGACCAGCAGACGAGGCTCAGCCGCCAGGACACCCAGGTGACGCAAAGCCTGCAGGTGGTACCTGAAGCACAGAGATCACACACATAAACATTTTACATTAAGGACCTGGAGGGCCACAGCATTGCTGCTTTTCACCCTTTCCTTCTAAATCAAATCAACTTGATTGGATTTAATCAACAACTGAGTCAGACCCGGTCGGAACTGACCAGATGAGTGAACATTGTCTAATCATTTACAAATCAATTGAAAAACCACCAACCAGGTAGAAACGAAAAATCTGCAATACTTGCATAGCCCTCGTCTATATGGTATTCTTTAACTATTCTTAATTATGGTCATTGACTTAGAGCGCTTGACTTGGCTCTGTCAGTAGAAGTTCTGATGAATTTCTTATCTCCCTGCAAGTTTTAAGAATAACAAAATGGGCCGTGTGACGGGGAGGGAGTGTAACACTCACACGGCCCATTTTGTTATTCTTAAAATCTGCAGCTCAAAACAGCAATACTTTCAAACAGTACACACCAAATTCATTATGGTCATTGAAAGTCTATGCCGTTACGTTAGAGCTCTGTCTGTCCTGCCATTTTCGAGCTCTGATAAGCTGTACCTACTGTTTGTATTCCTTGCGGTTGTGTGTCTTACCGGTTGTCTGTGCTGTGGGCAGGGAAATGGGGGTAGAGAGCACAAAGCAAGGCAGCGATGGCCGAGTTGGAGGTGCTGAGAGTGTACCTGGGAGAGGACAATGGGCTAACATCAGACCACTACATAATGGATACAGACATAAATGTAAACAAACAGGCACATCACATCAGAGTGTTGATGTTGGCACATATTACAATAGAATCCTTTTTTGGTGAATAGGTCCAAAGAACAAATGAGGAATTTGGCCTGGGCAAAACCGTTTTGAATTGCTAGGCACCTGAATTTGTGCTCATAAAAGCCCTACTTAAAAATATAAAAAAATTAAATAAAAAAATGACAGCACCTAAGTGTGTGCTTAGGCTGGTTCAAACCATTGTGTCGGCTTGGAGAGAAAAATCACTTGTTTGGGTTAGTGTAGGTGAGGGGTTGCCTCGCCTCCTCTTAAAATACCAACTGAAGAGAATAGTTCTCAACCCACGAGCTGCCACTCATCCGCTCTCCATGGCAACGGATAAAGAGAATTGGCTGGGATGTACCTGTTTTTACAAAGTGTATTACAGACAGAGGTGTAAAAAACAGCACTATTTACTACACGAGTCAGCTTGATAACAAGACCCACAAACATACAGAGCAACAGTCAACTTCTGTTTGCTCAACACTGATCTCATCTTGAACTGTAGAGTAACATATTCACTGAGAATGGCTGCTCATTTAGCGCTTCTCAAATTCATTTTCAGAAACTTGTCCCTGAGCAATATTACTATGTTTGAATTGACCCATTCCCTATGCTGAGACTAGGCTCATTGTGGAACTCTGTAGCTACACAAAATGAGAAGATAATTGTTTCACTTCAGGTTCTATGATGAAAGCCAGACTGGCAGGGCTGTATGGTGATTGGTTACTATGCAGGATGAAATAATTCTCCACAGACCACATCCAGAGAGAGAAAAAGAGATAGAGTGAGTGCAAGAAAATATTAAAAGAAAGACGCCATGTGTCTGCTCCCCACTACAATCTTTCCTTACGCAGGCGTATGTTCAAGGCCGGAATAGGCTGAGAATACTACAATAAGGCCATTCAAATTGCGACCTTGAAGTTGTGGGCCTGCAATTGTCAGCCCTAAAATAAGCAAGTCTAAAATCAAAGGGTTTGTCTAGTAAATGTTGATAAGGAGACAGATTTAGCATCAGTAATGAGTATTGTTACATAAAACTAGATACCCCATAGTCACTGTTTGCATAGCCCTGGGATATTTGAACTATTTGTTATAAAGAACACTCACATAACAGGACACCCCTAACACGTCAACACATTATACACGTGTTGTAGCAAAACATGCAATCAATATTGATACAGGTACAAATGACAGGTGAAAAGTAAAATATCCCTTGACTAGATTATGTTTGATTTACTTTCAATGCAAAAGACAGTACAAGCCATATTTATGTCAGCTATGACCATTGGAGAGGCTGGCTGAAACCTGTTGTGGAAACATGTCTCACCTCCCTCCTCCTAGGAAGAGCAGGCCCAGGGCCATGTGGTGGGCCATATGGAAGCCATAGTTCATCTCTCCACTGGTCCTCTTGTGGAGGAAGCGGCAGAGCTGCAGCACCTTCAGGTTACCAGAGCCAGCCATCACCATGGACAGGGCCAGCAGCACCATGCTCAGACATGTCTGCAGGTTATAGTGGCCCGTCTGGCATAGGAGACACACAGAGACAAGGTGAGAGAGAAAAATTGGTTGTGGTGATTTGGAGCTTGAGTGTATTCTATTGGCTTAAATGGACATTATGGTTGGGAGAAATATGAAAGCAGTGAAACTTACAACCGTCGCTGTCGCTGATGTCAAACACTGCATGAAACTCCTTGCAAACTTGTACTGTGCGAGAAACAGAAGGGTTAGAGACGAACTAGCCAAATAACAAACTTATTTTGAAGTTCGCGCTTCTTACCAAGCAGTCGAATGCGTCTGAGTTGGCCGAGCCAGCGAAGCGAAATCCCACCGCCATGCACGCTCCAGCGATTATGTAGTCATGGGCTTGGCTGAGGACAGGAATCGTCACACATCAACTCAAATCCAGCCATGCGGAGAGAGCTAAGGAAACTTTAAGTAAAGTCAGTTTGTACTCACGCTAAAGTTTCCATGTTCAAATCCTCTGAAACCACTGGGTTCCCAATGTTCTCTTGGATTATCTGAATTCAAAACAAAGCAAATTGATCTTTGATTCTATAATCATTGTTATCATTGTTTTGGGGATATTAACTAATTTGATCTTGTTGACGTGTAAATGGTCCAGATGGAGGAAATGCCATTGAGCCTCGTTGCCTCAGTCGTATGCGCTTGGCAGTAAAGAGTAATTTGAGGACTGAAACTTGGTTTCCTTATTAGCACTGATGTCATTCATTAACAAGTTCATCACACAGTATGACTAACTAACAACATTAAGAGCCTCATATTGAACCTCTAATGTCTATGGACTGGGACATCTGCACTGTTGACCCCAAGAACCCGAGGCCGAAATGATATTACCAGTTGTCCGGAGTAGAGGTTTGTGCTGGCAGTGACTTGGGTCTAATGAGCTGAGGAGTTCGTGCATGTGTGCATATTCAGGGCAGTTACCTGAGGCACATTGCTGCTCACCCACTCCGAGTTGGGTAGAATCTCATCCCACATGATGATACACCTGGCCAGTGTCTGAGGAGGGAGAGGAGACAGTGACAATGTGTGAGGGTAGTGGATCAGACATTTTGAATTATATACAGTACCAGTCAAAAGTTTGGACACAACTACTCATTCCAGGGTTTTTCTTTATTTTTACTATTTTCTACATTGTAGAATAAGTGAAAACATCAAAACTCTGAAATAACACGTATGAAATCAAGTAGAAAGCAAAAAAGTGTTAAACAAATCAAAATATATTTTAGATTCTTCAAAGTAGCCACCCTTTGCCTTGATGACAGCTTTGCACACTCTGGGGTCTGGCATAGTGAATAAGGCAGATCCGTAGTGGCCAGTACACAGTGGCTACAGTAGCTGAGCTTCTCTGCACTGACTCACCCTGAGAAGCAGAAACTCTGGTTTGATGAAGTCCAGGAGGAACATGGTGTCTGGAGCTTTCAGCCAATCAGCGATAGACCTGTGAAGGGGTGACAAATAGGTGTTAATGGCAGCCTGAGCCAGAACCAGGTGATAGCTTCTAACTGAAGAAGTAATTTTGTATGTGCTGGAGCGCTGGGGTCAAGATGTGCTGTGATGCACCGTGTAAGATTAGATGGAGTCCATTACTTACAGGGAGCATGCTGAGAGAATAGGACATTGTGTCTCGTTGAAGGCTAATCTAATATGAGAGTAAGAGTGGTGGTGGTGGAATCCATTCTCACCTGTTGTTGGTTTTCAGGTAAATCATGGCCAGGGCTAGGGTCGCTCCAGGACAGGTGACGTCCACGTTGATGGTGTCACCCTCCTGTCACAAAGAACATGGGCATTAGTTTAAAAAAAAGTTCAACCTGAGACAATAACCAGAAACCCTCACAGTTGGGACAAAGTATCGGGGCAGTGTATTCTGTCAGACCTTGGTTTTGTGCCATCAGGAAAAAAAATTATATGTTAGATGGGGATGAACTGGACAGTAGGCTTTGTTGGGTTATAATTTGAAATACTTGCTACACCATAAGTTAATGTTTATATATAGAAGGAATGTATATGGTGGGGTCAATGGACTTTGGATATGAGCCAGGGGCTTGAAATGTTACTAAGGGAAAAGGCAATCACATGGTTGTGGTCACTGATAAGGGTGGATAGCTGTGGATTAGTGAGGAATGGGGGCTGAGGTCAGGTCAGATTACGGGAGAAGGAACAGTTTATTACCCACATCACTTAACTTCCTGCCTAGCAACAAAGATGTAATGTTTAGAGGAAAGGAGGACTCCACCTAAAGTGGGGTATATATAAACTTGTACTGGTGCGATCATGTCTTTGTCTGTTCAGCTGTCTGACCCATTGGGTGAATAAACTTTGTTTGAGCTTTACTAGCGGTCCGTGAGTTTATACTCCGTTTATTTAAAACCTAACAGCCTACAAGTGAGGAAAGTTGTCTCGCCATTTGCTTTTTTCCCCCTTTACCTTGATCTGGTAGCTGGGGGACTTGTGTTTTTCTCTGTTGATGCCGGCGTGGGTGCGTCGATGCCCCCCCACCATGTACTGGTAGAGCTGCTCAGGGACATTCAGGTCAGACATACCTATTAGGTTACTGCCATGCTATGGAGAGAGAGAGAGGGTGTGAGGAGAAGGGGTCATTCAGTGACTGAGAAACTCTCCTCTTCTGTTTTTTTTAGATGATCCACGTCCTGAGGGAACGCTAGTGATGCATTTAGTCACCTTTTTCATTCAGCACCCTTTTATGATTTCTCAGCCTTTTGACGTATGAAGAGTGCTTTCCACGTGAGAACATTTCCTCTTTCTATTACCTCTCTACATACACAGGAGTAAGTTACTTACTGCAGAGCTGATCCAGTAGTGTAATTGCAGTGTGTACAACTAGACTTACCCCCAGACAGACCATGCCCAGGGCCAGCCCAGCGGCAAGGGAGTAGGACTCGCGGTCTGTACAGTACTCCATCTCAGGACCAGGGGGTCGACCTGCAGGAAGCAGCAACATCTGTTAACTTCAATATTTATTGGAGTTTCGGAGTAAGCTCCATCATCAAAGCACCATATTTGAAGGAATACATTTTACTTCAATTATATATTTTTTTGCTGGCGCATCTTAGAGAAAGTTCTGCCTTGACAACAAAGCTTGCTCCGAAACGTGTCAGCAATACATATCATTGAAGAGAATAAGGCTGCCGTGCTGAACCTTCCTTAGACATTTCAGTTGTACATTCTAAGGACTGAGCACCACTTCAGCAGTCCAGACCATTTTTTAAATCTTGGTTGGAGCACCAGCACCTATAATCTATTCAATATCCAGGGACAACATAGACGCTTCACAAATCATCTGGCATAAGCATACTGTAACTAAAGGGACTATTAAAGGGTGACATAACAGCTCCATATGTAGGGTGCGTTGCTAAATGTGATAACACACTATGTATATTTCCCCCCAAAAAGAATGTGCTTTATAAAAGGCTGACATAACCCATGCAAATGAAGATGCTGATATGAAGTGTGAGATTCCACCTGACATTACTTGCCCCATCGAAACAGTGTGAAACTGTATTGATGTGATGCAACTGCCATACCTGGTGAAAACCTTGTGTTCTGGCCTGGAGCAGGTCAGGGCTAACTGGCATGTGAGGCCTACAGTGTGATGCTAAGCCAATGACACATGCTCTAAGTAAACTGACCAGGTTAAATAAAGACGGTGAATAAATAAAAGGGCAAAGCTGCGGATCAGAGTTCTCAGAAACCCTGCTTCCGACAGCTAAAGGTCAGATGATTCTGCGCATGAGCAAATCAATGTCTGCAAGATCACATGATAGTACTCTACATAACAGAACCGAATAGCATAGAAAGTTACCGTAAGACAAATATCTAATTTCTTACTGGATGATTGTACAAATGGTCAAATCTCTCTCTCATGCGGCCAAAACAACAGCGTGCACCACTAGGCAAAATATGTGCTTCGATTGAAACAAAATACAGGTATCCTACAGTTTGCTAACACCATCTGCGCTAAAATTTGCTCAGCGTACATAATTCAAAACAACACTGTTGTTAACCCAAGATCTAAATGAATATCCCCATGAAATTAAATGGTTGGCATGCAGATGCTGTATGGACAT
This sequence comes from Salvelinus sp. IW2-2015, assembly GCF_002910315.2. NCBI lineage: Eukaryota > Metazoa > Chordata > Actinopteri > Salmoniformes > Salmonidae > Salvelinus > Salvelinus sp. IW2-2015. The sequence goes on from NC_036858.1 coordinate 46,419,785, forward strand.
TTCCCAGTAAAACTTGAAGAATTAAACGCGACAATTTGGGCAACCATCCTAAAATCTCATAAGAAATTAGGTTGTGCAATGCATCCTACGTTGAGAGCTGTTATGTCACCCTTTACAACATGACATAAGCTTATAAATGATATGTGACGCATCTGTTGCATCTGAAGTCTACATATGCTATTATAAAGCAATTATAAGTTGTTTGTTTTAAGTGGTACCAGCAGTTCCATGTCAAAACAGTTTGTGTCTTGTATTGTATTTAGTGTTGTATGCCCTCCTCCCTGCAAATATCCCCACGGGACAACAAAACATTTACTTCATTAGGGACGTATCTATCACTGACCGATCTCAGCGAGCAGCACCTCCGCGTTGTGGCGGTGTCCTGTGCCCTGGTAGACCAGGCCGATGCCCACCACGGCCGCAACCTGAACGTTGTGCGGTACATCCAGCTCAGTGGAGGTGGGCGGGAGCAGTGCGGGAATGTGGATGCTCAGCAGGCGGGTGATTGACATGTCCATGGTGCTCAGCTTGGCTGCAGACACACCCAGGAGCAGCCCGATGCTTGTCATCTCGTGGCCCTGAGGACACACCGGCAGCCATTTTCATTAGTCCCCCATGGACTTTATACACAGAGGGGTTCACTTGTTTATTAACAAATAGAGAGATTATGAGTTACTGTGTAGGGCTGAATGGAGAGCTAGTATAAAACAACGAGGTTATAACAGATCAGAGCTCTTTGCTCAACATGTGCTGAGTGAGGTCATTTTTTGCCCTCATCCTCTTTTTGGGGGAACCAAACTATACTGTAGTTCAGCCTAAAATAAGTTATTTTCTCCTTCATCACAGAATTACGTTACATAACAAAATGAATGAAAACATTTGAAAGTACTAATTTTGCGTAAATCACCTGATCCCTTTCATACTTAAATAATTCAATATTAATTTTCAGCCATCAAAGACTGCTGTACTATATCCTAATTAACAGTACAGCAGTAGACCTTTAAAAGTCCACACGTTGTGCTCCAATGTAGGCTCATCTGTCCTGGCACAGGTGATAAGCTAGCAAGAATGAGAATAGTAGTAAAATCGTATACTGTAGTAAATAACCACTGATCTTTCCTGAGCTGAGAGATGTGATAGATATGACCACACAGCCTTCTATGGCAGGCCTAACTGGAAATGAGAAAGTTGCTATGCGTCACTGCCAGGGAAAAGTCAAAGTGAAACTCCGCTCTCAGCACGCTGAGGCCTTCCCACTTTCATGTGAGAAAAATAACAGGATGCCGAGAGACAATTTCTGCTAAAACCAACGTGCAATCTAGAGAAGCTTCAAAACATGTAATGAGAAAAAGTACGACGACAAAACTCAACCGCAGAACCTGTGTTTGCATGCATGCTCACCTTGGTTAAGTAGTCATGTATGTTGAGTGTGGCCAGCTTGGTGAGGTGTCCGTTGAGGCCCAGAGCCATGAGGAATCCTGCATACTCGTTGGCCAGCTCGGGGCTCTTGGGTTTGTTGTAGGCGATCCAGGCAGAGTCCACCTGGGAGGCCGGAGCGATTTTCAGGCCCGCAGCCACCCCATTGTGAAAGCTGGACCAGCTCGTCATGTTGGGAGGAACGTCAATGTTCCCGCTGTTCAGATCTACCATGGTGTTCTGAGGGGGCGCACGACCTGTCACCAGAAACACAAGACTCCATATCGGATTCTGACAAACTCTACACGCATTCTCGACATTTAGGCCATAATCACGTTGGCACCAAGGAGCAATGTAAACATGGCCTGCCAGGTTCAAAATAAGTTTCTGCTTCTCATCACAGTGATCACACACATTGCATTCTTTCCCTTGTCCTAAAACACAACACACTGAAGCACCAGCTGTAATTACAGATCCAGACTGACTAAAGTGAGCTTTCTTGTGGGCTGCTGTTAAAAACACACCCAGAGATTGAACTTGTATAGACAGACTGGGAAAAGCCTTTTTACTCAGATCTTCAAAGGAAAAACAACATATTCCTGTACTTGATGCTTTTTCATAACTATTTCTGTAAACGTGTTTGAAGTAGGGTTGGGCGGTATGGCCTAAAAATATCCCCAAAAAATTCAAACTTACGATTTCTTTGTTTTCTCTAAATAAGCTTTATGTACAATTAAATGTCAAATACACTGCATTTCAAAAATTGAGGGCTGTGAAATGAAGGCTAAATATAAGCCCCACTAACAATTTAATTATTTTATCAAAATAGTTAGTTAGTTTAACCTGCTTTTTTGCAATAACCCCTGATCTGGATTTCAAGTCTGTCTATGAAAATGCCCTTTTTGTTACAAATGTAATGACTAACTTCTTGTAGCAGGCATTATAGAAAATTAAAAACAGGTCTCAAACAATCTCTCAAGCACAAGTCAACGTGCTAGTGAGTAGCTTGCTAATCTTTATATATGCCAACTTGGATCCATTTGCTAGCTAACAAGGTAGAACAGTGGAATCGTTATGAACACAACCTTCTGTCCGTCTCCAACTGTTTGAACAGCATGCTAGCCTGTCCACTTTGTTCAGATGTTCAAATCAAGTGGCCTACCTTATTCCTCAGAATGAGAACGAGCTGCCCATTCCTTATATAATTGTGTTTTATGCTTATTGCACATTTAGAAAACACAGACTAGACAGCTAATATAACAGTCTTTGGCTAAAATGCTGTTTGTGGTATGTGGTACCGCAATGCCGCGTGCAACAAACTGAGCATTCATTTTCCAGAATCAATGTTCATTGATACTCCTGTTTTAGTAGTGTCTGCTCTGGGCGCAATTTGTGTAGTTGAGACATAAAAAAGGGTCTCGTTAGAAGGCTTATCTTCTCTGTTACAGTAAAATAATGTCTCCATGTGTTTCAGTGGCCATACTACCAATTCTGTTGGACCAAACCTCAAATGCAAATAGCGAGTTGAAACCACTTGTCAGAGAGGAAGAAGTGATCTCTCAACTTTGTTGGTGTGAGTGGCAGAGGCTTGGTGTGTGTAAACAGAGAGGAAGAGGCAAAGCGAGAGGTTTCACACTTGCCAAAACCTGTCCAAAATAAGCCCAATGCGTTTCTATGGGCTAATTTTGGACCTAAGCTTGTCACCTGCCTTCCCGGTTTTGGGACAATGACTCCCATTGTTAGGGCGGAGACATGAGCATCTTGTCATTATATTCAGCTCTCTGGTGTAAATGGGAAGGTGCACCAAAAATACAAAAAACTTGATTCTTGCGATACAGGCATTTGAAATATCACGCAAAAACATTTGATATATCATTTGAATTTGATATATCGGCCAGCCCTAGTTTGAAGACAGACACGTTCTCTCAGACACACACGTATGAGAAAGGCCTGAGGGATACAGTACCAGTAAGGTTGAGTTTGGGCACTGGTAGGGGCTCCGTTGGCACAGGGTGGTAGGAGAAGAGGGTAAACAGGCCTCTGCCAACTGGCAGAGCCATGGTACGCTGGCAAAGCTGCAACAGTCTGCCCAGAGAGAAAGCAGAGAGAGGGATGGAGAGACAGAGGCATCAGAACAATAGCCAACACAACTACATACCAACCGCTAACTACAGAGCACACCAAAAAAAAAAAAAAAAATTTAAAAGCAAGGTTGAAACTAAGAAGATTTTGGATATAGCCTGTAACGTGGGCCCAGACTGCTTTTGAACGATAGCTGCCATCACTTGAACGATATTACTCACTTGTTCTCCTTCTCCTCTATGTACTCGTGGTCACTGACCTCGGGCAGGTGGACCACACTGACCCTGACTGGTCGGGAGCTCTGGAGTAGACGTCTGGCCTCATGGACGCGCAGGTCCTGGCTCCAGATAAGACCAATTACGTCCTGGTTCAGATCTGTCATACCATCCTCCTCCTCCTCTGCCTCTGTGGTGGCTGGAGCCTCCAGCATCAGCCCCAGACCCACCGTCTGAGTACACACACACACACAGAGAGAAATAAACACACACGAAACAGAAACATTAACTCTAAATCCACAAGGTTGTAAAGGATGAAGCCCAAACCATCCAATAACCCCAGAAACTCACACTTACAGCTTTGCCTTTGGCCACGGTCACTTTGTGTGCTTGTTTGGTGAGATCCTGTCGCCCAATCAATAGGCAGACGTCCTCTGACCAGTCAGAGCAGGGTTGCTCTCGACACTGGTAGATAGCATCTCTGATGGGCAGAGCCACACCAAAGGGCACAGATTCCAGGTCTTTCAATGTGAAACCTAAACACAACACATGAATGTAAAAGAGTGTCACACCAGCAAATACTCCATAGCATAGCAATAACAGACAGGCTGTGGAGATGTTTCTAGGCCTGATGTAAAGTCGTACCTTCTGATGTTAGCCAAACCACAAGCGTTACAGCCAAACTTTCATTTGGAGCATCAGGCTTCATACAGCTCGGTCTGGAAGAGAAACAGATATTACATTTCTCAGTCTCAAGTTGGAAAATCATGGTTAAAATGTTAGGACAAGAGTCTAGTTTATAGCTGTTACTATTACTAGAGGTATATTTAAGCAATATACCACGGCTAAGGGCTGTTATTATGCCCGACGCCTCGTGGAGTGCCTGGATACAGTCCTTAGCTGTGGTATATTGGGCCATATACCACAAACTTGAGAGGTGTCTTACTGCCATTATAAACTGGTTACCAACATAAATATAACAGTAAACAAGTATTTTTGAGTCCTACCCATTGTATATTGTCTGAAATACCATGGCTTTCAGCAAATCAGCAAACTACGCAGTTAATAAAACGGAGTGAACCCTTCTTTTGGCTTTATGGGGAAATGCTTTATGGGGAATAAAGAGTCTAAGAATGAAGTGATTCAAGATGTGCTCCTGGTAAGTTTTTACCTCCTCAAAGCTGATTCAATGACAGTCTTCTTCTGGCCTGTGAGAGAGAGAGACGCCACACAAGTGCTGTAGTTCAGTTGTCACAGTAAAGGAATTGTGAAATGGGTCAGAAAACAGGAGAATGACAAAGACTCACCATAATGCCCATACTCGATTCCAAAATGTCATTTAGATTATCATGCTTGCAAATAATGAAGCTTTACATGTACAGCTCTACTTCAAAGGACATTTCTTTGGAAACTTCATTAAAAGGGCAATCTGCAGTTGCTACACACATTTTTGGACTTACAAATTAAAATGACATGTACCCATTGATTCTTGAAGAATATAAATTATAAATGCCTCATGAGCTTAGTTCAACTGTTGTACCCAAAAAATAAGCTTGTTTAAATATACTTTGTTTACAAACACTATATAGCCTCAAAACATGGTTAAAACAATCATTTTAATATCATGGATCATGGTCAGTCTATGAATTTGAGAGTGGTTACAGTTCTCCAGCCCCATCCCTCAGCTTTTTACCAAAATGGGGCAAGGAGGGCGCTTTGCTATTAGCGCTTTGCTACTGCTGATAGCAGCCCCTTTAAAAGGTAAAAGTAACAATAGCCAAATGAAGACTTGACTTTAAGGAATACTGCGAGACTCTGGCATTTGTTTTGCTTACCCAGAGTCAGATGAACTCGTGGATACCATTTGTATCTGCGTGCAGTATGAAGGAAGTTAGCGGTTGGTTTGCGAGCTAATGCTAACTAGCGTTAGCACAATGACTGGACATTTTATTTATTTTAATCTTTATTTAACTAGGCAAGTCAGTTAAGAACAAAATCTTATTTACAATGACGGCCTACCCCGGCCAAACCCGGACGATGCTGGGCCAATTGTGCACCGGCCTATGCGACTCCCAATCACGGCCGGATGTGATACAGCCTGGATTCGAACCAGGGACTGTAGTGACGCCTGTTGCACGGAGATGAAGTGCCTTAGACCGATGCGCCACTCGGGAGCCAATAGGTCCGGCGTTCATCTAACTCTTGGTAAGTAGAACAAGGCCTTAAATGGCAGAATCTCGCAGTCTCTCTTTAAACAAAGAAACAGGACAGAGACAGCATGGCAGTACTGCCTTACAACCTCTTCCCTTTCATGTGCGGAAATGACTGACCGCTGTGACATGCATGTGGGAAACACGTGGGCACGCATAAGGCATGTGGGAGGCATGTCCCAGGGATGGTTGTTCGTTATCTTGGGCGCACACTGCTCAGTAATCAGACACACACAAACCCACCTGCAGAGAGCTTGGCCAGATACTTGGACACATCAATTGAAGTGGCGTTGTCATCTCCAATGATGTACAGGGCGTAGCTCTGAGAGGGGGAGGAAGAGAGGGAGAGGCAGAAGAACAGAGAAACAAATGAGAGAGACAGAGAGACAGAGAGAGAGAGAGAGATGCTTAGTGTGCAAGAGAAAGGGTGAGTGAGAGACAGGGGCAGAGAACGAAAGGGTGTGTGTGCAAGTAAGAGTCAACAAGAGAGAGAGAGGGTCAATGAGAGAGAGAAAGAGAGCGAGAGAGAGAGAACGAGACAGTGATGTGGTAAAGAGAATCTGTAATTGCATGACAGGCTGTCAGTCTCTCAGTGGTGACGTGCGTCACCTCACTTAGCCTGATGGAAGGAGACGCACAAGGCCTGGTCATCAGCACAGTCCCCCTGATCCACCTACACCTAACCCGCTAGTGATTCAGCCCTCCATCCGACCAGGGCTTAATTATGGCAGAGTACATAGACAAAAACACACGCGTTGTCTCTTACTCTCACACATGTACAGTGCATTTGGAAAATACCCCTTGAATTTTTCCACATTCTGTTACATTACAGCCTTATTCTAATTGATTAAATTGTTTTTTTTCCCCCTAATCAATCTACACACAATACCCCAAGACTAAGCAAAAACAGGTTTTTAGGCATTTTAACTTTTTTTTTACTGAAATATCACATTTACATAAGTATTCAGACACTTTCCTCAGTACTTTGTTGAAAGGGGGATACCCAGTCAGTTGTACAACTGAATGCGTCTTCCGCTGAATCAGAGAAGTGCGGGGGGCTGCCATAATCGACATCCACGTCTTCGGCGCCCGGGGAACATGTCCTGAGCACTCTGGAGCAGGTTATTGTCAAGGATCTCTCTGTACTTTGCTCCGTTCATCGTTCCCTCGATGCTGACTAGTCTCCCAGTCCCTATCACTGAAAATCATCCCCACAGCATGATGCTGCCACCACCATGCTTCACTGTAGGGATGGTGCCAGGTTTCCTCCAGATGTGACGTTTGACATTCAGGCCAAAGCGTTTAATCTTGGTTTCATCAGACCAGAGAATCTTGTTTCTCATGGTCTGAGAGTCGTTCAGGTGCCTTTTGGCAAACTCCAAGTGGGCTGTCATGTACCTTTTACTGAGGAATGGCTTCTGTCTGGCCACTCTACAATAAAGGCCTGATTGGTGGTGCTGCAGAGATGGTTGTCCTTCTGGAAGGTTCTCCCATTTCCACAGAGGGAGTCTGGAGCTCTGTCAGAGTGGCCATCAGGTTCTTTATCACCTCCCTGACAAAGGCCCTTCTCCCCCAATGGCTCAGTTTGGCCGGGCGGCCAGCTCTAGGAAGAGTCTTGGTGGTTCCAAACTTCCTCCATTTAAGACCGATGGAGGCCCTTGTGTTCTTGAGGACATTCAATAATTTTTTTGGTGCCCTTCCTCAGATCTGTGCCTCGACACAATCCTGTCTCAGAGCTCTACGGACAATTCTATCAACCTCATGGACCTTATACACAGTTGAAGTCAGAAGTTTGCAAAGACTTAGTTTGGAGACATAACTCTATTTTCAACCCCTCCACAAATTGCTTGTTAACAAACTATAGTTTTGGCAAGTCGGTTAGGACATCTACTTTGTGCATGACAAGTCATTTTCCCAACAATTGTTTACAGACTAGCAATTTCCAAACGCCTTAAGGTACCACGTCCATCTGTACAAACAATAGTACGCAAGTATAAACACCATGGGACCACGCAGCCGTCATACCGCCCAGGAAAGAGACGCGTTCTGTCTCCTAGAGATTAACGTACTTTGGTGTGAAAAGTGCAAATCAATCCCAGAACAACAGCAAAGAACCTTGTGAAGATGCTGGAGGAAACAGGTATAAAAGTATCTATATCCACAGTAAAACGAGTCCTATATCGCCATAACCTGAAAGGCCGCTCAGCAAGGAAGAAGCCACTGCTCCAAAACTGCAATAATAAACCAGACTTACGGTTTGCAACTGCACATGGGGACAAAGACTGTACTTTTTGTAGAAATGTCCTCTGGTCTGATTAAACAAAAATATAACTGTTTGGCCATAATGACCATCGTTATGTTTGGAGGAAAAAGGGGGAGGCTTGCAAGCCGAAGAACACCATCTCAACTGTGAAGCACGGGGGTGGCAGCATCATGATGTGGGGGTGCTTTGCTGCAGGAGGGACTGGTGCACTTCACAAAATAGATGGCTTCATGAGGAAGGAAAATTATGTGGATATATTGAAGCAACATCTCACGACATCAGTCAGGAAGTTAAAGCTTGGTCGCAAATGGGTCTTTCAAATGGACAATGACCCAAGGCATTCTTCCAAAGTTGTGGCAAAATGGTTTAAGGACAACAAAGTAAAGGTATTGGAGTGGCCATCACAACGCCCTGACCTCAATCCCATAGAAATGTTGTGGGCAGAACTGAAAAAGCGTGTGCGAGCAAGGAGGTCTTACAAACCTGACTCAGTTACACCAGCTCTGTCAGGAGGAACGGATCAAAATTCATCCAACTTATTGTGGGAAGCTTGTGGAAGGATACCCGAAACGTTTGACCCAAGTTAAACAATTTAAAGCCAATGCTACCAAATACTATTTGAGTGTATGTAAACTTCTGACCCACTGGGAATGTGATGAAAGCAATAAAAGCTGAAAAAAAAAATTCTCTCTACTATAATTTTGACATTTCACATTCTTAAAATAAAGTGGTGATCCTAACTGACCTAAGACAGGGATTTTTTACTAGGATTAAATGTCAGGAATTGTGAAAAACNCTCCCAAGGATGAACCAAACTTGTGGAGGTCTACAATTTTTTTCTGAGGTCTTGGCTGATTTCTTTTGATTTTCCCATGATGTCAAGCAAAGAGGGATTGAGTTTGAAGGTAGGCCTTTAAATACATCCACAGGTACACCTCCAATTGACTCAAATGATGTCAATTAGCCTATCAGAAGCTTCTAAGGCCATTACATCATTTTCTGGAATTTTTCAAGCTGTTTAAAGGCACAGTCAACTTAGTGTATGTAAACTTCTGACCCACTGGGAATGTGATGAAAGCAATAAAAGCTGAAAAAAAAAATTCTCTCTACTATAATTTTGACATTTCACATTCTTAAAATAAAGTGGTGATCCTAACTGACCTAAGACAGGGATTTTTTACTAGGATTAAATGTCAGGAATTGTGAAAAACTGAGTTCAAATATATTTGGCTAAGGTGTACTGCAGCAAAGCACCCCCACAACATGATGCTGCCACCCCAGTGCTTCACGGTTGGGACGGTCTCCTTCCTGAGCGGTATGACGGCTGCGTGGTCCCATGGTGTTTATACTTGCGCACTATTGTTTGTCCAGATGAAAGTTCAAGTTCCTTGGTGTCCACATCAACATCAAACTAGAAAGGTACAAACACACCAAGACAATCGCGAAGAGGGCACAACAAAGCCTATTCCCCCTCAGGAAACTAAACAGATTTGGCATGGGTCCTCAGATCCTCAAAAGGTTCTACAGCTGCAACATCCTGCAACATCCTGACAACACAAGAGCATCCTGACTGGTTGCATCACTGCCTGGTACGGCAGTTGCTCGGCCTCTGACCGCAAGGCACTACAGAGGGTAGTGCGTACGGCCCAGTACATCACTGAGGCTAAGCTGCCTGCATCCAGGACCTCTACACCAGGCGGTGTCAGAGGAAGGCCCTAAAAATTGTCAAAGGCCCCAGCCACCCCAGTCATAGACTGTTCTCTGTTCTACCGCATGGCAAGCGGTACCAGAGTGCCAAGTCTAGGACAAACAGTTTTTACTCCCAAGCCATAAGACTCCTGAACAGGTAATCAAATGGCTACACGGACTATCCACAGTGTGCCCCCCCCAACCCCCCCCCATCCAACCCCCTTTTTACGCTGCTGCTACTCTCTGATTATCATATATGCAGTCACTTTATCTTATAAATTCATGTACATTCTACCTCAATTGGGCCGACCAACCAATGCTCCCGCACATCGGCTTATGCATAGTCACTTTAACCATATGTACAGTGAGGGAAAAAAGTATTTGATCCCCTGCTGATTTTGTACGTTTGCCCACTGACAAAGAAATGATCCATCTATAATTTTAATGGTAGGTATATTTGAACAGTGAGAGACAGAATAACAACAAAAAAATCCAGAAAAATGCATGTCAAAAAAGATAGAAATTGATTTGCATTTTAATGAGGGAAATAAGTATTTGACCCCTCTGCAAAACATGACTTAGTACTTGGTGGCAAAACCCTTGTTGGCAATCACAGAGGTCAGACGTTTCTTGTAGTTGGCCACCAGGTTTGCACACATCTCAGGAGGGATTTTGTCCCACTCCTCTTTGCAGATCTTCTYCAAGTCATTAAGGTTTYGAGGCTGACGTTTGGCAACTCGAACCTTCAGCTCCCTCCACAGATTTTCTATGGGATTAAGGTYTGGAKACTGGCTAGGCCACTCCAGGACCTTAATGTGCTTCTTCTTGAGCCACTCCTTTGTTGCCTTGGCCGTGTGTTTTGGGTCAATGTCATGCTGGAATACCCATCCATGACCCATTTTCAATGCCCTGGCTGAGGGAAGGAGGTTCTCACCCAAGATTTGACGGTACATGGCCCCGTCCATCGTCCCTTTGATGCGGTGAAGTTGTCCTGTCCCCTTAGCAGAAAAACACCCCCAAAGCATAATGTTTCCACCTCCATGTTTGACAGTGGGGATGGTATTATTGGGGTCATAGGCAGCATTCCTCCTCCTCCAAACACGGCGAGTTGAGTTGATGCCAAAGAGCACCATTTTGGTCTCATCTGACCACAACACTTTCACCCAGTTGTCCTCTGAATCATTCAGATGTTCATTGGCAAACTTCAGACGGGCATGTATATGTGCTTTCTTGAGCAGGGGGACCTTGCGGGCGCTGCAGGATTTCAGTCCTTCACGGCGTAGTATGTTATCAATTGTTTTCTTGGTGACTATGGTCCCAGCTGCCTTGAGATCATTGACAAGRTCCTCCYGTGTAGTTCTGRGCTGATTCCTCACCGTTCTCATGATCATTGCAACTCCACGAGGTGAGATCTTGCATGGAGCCCCAAGCCAAGGGAGATTGACAGTTCTTTTGTGTTTCTTCCATTTGCGAATAATCGCACCAACTGTTGTCACCTTCTCACCAAGCTGCTTTGCGATGGTCTTGTAGCCCAATCCAGCCTTATGTAGGTCTACAATCTTGTCCCTGACATCCTTGGAGAGCTCTTTGGTCTTGGCCATGGTGGAGAGTTTGGAATCTGATTGATTGATTGCTTCTGTGGACAGGTATCTTTTATACAGGTAACAAACTGAGATTAGGAGCACTCCCTTTAAGAGTGTGCTCCTAATCTCCGTTCGTTACCTGTATAAAAGACACCTGGGAGCCAGAAATCTTTCTGATTGAGAGGGGGTCAAATACTTATTTCCCTCATTAAAATGCAAATCAATTTATAACTTTTTTGACATGCGTTTTTCAGGATTTTTTTGTTGTTATTCTGTCTCTCACTGTTCAAATAAACCTACCATTAAAATTATAGACAGATCATTTCTTTGTCAGTGGGCAAACGTACAAAATCAGCAGGGGATCAAATACTTTTTTCCCTCACTGTACATACTATCTCAATCAGCCTGACTTACCGGTGTCTGTATGTAGCCTCACTACTTTTATAGCCTCGCTACTGTATATAGCCTGTCTTTTTACTGTTGTTTTATTTCTTTACTTACCTACTGTTCACCAAACAGCTTTGTTGCACTATTGGTTAGAGCCTGTAAGTAAGCATTTCACTGTAAGGTCTACACCTGTTGTGTTCGGCGGACGTGACAAATACACTTGGATTTAATTTGAACGTGGTACCTCCATGCGTTTGGAAATTGCTCCCAAGGATGAACCAAACTTGTGGAGGTCTACAATTTTTTTCTGAGGTCTTGGCTGATTTCTTTTGATTTTCCCATGATGTCAAGCAAAGAGGCACTGAGTTTGAAGGTAAGGCCTTGAAATACATCCACAGGTACACCTCCAATTGACTCAAATGATGTCAATTAGCCTATCAGAAGCTTCTAAAGCCATGAAATAATTTTCTGGAATTTTCCAAACTGTTTAAAGGCACAGTCAACTTAGTGTATGTAAACTTCTGACCCACTAGAATTGTGATACAGTGAATTATAAGTCTGTAAACAATTGTTGGAAAAATGACTTGTGTCATGCACGAAGTATATGTCCTAACCGACTTGCCAAAACTATAGTTTGTTAACAAGACATTTGTGGAGTGGTTGAAAAACGAGTTAATGACTCCAACCTAAGTGTATGTAAATTTCCAACTTCAACTGTATGTAGATGCCCATCGAATCGAAGGAAAGGAGAGATGCACATCCCTAGTCTTTACGAATAGGCAAAATGCCTTTCTCTCTCCCTTTGACATTTAAGCAGTGTGTGTGTGTGTGTGTGTCAATGCTTGATGACCCCTTTTAATTGGGAAATCATGTTTGAACAGAAACTGCCATTGGCAACACAGGGGCTAGGGCCCGCAAACCAACCCAGGGAGTAGAATGTTTATTTAGAACACGAATGGCTACGTGTTGACATTGGTCACTCAAAATATTCAGGAATTATTTGTTGTCCAAACAGTATTTATATAACATGTCAGTCAGGTGGTGAGGTCATCTAGCTGGGCACACATGCTGTAGCTAACCAAGGTGATGGGAAATCTACTTTCCTCACACAACACCAAGGACAACATAAATAGTAATTCCCTAATAGGGTTTTCAGTTGTCTGTGGCACCCCCTATTGGAGATGTCTATATCGCAACCCAACTCTAAAACTCCCACCTGCATGGCCATTGTCCCTTGAGAAAAAAAGTGTATTGTATTCATATCCCTAGCGATAGACGGTGTCATCAATTTCCCTTGTCATCATGAGGCAAAGTTAGAAAAGATAGACGATGATAGCATACCAGCACCAGTAGTTTGGTTCTCTCACAGATGCCGGGCAGGTAGGGGAAGGGTGCTACCTCCTCACCCCTCAGACAGCTGCTGAGCCAGCTGAACACGCACGGAGGCTCCGCCCTCAGGAAGGACGGACGCAGCATCTGCTCCATCTGGGCTGCAGGAGAGGGAGGGGCCACGGAGACTGTCATTCAAAGTGTCACAACAGGCTCTGCGACTACAGACACACCTGTCCTTATCACTCAGTCAGACCATCCTTTCAATCAATATCAAGAAAATGAAAAGTCAAAGTGGTAGACATGCCCTCTCTTCTACGTGAGCAGAGAGGACTACACATGCTTTAGAAGTTGATTTGCCTCTTACCCTGATCTATGATGCAGGACTCCTTGAACGTGGTGATGAATGAGGGGTAATCTCGCCAGTACAGATCGATATACTCCTCCAGCTGCAGATCCCTTTTAATAAACAGTACAACAATTAGCAGGTCATAAGAGGGGCTGTTAATCTAACCTGAGCCATTGAATCAATACTTTTAATACCCAACCTGCTCTACCCTCACCGTGAAGCACTTACACAGACAGCTAACCACAACCAGAAGCAGATAAACCAATCAGAACTATGACTAAGCGAACACCCACGTAAACTTCTAGTACTAACGTGGGGGTTTCAGGCTGGGTTAGATGTAGTGAGGTCATTACGGTACAGGCCTAGCCGGGTTACCAGATTGGTCTGTGCTTTGGTTTAGCTACTGTATCTCTTTGTACAGTATGTATGGCAATGACAGTGAATACAATTATTAATTGGCTGAAGCACCAACTGTTGTGTCAACCAGCCTGGTAATACTAAATGACCAGGACAATAAAACAAGGCCCAAATAAGCACTAAGCAATTCAAGTGCCAGTTGATTCTCCCACTTCAGCTCTTCTTTTAAATGTAAAATGGGACTGTTGACGAGGTCACTTGACACACTTGAAACCGTTTTAATGCCATTTTCTTATCCTGGTAATATTAACGTTTTAGGAGAGACCAAACTCATCAGGTTTTATTGAGCAGTGACTCATCGGACATACTTCTCCATTTAAATGTTTAACAGCTTCATGAAATTGTTGTGTTCGTTCTGAATTGAATATCTGAATTGAAAAGATGCACCTGCGACCTGTCGCTTTAGTTCGCCTCTGAATGGCCATCGCTATCCGAGTGACAATAATAAATCCACAACATTTAACTGGAGTCATTTGAGAGTAATTCTCTCGTGGACAGGATGTTATCCAGGTGTCTGTCAATAGACTGTGGGATGCGACAACTAACGAGGAACTTTGTTCTGGTGTGCAGATTCCTTCAATTATTATTTGGAAAAATTACGATTTCACATCTCTTGAATTTCAGAGGGAGAGGGGACATTTGGCACATACTTTGGCTGAGAGTTTACGTTTAGGGGGGGGACCTTCACTAGTCTCATTAGTATATTTTCTTTTCTCATCTCCCTAGAACCTAATCGAGCATCTGACGCAATTACGCAAGGTTTTATTTATGGGTTTCCAAGATTATTTAAGAGCGTTAACCTAGATTGTGAAGACAGAGCACCAGTACCTGGCCAGCTGTTGCAGAAGGCCCACCAGTGATCGCCCCCCGCTCCTCTGCAGCTCGTCCAGCTTCAGCTCCTCATAGAGCAAGTGCAGCACGTAGAACAGGGCTGGGATGTGGGGGAAGAGTGGGGCAGAGGGGTCCAGACGCAGGGCAGGGGTGGAAGACAGAGACTCTTCACAGCCAGAGGTGTCGGTGGACTCCAGACTCACAGCACCACACGCATGCCTGAACACCACCTGTCTGTGGTAGTCTGAGCACCACATGTAGTCCCAGTCCTGGTGGATTATATGCATAGACACACGCACAAAGCCACACAGAAACACTCACACTTAAATTAAATGCATACACAGAAACAGGGCCCAAAGCCACACATACAAAAAGGTCAGTGGGTTAAGGACCAATATTTGTGCCTGGTCTGAATCAGCAGTTTCCCAACATGCACTTCCTTTCTTAAGTAACAGCTCTCAGCCAGAGGGTGAACTCTACACGACACCTCCCCAGTTCAACTGTGCACCCTTAACCCTGGGCCATGACCCCTTCCAGGATTCCATGCTACAGCAGAGCGCCACTTTCCCTCCACAACACCACTAACATACCACATTAATTTATAATGCACAGGGCAAACAGATGAAGGTAAGATGGACTACAGGTTATTTATCAACCTAACCATCATCTTCAATACTTTAGTTTTTTATACATCTATAAATAACAGTGCACTTGGAGCAGATTTCAACCATTTCAAAGTAGTGGCCTGTATATGAACTCAACATATTACTGAAATGCTTATTATGCATGACAGAAAAGCGAATTCACTCATAAGTTGACCTCATCGCTACCTCCTTTTAGCCTCTGTCTGGATTCAGAGCTTGAGAGTAACATGAATAGTCTTATGCTTTCCACGTAAAGCATGGTCTACGGGGGTAACCCCTACCTACCTCATCAGACCCTGTGTCCGAAGGCCGGGCCTTCTTTGGTGCGATCACAGGAGAGAGGGACACTTCAAAATGGAGCTGTGGGGTGAAAACAAAGGTCAAGAGCATGGTAGGGCTACAGACCAATTAACCATCTGATAAACAACATAGGTCCTTCCTGTGTTGCCTTGCCAACCTACCATTTGTGGCTTAGTCTCCATGTCTGGATTTCAGAGATGTGCAGGCTAAGGTGACATCGGTATGACCTAGATTGAGGAACTTCTATGTACTTGGGTATACTGTACATTCAGTAAGACTATCCTCCTAACGGGATCTGAACTCTCTACTTTAAGTCACTCCCTCTCCTGTGAATGACAGCACCGTTGCCAAGGCGACTCACGTTACGTGTCCAGCCCAGCCGCTCTGTGTTGTAGCCCATGAGAGTCATGAAGCAGGTGACAAACAGGTTCCACTCCAGGTGTGCGCTGGGCCCCCCGGGGGCGTTGTAGATGTTGTACCACTTTATCAGCACCTTCATGGCCGTTTCCTTGGGCAGGATGAAGCGCACCGCCTGGAGGCACTTCCTCACTACGGACACGAGGGGGATTAGGAAGCATATGTAAGACGGTGCACAATTACATCCATTTCACACAGAAAATGTACATTTGTATGTATCAAACTTGTGCTGATTTATATAACTGTCATGTTTTTTTAAAGTGGCGTGGTTAAAAAAAAAAGATCTACACTGAACAAAAATATAAACGCAACATGTAAAGTGTTGGTCCCATGTTTCATGAGTTGAAATAAAATTTCACAGAAAAGTTCCATATGCAAAAAAGGCTTATTTCTCTCAAATGTTGTGTACAAATTTGTTTACATCCCTGTTAGTGAGCATTTCTCTTTAGCCAAGACAATCCAGCCACCTGACACATATCTAGAAGCAGCTTAAACAGCAGCCACCTTGTGCTAGGGTGGATTGACCCCTTTACAGTTCACAACACACTGATGTCACGCACAGATGCGCGCAACTCTTGGCTGCAGTAAGAAAGCTTTCACCATCTGAGCCCATTCAACATGGCCTAGATTTACCTTTTTTATTACTTCTAAACAAAACACATTTTTGGGTTCTCACACGGTTACAAATTATGTTTTGATTCCTTCTTTAACAGTCGCTAAGACTATATTTGGTTGTGATCTTTGTTAAATAACTATTTAGGATGCAGCAGTTGTTAGCTAGAATGCTAACGGTCATTGACATAGGCTGTAGCAAAAGCCAGCCAAAGAACCATTTTACTGGTTGAAGTGTTTAAGTATAATGCAATTAATTTGCGATGACAAACATTATTTAAGGCAGGACATTCATACAAGCCTCAAAATCCTATTAGAATCCTAAAGTAGTGTGAAATGCACTCAAAATACTTTTTTTGTTGTTGCTGGCGTTCTATAAGAACTCCCCTGTGTTCTGCCACCACCTTGTGCGCGTCGCCCTCGTGCAGCAATGTTTGCAAACACAGAAAGGAGCTTTATAAAAGGCCACTCGAAAAAGTGCCGGTTTGTCAAACACCACAACAGATGTCTCAAGTTTTGAAGGAGCGTGCAATTGGCATGCTGGCTGCAGGAATGTTCACCAGAGCTGTTACCAGAGAATGTAATGTTCATTTCTCTACCATAAGCTGCCTCCTCCAACATCGTTTTTCGAGAATTTGGCAGTATGTCCAACTGGCCTCACAACCGCAGACCACGTGTATGGCGTCATGTGAACCAGCGGTTCGCGGATGTCAACGTTGTGAACAGAGTGCCCCATGGTGGGGTTATGGTATGGGCAGGCATAAGCTACGGACAACGAACACAATTGTATGTTATCGATGGCAATTTCAAACAGAGATACCGTAACAAGGTTCCTGAGGCCCATTGTCGTGCCATTCATCTGCCGCCATCACCTCATGTTTCAGCATGTTCATGCACGGCCCCATGTCGTAAGGATCTGTACACAATTCCTGGAAGCTGAAAATGTCCCAGTTCTTCCCATGGCCTGCATACTCACCAGAAATGTCACCAATTGAGCTTGTTAAGGATGCTCTGAATCAACAAGTATGACAGCATGTCCTAGTTCCCGCCAATATCCAGGAACTTCGCACAGCCAATGAAGAGGAGTGGGACAACATTCCACAGGCCACAATCAACAGCCTGATCAACTCTACGCGAAGGAGATGTGTCACGCTGCATGAGGCAAATGGTGGTCACACCAGATACTGCTGTTTTTCTAATCCATGCCCCCTTTTTATTTTTAAAGGCATCTGTGACCAACAGATGCATATCTGTATTCCCAGTCATGTGAAATCCATAGATTAGGGCCAAATGAATTTATTTTAAGTGACTGATTTTAACTTGTTGCATGTTGTGTTTATATTTTTGTTCAGTACATATATTCATTGTGCCTACATTGACATCAAATTACACGAAGGTCTGTGATTAGTGTCCGTGTCGTCTCCCAGGTCCACCCAATCATACAGGTAATTAACTCCACCCGCAATCTCTAATTGGACAACAAACTCCAAAAGGTCAAGGCAAAGCAGGAGAAATGCCATTTCATTAGACTGAGAAGTCCTGGCTTTTGGATCAATTAGGCACTAATATGTGGGAACTGGGAACAACACTACGCTGTAATCAGTAGTGGTTTCACAAAACAAAAGATGTGGAATCAAAGAGTCGAAAGTTCATGGTTTAAACAAAGACAGAGACCTTAAAAAACGCACAAAAAGCCAATTAGGGTTGTAAGGCAAATACCGGTACACCCGAGTGCTCCATTTCCTCAATTACAGTGTAAAATGATACGCTATTACACTTATCTACAGCTGGGTAGAAAGATGAGCCACAGCATGTTTTACAGTACATGCATGCACTGGTGGATAAGGCTGCGTCAGCAGAGGCTCAAATGTCGCCACAGGAAAGACATGCATGGTTTCAGTATAGGTCGCCATACATAAAGTCATTTACAAAAAAAAGTACCCATCTTTAGATATTACTGTCACAGACTCTTCACGCACAAACGCAAGGAAGCAAGGTCAATATACCCACTTACTGACAGGAACAGAAATGGTCTTTTGCTTAAGCAATAATATACCTGAACACAGACTTCCATTATATACCAGCACTACAGAGCATGTCATTGGGCAGGATAGGAACGGAGCAGAATCATCTCTCCCTCTCATCTACTCCCCCTTCCCTCCTTTCCACCCTCATCAACATGTTCCAGAGCATCCCCCGCCCCCCCCAACTGAGCTGGAGAATCGACACTCCAGGGCCCAATCGAATATTTGGCTGAATAAGGGCATGGGAATCCCACCATAACAAACAGCAACTACAACTGCCTAGTGTGGAGTAGCTGCTGTGGTGATGCCTTCGTAATTTTTATTTATTTATTTTTATTTCACCTTTATTTAACCAGGTAGGCAAATTGAGAACACATTCTCATTTACAATTGCGACCTGGCCAACATAAAGCAAAGCAGTTCGACACATACAACAACACATAGTTACACATGGAGTAAAACAAACATACAGTCAATAATACAGTGAAAAATAAGTCTATATACAATGTGAGCAAGTGAGGTGAGATAAGGGAGGTGAAGGCAAACAAAATATATATATAAATAAATAAAAATATAAAAAGGCCATGGTGGCGAAGTAAATACAATATAGCAAGTAAAAAATAAAAAAAACACTGGAATGGTTGGTTTGCAGTGGAAGAAAGTGTAAAGTAGAGATAGAAATAATGGGGTGCAAAGGAGCAAAATAAATAAATAAATACAGTAGGTAAAGAGGTAGTTGTTTGGGCTAAATTATAGATGGGCTATGTACAGGTGCAGTAATCTATGAGCTGCTCTGACAGCTGGTGCTTAAAGCTAGTGAGGGAGATAAGTGTTTCCAGTTTCAGAGATTTTTGTAGTTCGTTCCAGTCATTGGCAGCAGAGAACTGGAAGGAGAGGCGGCCAAAGGAAGAATTGGTTTTGGGGGTGACCAGAGATATACCTGCTGGAGCGCGTGCTACAGGTAGGTGCTGCTATGGTGACCAGCGAGCTGAGATAAGGGGGGACTTTACCTAGCAGGGTCTTGTAGATGACCTGGARCCAGTGGGTTTGGCGACGAGTATGAAGCGAGGGCCAGCCAACGAGAGTGTACAGGTCGCAGTGGTGGGTAGTATATGGGGCTTTGGTGACAAAACGGATGGCACTGTGATAGACTGCATCCAATTTATTGAGTAGGGTTTTGGAGGCAATTTTGTAAATGACATCACCGAAGTCGAGGATTGGTAGGATGGTCAGTTTTACAAGGGTATGTTTGGCAGCATGAGTGAAGGATGCTTTGTTGCGGAATAGGAAGCCAATGGCTTACCCTGTGATAGGTAATGCTGATAGGTAATATCTGGGTAATGCTGTGGCTTACCCAGATAGAATGGAATGTATATAGTCACTGTGTGTGTACGTCATGTGGCATGACAGGAGAAATGAGAGTGGGTGGGGGATGTCAAGTGTGTGTAGGGGAATGGTGAGTGTGTAAGTACGAGCGAGGAACAGTGGGTTGGGGTCCCCTTAGGTTTACGTCAATGTGACAGCGGGAGGCTGGCAGCACTTAAACCCAATTTTCAGGCCATCAACGCTGGATGACTCAGCTGTGTGAGACACCTAATCCAATACACAATATCTTGTCACGCACATTGGTTTTGCACATTGTTGTGTTAAAACTTACCCAGCTCTGAGGTAGCAATTTCAGGGATAGTTATCCTCAGCATTGTGCCGTTGCTTAGCTCCTACAAAAAAAAATAACATATGAATCAGAGGGATATAGATCATTTCACCATAAGTTAGAGATGTCTACACACTACCTTTCAGTCAACTCTTGAAAGCTTTGATCAATTAAATCATTTGACATAAATGACATCAAGGGATAAAAAATCGAATCAATTTGACATGTCATAACATATGCAGTTGGACTTTGACAGTTAAAATCTTAAAAAATAAACATCTCAGTCAAGAGGGGCTCTCTCAAAAGAGCTTGAAAATGACTGACAGGTCTGAGAGGAAAAAGGTCCCTTGGCTGAGCGGCATGTCTTTACCGGTCTTGACAAAACTGCCCCTGCAGGTAGCGATGTCCACCAAGAGAATTGTAACCTTATTGGACCCAGTAACCATACTGACAGGCCTCTGGTGCTCAGTTCTGTACACAGGCTGAGCTTTTCTCCATTCCAATTCATCAAATTAAGCTGTTCAATTAGTGTCCGCTTAAAAAACATTCACCCCTGGAGGTCTAAGTACTCACATATCAACCAGCCAGACTCAAACTCATTATACCCTCCACCTTTCACTCATATCAATACATACACACACCCAACAACCCACCGACCCACACACCCAACCACACACCGACACACACCCCCAACCACCCACCCACACAACACACACACACACCCAACCACCCACCGACACAACCACCCACACAACCACCCACACACACCCAACACCCACCGACCCACCACACCACACCCCAACACCCACCCACACACCAACCACCCACACACACACCCAGCCACCCACCTCCCCCCCCACCACACACACACACACACCCAGCCACACACCGACCACACGCACAACACACACAGCCACCCACCGACCCCCCCCCACCACACACACACACACACCAGCCACCGACCCTCACACACCAACCACCCACCGACCCCCACACACACACCCAGCCACCGGCCCCCCCACCAGACACACACACCCAGCCACCCACCGACCCCCCCCCACCACACACACACACCACCCACCCACCCACCGACCCACACACACCCAACCACCCACACCCAAGATACACACCCAACCACCCACCGACCCCCACACACCCAACCACCCACCGACCCCCACAAAACACACCCAGGCCACCGCCCCCCCACCACAGACACACACACCCAGCCACCCGCCGAACCCCCCCACCACACACACACACACACACACAGCCACCCACCGAACCCCCCCCACCACCACATACCACACCAGCCACACACCCAACCACCCACCGACATCCCCACACCCCCAACAGAACCACCCACTGACCCCCACACACACACACCCAACCACCCACCGACCCCACACACACACACCCAACCACCCACCGACCCCACACCCACAACACCCAACCGCCCACCGACCCCACACACACACACCCACCGCCCACCGACCCCCACACACACACACCCAACCGCCCACGACCCCCACACACACACACCCAACCGCCCACCGACCCCCACCACACACACACCCAACCGCCCACCGACCCCCACACACACACACACCAACCGCCCACCGACCCCACACACACACACCCAACCGCCCACCGACCCCCACACAACACAACCCAACCGCCCACCGACCCCCACACACACACACCCAACCGCCCACCGACCCCCACACACACACACCCAACCGCCCCACCGACCCCCACACACACACACCCAACCGCCCACCGACCCCCACACACACACACCCAACCACCCACCGACCCCACACACACACACCCAACCACCCACCGACCCCCCCCACACACACCCAACCACCCACGACCCCCCCACACCACACAACCACCCACCGACCCCCACACACACACACCCAACCACCCACCGACCCCCACACACACACACACCAGGGTGACTCTGCTGCTGACGGGGTCTCTGAGGGCGTGGATGTAGGGTACAGACTGTTGAAAGGTGTAGTCGCCCAGCCAGGAGGTCTCGTGGTGCTTGGTGAAGCCCCTCAGCTCTGATACAGGGGAGGGCATGGCCACCTGGCCAACAGGAAGGGAGTGGAGGAGGGACAAACAAGAACTCAGCTACCCAGGATATATAGACACAATCAAGATAATTTGTGGCAAGTTAGGGGAACTAATCCATACACTTCAACTCTACCTTCTAAAGCAATTCCGTAATGAATGCAACATATATTAAATTGATTCATCTACTGTTCGTTTCTCCCAATCTATATCCTTAAAAAACAGACGTCACACAGTCTGAAGTTTAAATCTAATTAGAGTATTGATCAGGATCCATAATATAGTCTCCATTAGTCACTGGCTGGTCTACTGCAGACTAATACTGCAGCTTCACTCTACTGTCAATGGAGGGACGTCAGAGGGACAGCAGTTCTTCACTGTAATTCATATTGAGATTGCACCATTTCCATTAACTACCTGCTTTCAGTTTGGTGGTTAGTTATACTCTGTCATAGCAATCTGACTTAATTTCCATGACAGCAGCTTAATTATTTTGATGCATTCATTGCAATTGCACTTATCATTCTAATAACCAACCCAATAGATATACACCCCTATCTCAGGTTTCAGTGGTACCTCCTCTAGTCTTCCTATGTGTCTCCCTGTGGCCTTGGCGGGAGTGCTCACACTGTCCATGGGGGTACTCAGGTGGGTTACGTGGTTGGACAGGCTGAAGGTGGGAGACAGGAGGCCAGGAACAAACACCTTGCTCACCTGTGGACAGACCACATTTTACCAATTGAACTTGCATCACCAATAAACACATTTAAACAGTGTGAGCACTACTTTCTAGTTACCCTCGTCACTCCAGTGTACAGAACCAAGCTTCCATTGGCTTCCAGAACTAGCATGGCATCTATATCCTGAGAGGAAAAGTAACAGTTTGAGATGAGACCAAACCAATGATGTAATAATCATGTAATAACATAGTACACAAGCACATAGTGTATTCGGAAAGTATTCAGACCCCTTGACTTTTTCAACATTTTGTTACATTACAGCCTTATTCTAAAATGTATTAAATATATTTTTTTTATTATCAATACACACACAAAATCCCCTAATGACAAAGCGAAAACAAGTTTATATAATTTTTTGCAAATGTATAAAAAATTAAAATACCTTATTTAAGTTAGTATTTCAGACCCTTTGCTATGAGACTCAAAATTGAGCTCAGGTGCATTCGGTTTCCATTGATCATCCTGATTGGAGTACACCTGTGCTAAATTCAATTGATTGGACATTATTTGGAAAGGCACACACCTGCCTATACAAGGTCCCACAGTTGACAGTGCATGTCAGAGCAAAAACCAAGCCATGAGGTAGAAGGAATTGTCCGTAGAGCTCCAAGACAGGATTGTGTCGAGGCACAGATCTAGGGAAGGGTACGTCTGCAGCATTGAAGGTCCCCAAGAACACAGTGGCCTCCATCATTCTTAAATGGATCAAGTTTGGAACCAAGACTGTTCTTAGAGCAATCAGGGGAGAAGGGCCTTGGTCAGGGAGGTGACCAAGAACCTGATGGTCACTGACAGAGCTCCAGAGTTCCTCTGTGGAGATGGTTTTCCTTCTGGAAGGTTCTCCCATCTCTGCAGCACTCCACCACTCCATCTGGTCTGATAAAACCAAGATTGAACTCTTTGGCCTGAATGCCAAGTGTCAAATCTGGAGGAAACCTGGAACCATCCCTACTATGAATCATGGTTGTGGCAACATGTTTTTCAGCGGCAGGGACTGGGAGACTAGTCAGGATCAAGGGAAAGATTAACTGAGAAAAGTACAGAGAGATCCTTGATGAAAACCTGCTCCAGAGCGCTCAGGACCTCAGACTGGGACGAAGCTTCACCTTCCAACAGGACAACAACCCTAAGCACACAGCCAAGACAACGCAGGAGTGGCTTCGAGACAAGTCTCAATGTCCTTGAGTGGCCCAGCCAGAGCTCGGACTTTAACAAGATCGAACATCTCTGGAGAGACCTGAAAATAGCTGTGCAGCAACACTCCCCATCCAACCTGACAGAGCTTGAGAGGATCCGCAGAGAAGAATGGGAGAAACTCCCCAAATACAGGTGTGCCAAGTTTGTAGCATCATATCCAAGAAGACTCGATGCTGTAATCACTGCCAAAAGCTGTTTCAACAAAGTACTGAGTAAAGGATCTGAATAGTTATGTAAATGTGATATTTCAGTTATTTTTTATTTTATACATTTGCAAGAAAATCTAAAAACAATTTTTGGGTCATTATGGGGTATTGTGTGTAGATTGATGAGGGGAAGGAAACTATTTAATACATTTTAGAATAAGGCTGTAAGGTACAAAATGTGGAAAAAGTCAAGGGGTCTGTATACTTTCCGAATACACTGTATGGACACAGCAACACACCATTTTACACATGCAGAATAAAGCAGTCAATAAGATAGGACCTTGACCATCATAAAAGTACAGTATGCCTTTGATAAGTAGAGGATTAAGATCTAGCCTAAAATAGCTTAATTGGGTCCTGAGAGACATAGAATCGTTGCCACCGCTAAGGGAAACGCAAAGCAATTAGTCAAATTGACTTTACCTGCAATGGTGCTGCGTCTTTTGCAGGGATAGTGGCAACAGATGCAAAGATAAGCTGGGAAGGATTGTTGCTCTCAATGAATTTTACACATCTGTGAAGATAAACAAATCAACATGTGAGAGAGAGTGATTTACTGAGACTGAGAAAGAAAGACAGAGATAGGACACCGAAAGCTACAAAGATAAGATGCGTGTTCCCTGACCTGAGCTGTTGGTGGGACTCCACGAGGAAGCACAAGTACTTGTTCTCACACAAGTCAGAGGTGATGAACACCTTAGAGGCCTGGCAGCTCATCTCCCTGTAGAAGCAGAGTGTTGTTAACCTCTCTCTCAGACACACAGCATCACCTTTAAACACCATAACTGTATAACAGCCATATATTTACTGTTCAATTATTTTTTATCTTCCCCTTGTCAAATGGATAGTTGCTGTGTATATGTATGTACATTTATTCAGCACAAGAATTGCCCCACAGAGACAATAAAGATATATTTAATTGCATTCTCACACCTATGATCACATTGTGCCCTACAATTATGGATTCCATGGTACTAGAAATGTCATTACAATTTTGCTATATGTTCTCAGGACTTTAATTATTCCAACCTTAGGAGTAATAAAATATTTTTCAGCATTTAAAAACATATTGTAAACACTGTAGGGTTGAGCGATGTCAACCATTGTCCCATCGTGAATATGTACCCATAAAACATTGTGATTTAAAATGTTATCGGCCCCTATTGGCCGACCCCATTATGGCCACACATGATGGAGTCATGACAGTCTGATTAGGTTATAGATCATGGAGTCTACCGTCTTCAAAACTGGATAATAATTGCTTTATATGCCTCAAAATAAAGGTGAATGAATAATATTGTTTGTCCTCTCTCTCATAAAGCTATGATTGAGAAAAACCTATGCCTAGGCTAAACACTTTCATTCTTGTTATTTTTGAAAGCGTCAATTTCAGCACAACACCTTCTCAGGTTAGACTATTTGAGAAATGTGTTACTGTTCATAACTTTAACTTGTCTTAAAGATTGTATGATAGGCCTCGGAGGAGGATAGGTTATTGGCCATTTGGTCTTCAACCTGGCATGGAGGAATGTTTTTCCCATAGATCATTTCTAACTTGATGAAACTGTCATTCATAGGCTATTGATACGATTTTTTCCCTCTCATTATTATTATCCTGGCTACCTTACGTTTTTAGGCTATTCAAACAACTTTTTGACATGGAACTCTGTTACGTTCATTGTTTGAGCGGGAGAAAGACATGCATAAAACAAAGAAAGCGCAGCCTATAGGCCAAAGTCATATTCCTAACGTATCGAATGGAGAGAGAAGGGAACATAGGCTACGTTTTTTTTTAAACAACTAGAAAAGATAGTTAAGGAGTGTCCGTTATAAAAACCAATGAAAATGTTTAGGCTATGAGGCCCACACATCTGACAGAGAGAGAGAGAGAGAGACAAACAATATTTTCTGGACATTTTGTGCTGTTTTGGTGGAATTCTCTGCTCCGTCTGTCCTACATTCCTCTCTTGCGTTCTGTATAGAACATATTTATTGAAATAGGCTATAGCAAATAGGAATAGGCAAATTACTGAGAACGTCACTTGTGTGCTGCCCTGCTGTGCAATGCAAGACTCCGTTCTTTACTGCGCTGCGTCAGTCAAGTTCAAATAGGCTAAACCATTGTTGCATCACAATTGTCATCTATCATCGACAATAGATAATGTTATCATAATATAGTCCAACTAAAAAAACACAGTAACATGGAAAGATCAGCAGTGTCTAACTGACAAAAATAGTGACAAACATTCATAGATTTTTTTCGCAATATTATTATGGGACGATATATCTATATATATATATATATATATATATATATAGGACTTCAAAATCAAAATCTGGATATTTTTCATCCTATAGTTTGTTCTTCCTCTTCTTTACAAATAGTGAGCCAAAATGTTTTCAGCGCTTTTATTTCCAAGACAAATATTTTCATGCGCTCTCGTCTCTCTGGAGCAGATACAGTTGAAGTCGGAAGTTTACATACACCTTAGCCAAATACATTTAAACTCAGTTTTTCACAATTCCTGACATTTAATCCTAGTAAAAATTCCCTGTTTTAGGTCAGTTAGGATCACTACTTTATTTTAAGAATGTGAAATGTCAGAATAATACTAGAGAGTGATTTATTTATTTCATCACTTTCCCAGTGTGTCAGAAGTTTACATACACTCAATTAGTATTTGGTAGCATTGCCTTTAAATTGTTTAACTTGGGTCAAACGTTTTGGGTAGCCTTCCACAAGCTTCCCACAATAAGTTGGGTGAATTTTGGCCCATTCCTCCTGACAGAGCTGGTGTAACTGAGTCAGGTTTGTAGGCCTCCTTGCTCGCACACGCTTTTTCAGTTCTGCCCACAAATTTTCTATAGGATTGAGGTCAGGGCTTTGTGATAGCCACTCCAATACCTTGACTTTGTTGTCCTTAAGCCATTTTGCCACAACTTTGGAAGAATGCTTGGGGTCATTGTCCATTTGGAAGACCCATTTGCGACCAAGCTTTAACTTCCTGACTGATGTCTTGAAATGTTGCTTCAATATATCCACATAATTTTCCTTCCTCATGGAGCCATCTATTTTGTGAAGTGCACCAGTCTCTCCTGCAGCAAAGCACCCCCACAACCTGATGCTGCCACCCCCATGCTTCACAGTTGGGATGGTGTTCTTCGGCTTGCAAGCCTCCCCCTTTTTCCTCCAAACATAACGATGGTCATTATGGCCAAACAGTTCTATTTTTGTTTCATCACACCAGAGGACATTTCTCCAAAAAGTATGATCTTTGTCCCCATGTGCAGTTGCAAACCGTAGTCTGGCTTTTTTATGGAGGTTTTGGAGCAGTGGCTTCTTCCTTGATGAGCAGCCTTTCAGGTTATGTCGATATAGGACTCGTTTTACTGTGGATATAGATACTTTGTACCTGTTTCCTCCAGCATCTTCACAAGGTCCTTTGCTCTTGTTCTGGGATTGATTTGCACTTTTCGCACCAAAGTACGTTCATCTCTAGGACACAGAACGCGTCTCCTTCCTGAGCGGTATGACGGCTGCGTGGTCCCATGGTGTTTATACTTGCGTATTATTGTTTGTACAGATGAACGTGGTACCTTCAGGCGTTTGGAAATTGCTCCCAAGGATGAACCAGACTTGTGGAGGTCTACAATGGTTTTTCTGAGGTCTTGGCTGATTTCTTTTTATTTTCCCATGATGTCAAGCAAAGAGGCACTGCGTTTGAAGGTAGGCCTTGAAATACATCCACATGTACACCTCCAATTGACTCAAATGACGTCAATTAGCCTATCAGAAGCTTCTAAAGCCATGACATCATTTTCTGGAATTTTCCAAGCTGTTTAAAAGGCACAGTCAACTTAGTGTATGTAAACTTCTGACCCACTGGAATTGTGATACAGTGAATWATAAGTGAAATAATCTGTCTGTAAACAATTTTTGGAAAAAGTACTTGTGCCCTGCACGAAGTAGATGTCCTAACCGACTTGCCAAAACTAC
Organism: Salvelinus sp. IW2-2015; assembly: GCF_002910315.2. NCBI lineage: Eukaryota > Metazoa > Chordata > Actinopteri > Salmoniformes > Salmonidae > Salvelinus > Salvelinus sp. IW2-2015. The sequence goes on from NC_036858.1 coordinate 46,448,425, forward strand.
AGTTTGTTAACAAGAAATGTGTAGTGGTTGAAAATTGAGTTTTAAATGACTCCAATCTAAGTGTATGTAAACTTCCAACTTCAACTGTATATTTTTTTATTTATCCGTTATTTTACCAGATAAGTTGACTGAGAACACGTTCTCATTTACAGCAACGACCTGGGGAATAGTTACAGGGGAGAGGAGGGGGATGAATGAGCCAATTGTAAACTGGTTATTAGGTGACCGTGATGGTTAGAGGGCCAGATTGGGAATTTAGCCAGGACACCGGGGTTAACATCCCTACTCTTACGACAAGTGCCATGAGATCTTTAATGACCTCAGAGAGTCAGGACACCCATTTAACGTCCCATCCGAAAGACGGCACCCTACACAGGGCAGTGTCCTCAATCACTGCCCTGGGGCATTGGGATATTTTTTAGACCAGAGGAAAGAGTGCCTCCTACTGGCCCTCCAACACCACTTCCAGCAGCACCTGGTCTCCCATTCAGAGACTGACCAGGACCAACCCTGCTTAGCTTCAGAAGCAAGCCAGCAGTGGTATGCAGGGTGGTATATAGTGAGCAACATTGAAACATCAAAACATTTGAAACATCAAATCGCAATATCGAATTTCAATACATATGCAATAGCGAGAATTGCAATACATATCGTATCAGCATCTAAGTATCGTGATATCGTATCGTCAGGTCCCTGGTAATTCCCAGCCCTAATTATAAACTAGGAGTGGTTCAAACAACTAGACCCCAGAGCAGGATTCATGACAACTACTGTAGCCAGCAGTGCAGAGGTGAATGTCGGACACTGACCTGTGGGAGGAAGCCGTCTCACTCCACAGCTGCTCAATGCATAGGTCAGGCACTATGGGCTCCATCTCCGGGACCAGCACAGACTCATTGGCCGTGCTGTTGGGCGAGGGCAGGAAGCTGTGCCCTCTGGGGGACGATGAGTGGTACGACATGTTAAACCGTGCCGCGACCGAAAAGGAGGGTGCCGCCATGCCAGGGGAGTGGGACCGGCTACAGACATGTCAGAAGAGCGCAGAAGGATGGTTGGTTATGGTCCATAGTGTGGTGGTTGTAAATGAGTCATGAGCTTTTGAGGGTGAATGTTTGACGGAAACTGTGTATAATCCTGTGGGACGGCAGAGATCCTGTTTACTGTATATGGTATTTACATCCTCTTTGGGTATTTGACTCAAAGCCTGCACTCTGTAGCGTTCCAGGACCACAACTGAGGACCACAACTGAAGACACCTGGTATAAACTCACCTGAGTGCAGCCATGCTGGAGATGCTGGGTGAGTGTGTCCGTGAGTGGAGGCCTGGTGATGAGGTCATCCTGTTTTGGTTGTGCAGGGCGTGGCAATGAAAGGGTGAACCGGGCGAGTCCATCCTGGAGACGTTCCTCAGGTGTGTGGTCAGAAAGCTGGGTGGCATCAGGCCTTGGGGCGTGGCTACCTGCTCCGGACACTTCAGCACTGTGGACTGCTCCTGTGGGACAGAGTTAAAAGGTGAAAGGTTCAACTCAAATGATATACAAGCAACAGATTCTGTTCCAACCCCCCCAGACACAACTCATCAGAAAGCCCCCACCCTATGACCAAACTAGCAATTTAGATCAGTCTGACGTGGTCCTGGTGGTGCGCAAACAAAAAGGGGCAGGGTCCGGGTGCCATTTTCACACAGTTTGGTTGCTATAGTTCGGGTCAGAGTTGGAATATTTGTTACATTGTATTTTTTACCCCCATTTGGTCCAGTTGGTTTCCTTTGTCAAAATGTCAAACTAACTAAAATGCCTAAACAAAACCATGTATACATGCAAGTCATTTATTGGACAAAAATGCTCACCTTAAATCCATCTATGATAGTCTAATCATGGAGTATAACTTGAGTGTCCCAATCGTCACATTTGTTGATCTTCCAACAACATGCACAGTAAATAGGGGAGACCAGGGTGGTTGTTCCATAGGCTGGCTTTCAGAGTACTTAAGGCTCACACACGAACGTGGATCTAGCGTTCGTCTGCCAATCACTCATCGTGCTTTGTTTTAGGGACAACTCGCTGTAGATGTATGACTGCCAACTTTTTTCACGTGATTCTAAAATGTTAAATCAGTGCACACTCGGTTCGCTAATTAGGTTCATAGGTGCTAAGTACACTCAGCCAGAAAACACAATTGCTGTGTCTGAGCTCTTAATCTATTACTCCCAATCTAGAGTGTGCTGTGTAGCCTAATCATAATGTTTAAGACAGAAATGTGCGACTACTTTGCAAGAGGTCATCGACCTGGTCAATTCATGTCAGCAACTCAAATCATTGAGTTTAGGGGAATTAGTGTGTTTTAGAGGTGAAAGTTTTTTTTTTTAAATATATATTATTTTCATTGTTAGGATTTTCTTCACATTTTCAAACAGTCCATTTATAATTTCCAACGGGGCTATACATTTGGGTGAGTTTTTTTCCCCCTCACCCGAGTTGCCTCGTTTCACCGCCAAAAACAAAATTAAACCATCTAGTGTTAAGCGAAATAACACAATGTCAAATACAGGTAGCCTAGTCAAATAATTAACATCCAATCACATTAACCGTTACTCTCTTGCGGGAATTCCACTAACGGTCCATATGTAGCCAAACGTAGCTGCTGCTCATTCCATTTGCGCGAAAATTGATAAATGGTGAAAAAAAAGTAAGGCCATAAAGACACATACCAGCTCTACTAGTAGTACTGCTACTACCAGCAGTACTACACCTGCACCTGTCAACGACACAAGTTCTTCTGCTTCCACGACCACACATCCAATGCTAGCATCAGTAATTCTAAATTTGTTGTTAGCCCAGCTAGCATGGACACTGACAGTTGTGAATCTGACGCAGCCGAAGAGCTACTGCCCCTTTACCCGGTAAAGCACCGAACAGACCGGGACGTTGGACCATCGAAGAGGCGCAAATATGATAACTACATTGATTTGGGGTTTACTTATATTGTGAGTAGTGCCTTTCCTCAGCCACAGTGTGTTATATGTGCAAAAGTACGATCTCACAACTCAATGAAACCTTCACTCTTGCGCAGACATTTAGAAACAAAACATGCCCATTTGAAAAATAAGCCACAGGAGTTTTTTGAGCGAGAATTAAGACAACTTTCAAGTAGTAAGACAAGTATAAAACCAACAGATACCATTAACAAGAAGGGGCTAGAAGTGTCTTATATGGTGAGCTACTGAGTGGCTAGGAGAGGCAAGCCCCATACTATTGTGGAGGACTTAATTCTTCCTGCGGGCTGAGGATATGGCTGGGACAATGCTGGGGGAAAAGGCCAAAAAAACTATACAGACAATGCCTTCATCAAACAACACTGTTTCACGATGCATCAGTGACATGGCAGGAGATGTTTTTTTATTTTTTATTACTGCTTCGCATAAAAGGCAGTGAATTCTATGCGTTACAGCTGGATGAGTCAACAGACGTGGCGGGCCTGGCACAGCTCCTGGTATATGTCCGTTACGTTTATGGGTGGGTCAATTAAGGAAGACATCCTCTTCTGCAAATCACTGGAAACCAGGACAACAGGAGAGGATATTTTTAAAGTACTGGACAGCTTTGTGACATGAAATGGACTCTCGTGGTCAAAATGCGTTGGTATCTGTACTGATGGGGCAAAAGCCATGACAGGGAAACATAGTGGAGTGGTAACGCGCGTGCAAGCAGTTGCTCCCGACAACACTTGGGTACACTGCAGTATCCACCGAGAGGCTCTTGCTGCCAAGGGAATGCCTGACAGCTTGAAAGACGATTTGGACACTACAGTGAAAATGATTAACTTTGTTAAAGCAAGGCCCCTGAACTCTCGTGTATTTTCTGCACTATGCAATGATATGGGCATGTAACGCTTTTACAACATACAGAAGTGCGCTGGTTATCAAGGGGCAAAGTATTGACACATTTCTTTTTAAATTGAGAGACGAGCTTAAAAGTTCTTTACTGACCCATAATTTTCACTTGTCATCATGCAAGCGGTCAGACGAGTTTCACACACGACTGGCCTATCTGGATGATGTTTTTTCATCACCTGAATGATCTGAATCTAGGATTACAGGAACTCTCCGCAACTATATTCAATGTGCAGGACAAAATTGAGGCTATGATTAAGAAGTTGGAGCTCTTCTCTGTCTGCATTAACAAAGACAACACACAGGTCTTTCCATCGTATGATTTTTTTGTGTGCAAATGAACTCAAGCTTACAATGTCAAATGTGATATAGCGAAGCACCTGAGTGAGTTGTGTGCGCAATTACGCAGGTACTTTCCCGAAACGTATGACACAAACAACTGGATTTGTTATCCCTTTCATGCCCTGCCTCCAATCCACTTTAGCGATGTCTGAACAAGAGAGCCGAAAATGCAACAAACTGTTCTGTGAAAATTTAATTTAAATCAGAAGCCACTGCCAGATTTCTGGATTGGGCTGCGCTCAGAGTATCCTGCCTTGGAAAATTGAGCTGTTAAGACACTGATGCCTTTTGCAACCATGACCTATTTGAGAGTGGATTCTCGGCCTTCACTAGCATGAAAACTAAATACAGGCAAAGACCGAGTGGAAAAGGATAATACTGAGACTCTCTCCAATACAACCCAACATCCCAGTTATGTGCATCCTTTCAAGCAACCCTCCTTATTAACCTGTGGTGAGTTATTCACAATTTTCGATTAACAAATATGGTTTTATATGTAAGATGGTTACATAAAGAGCAAAATGATTGATTATTATTACAGTTGAAGTGGGAAGTTTATATACACTTAGGTGGAGTCATTAAAACTTGTTTTTCAACCAATCCACTAACTTCTTGTTAACAAACTGTAGTTTGGCAAGTCGGTTAGGACATCTACTTTGTGCATGACACAAGTAATTTTCCAACAATTGTTTACAGACAGATTATTTCACTTATAATTCACTGTTTCACAATTCCAGTGAATCAGAAGTTTACATACACTAAGTTGACTGTGCCTTTAAACAACTTGGAAAATTCCAGAAAATGATGTCATGCGTTAGAAGCTTCTGATAGGCTAATTGACATCATTTGAGTCAATTGGAGGCGTACCTGTAGATGTATTTCAAGGCCTACTTCAAACCTAGCGCCTCTTTGCTTGACATCATTGGAAAATCAAAAGAAATCAGCCAAGACCTCAGAAAAAAATTGTAGACCTCCACAAGTCTGGTTCATCCTTGGGAGCAATTTCCAAATGCCTGAAGGTACCACGTTCATCTGCACAAACAATAGTACGCAAATATAAACACCATGGGACCACGCAGCCGTCATACCGCTCAGGAAGAGACGTGTTCTGTCTGCTAGAGATGAACGTACTTTGGTGCGAAAAGTGCAAATCAATCCCAGAACAGCAGCAAAAGGACCTTGTGAAGATGCGGAGGAAACAGGTACAAAAGTATTTATATCCACAGTAAAACGAGTCCTATATCGACAAAACCTGAAAGGCCGCTCATCAAGGAAGAAGCCACTGCTCCAAAACCACCATAAAAAAGCCAGACTACGGTTTGCAACTGCACATGGGGACAAAAGTCATACTTTTAGAGAAAATATCCTCTGGTGTGATGAAACAAAAAAGAACTGTTTGGCCATAATGACCATCATTATGTTTGGAGGGAAAAGGGGAGGCTTGCAAGCCGAACACCAACCCAACCGTGAAGCATGGGGGTGGCAGCATCATGTTGTGGGGGTGCTTTGCTGCAGGAGGGACTGCTGCACTTCACAAAATAGATGGCATCATGAGGGTGGAAAATTATGTGGATATATTGAAGCAACATTTCAAGACATCAGTCAGTAAGTTAAAGCTTGGTCGCAAATGGGTCTTCCAAATGGACAATGACCCCAAGCATACTTCCAAAGTTGTGGCAAAATGGCTTAAGGACAACAAAGCAAGGTATTGAAGTGGCTATCACAAAGCCCTGACCTCAATCCTATAGAAAATTTGTGGGCAGAACTGAAAAAGTGTGTGCGAGCAAGGAGGCCTAAAAACCTGACTCAGTTACACCAGCTCTGTCAGGAGGAATGGGCCAAAATTCACCCAACTTATTGTGGGAAGCTTGGGGAAGGCTACCCGAAACGTTTGACCCAAGTTACACAATTTAAAGGCAATGCTACCAAATACTAATTGAGTGTATGTAAACTTCTGACCCACTGGGAGTGATGAAAGAAATAAAAGCTGAAATAAATCATTCTCGTTACTATTATTCTGACATTTCACATTCTAAAAATAAAGTGGTGATCCTAACTGACCTAAGACAGGGAATTTGTACTAGGATTAAATGTCAGGAATTGTGAAAAACTGAGTTTAAATGTATTTGGCTAAGGTGTATGTAAACTTCTGACTTCAACTGTATTTGTGCCCTGGTCCTATAAGAGCTCTTTGTCACTTCCCACGAGCCGAGTTGTGACAAAAACTCACACTCATTATTATGTTTAATAAATGTACCGTATAGTGTGTGGCAGGCTTACAATGATGGCAAAAAAACAACATTTGACCCTGGTGCTAAAAGGGGTATGCAGCTGGAGGTTGAATGTTTTAAGGGGTACGGGACTATAAAAAGTTAAGTAACCACTGGTGTAAGGAAACCAATGTGTCCTTTTGTAATTATCCCTGGCCAAGTCGGACCAATTTAAATCCATCCTTAGGGGTCGTAGATAGGCCTTTGAGTCATCACTCTTGCTATGATGAGGATTATTTACCAATTCCATTGATGCCATGAACATTACATTTTCTATTACTGAAGAACCACAGAGGAAGCAGTAATGGAACAGTAATAACAGTGTTGTTCTTGCATGTTATCTTACATCTGGAGTGACTTTGCGCAGCGCCCACACAGAGTGTATGCACTGCACGGTGTCGTATGTCATGACTATGGAGGGCTCGCAGTTGGAGAAGACGATTTTCATGGTGCTGTCAGAGACGTACTGCACACGTGCAGCCTCGAACAGACCTGCCAGAGACACAGGAGATGAGCAATTAACAAGCCATAATGGGGCCAGCAATTAAGGTACCGGTAGTCAGCTAACAGGGCAGCCAAGGAGTGCAAGAGGGCCAACAATATGCTGGCTCCAACATTCATGTTTCAACATCCATTATAGTTTATTTGTATGGTGGTTTCCGCCGTGCTCTTTGTAAACACAATGTCAAACAAATTGTGACAATTTCTATGTATGCGTGTTTGAGAGTCTCACCTGTAGGCCTGCACACCACTGGGGCAATCTCATCCAGAGGGTGCAGCATGCTGAATACTGTGGGAAGAGGTTCCCTGATAACAGAGAAACAAACAGTGGTATGTTCAAAACAAACTACTGACACACTAGCATGAACCAAAATATATCAGAAACAGCAGGGTGTGTGCATTACAGGTTTCTGCTGTGTACCTGGGAGGACTCTGAGAAGCATCGGGTGCAGAGTTTTTGCGTTCTAACAGCAGACCAAACTTAGTAGGCCACAGATTAGAGACCTGTAAAAGGCGAGAGTCACAGAACTTAATTTCATGAAATTCTATCAAGGTGATGTTGGAGAAAAATTTGATAAACATGATTTGTCAACACTTGAATGGCTCACTAAAGAAACAGGCAGTTTGCATTTTCATAGTATCTCGTGGGAAAAGAGACATGTCCCTATTTACAGTAGAATAATGGTGGAGTCTGACGGCAGCTAGTGAGTCATGTCTTATCAAATACAACTGAACCGATTAAAAAATGTATTTAAAAAAAAAATGCATCCACCAATACAAATCTGGTCTGTAAATGTGGACCCAATCAACATCAGCTAAATTAGCTCCCAAGAAAGCAACGTAATCTACCCTGCATGTCACAACGTAGACTTACGCAATGTTTTCCCCGCAAATCACCAGGAAAACAAAACCAAATTCAAATCATATCAAGTGGACTTCGATGTGAAAAAGAATCACACATAAATGCAGAGGCAGTTAATTGCATGATGGTTTTTTTCATTGTAATCTGAAGCCTCTTGTCAGCTGTCAGTGAGCCAAATCCCCCATTACCATTAGTTAAAAAGACAATGGACTGGTCCTGGAGAATATCAATAACTGTGTAAACAACAATAATTACTGTCCATATCTGCTAGTTCTCCTTAAGGGATTCTAACGAGGAAATTAAAACAGCCAGGACTAGGAGACATATTTTACAAAATGTACAAATAAGGATTTATCTAACAAATGTTCAAAGTAAATCACATTTCATCACAAGTAGTACATCACCAAATTCAACATGTAATGAACACCATGAAACGTCAAATGACAGATCATCCAGCGATGATAGCACACATTTTAGACAATGTAACAGCATACCAATCAGTGATGAGGAACTCACCTGAAAGGGTAGAGGGGAGATAAAGTCCTTCCCTGTCACACTGTGCACATTCACACAGCTGCTCTGGACAATACACACTGTCTGTTCCAAAATCTCCTGCTCTGGAGTACAATAGAGCAAATTAAAACCTCTTCACAATATAACTGAGATATTAAAAAAAATATATATATATATATTTTAAATATACAGTACAAGTCAAAAGTTTGGACACACCTACTCATTCAAGAGCCCAGCAGAAGACCCAGAGCTACTTCTGCTGCAGAGGATAAATTCATTCGAGTTACCAGACTCAGAAATTGCAGCCCAAATAAATGCTTCACAGAGTTGAAGTAAGAGACACATCCCAACACCAACTGCAGAGGGGACTGCGTGAATCAGGCCTTCATGGTCCAATTGCTGCAAAGAAGCCACTACTAAAGGACACCAATAAGAAAAAGAGACTTGCTTGGGCCAAGAAACACGAGCAATGGACATTAGACCGGTGGAAATCTGTCCTTTGGTCTGATGAGGCCAAATTATAGATTTTATGAGACGCAGAGTAGGTTAACGGATAATCTCTGCATGTGTGGTTTCCACCGAGGCTGTGTAAGGGCTATTTCACCAAGAAGGAGAGTAATGCATCAGATTACCTGGCCTCCACAATCACCCGACCTCAACCCAATTAAGATGGTTTGGGATGAATTGGACCGCAGAGTGAAGGAAAAGCAGCCAACAAGTGCTTATCATATGTGGGAAATCCTTCAAGACTGTTGGAAAAGCATTCCAGGTGAAGCTGGTTGAGTGTGCAAAGCTGTCATCAAGGCAAAGTGTGGCTACTTTGAAAAATCTCAAATATATTTTGATTTGTTTCACACTTTTTGGGTTACTACATGATTCCATGTGTTATTTTGATGTCTTCACTATTATTATACAATGTAGAAAATAGTCGATATAAAGAAACGCCATTGAATGAGTAGGTGTGTCCAAAATTTTGACTGGTACTGTACATCAATGAGCTCTAGAATTTAATGTAAATAAATTGTGACGATGAGGATGTGGCATCGGCCTACTTACCATCTTTCTTATTTTGTGGAATACCAAAGTTACACCATAATGCCTGAAAAGGGAGGGAGAGAGATATTATTGGATATACATCCTGAAAAAAAAGTATTTATTGATAAGCTGACTAAAATCTTAATGTTGACGATGACAACAGACATGCCATATAATGTACACACAGAGTATGTAGGTATGCATGTATGTTTAATATGACATGTTTAGTTTGATCTGGTGATTTTGATTACCTGTTGTACTGGACTGTCCACGGTAAAAGCTTTGTAGACATGGGAGGCTTGACTCTTGCTCCCTTTGCTCCATATGACCATGTTTCCTGCTGCATAGAGCTCCTCATCATACTCCATCTCATCACTGTCCACACTGGAACCCTTTCTCAGCAACCAGCATTCCTGCAAACAGACACACAATAGTGAAAACAATCTCCTTACTCGGCTTATGTATCAAACAGAACCAGCACACAATAGAAAGCGCTTTAAAGAAAAGTATGCACCTGAAACCATAAGCCGAGGAAGGAGATCTTATTTGAACCAAAGCAAGGAAGCTATCTGGCAAACATGTTATTTATCCTAGATATAGCTATACATATTTATCAGTAGCACCCTGTAAATGTGAGAGAAGATGACCAAGAGTTTCCCCCCAGTCTTACCCTCTTCTTCTCCTGTAGAGTGACCTCCTGGAGAGAGCCCACCAGACCGGCTGCTCCATCTGAGGACCAGAGCTCAGAGGCTGGCTGCAACTGCCGGAGCTGCAGGTTCACAGCGTTTGGGTGGTTCTTGCAGTGCTCACGGCCAAACGGGCCAAACGACTGCAATTCCCCTGCGGCTATCATTGTGGCTCTCTCTTCATAGACGTTCGACATGAGTTCCAGATATCAGCATTATTTCTGAGCGAGAGACAGAGAGAGATAGTGTATGTTACAGCATGAAGTCAAATACATTATAAACATCTGACAGTACATCACTTAGCGATATCCTGTTACACTTCACCTGTAGAATGCTGTGAAATACTTCGAAAATCCAATGAGACCAGTGATGAGGCAGAGTGTTCACCAGACTGAAGGGATGCTCAGGTCTGGAAACTTGAGTGAATTGACATGACAACATGTTGGTCAGAGTCAATAAGTTATACTAACGTTAGTTGGGCAGCTCATTGTGAATTGTTTATTTTGGTAGCCAACTCAACTGCTAACTTAGATAGAACATGCTCAACGGAAGACACGTAGCTAACTATAACAACTTACTAATTATAGCTAGATAACTATTAAAATACTACAGCTAGCAATAGCCTTAAAGATATAGTAATTATAATAATAATATAATAATTGTAGCTAGCTACTGTCCGTGGTCATCATTATTTTTGTTGTATCATGACTTAAGCTAACTAGCTAGCAAGCAATTGGCTTGAAGCTAGGCCAGCCGGTTAACTATTTCAGTAGCAAAACGTTCAGCATGAAAGACTCACGTTATAACAGATTGCTAATATTAGCTGGACACATTGCGTAAACTTCAAGTACACATATAAATAACGTTGAGTGTCGCATCTTTGTGTCTGGCTAACTAGCTAGCAACCATGTTTAGATTAGCATACTGTCATACATGCAGTGTCTAGCTGGCTAGCTAACGTTAGCTAGCTAGCATGCTACCGTGGCACAGGCGCGAACCTGATAATAAGGAATAGTCTGGCTCTTGTCTTGGAGTCCTTGTCTTTTCTTTATATGACTCTTCCTGGAGTACCACTTAGTCAGTATTGTCAACATAAAAACACCTTAAAGCAACACATAAAATAAGAATATAGCTAGCTACATCAGTTTTTCAAATGTGCGCGGACATCTTGCTGTCCCGAGATTCTTCTCCTCACTTTATCAACCAATCAAGTACGAAGGAGGAAAGTGACGTGTCAAGTGGTTATATTTCCATATTTATATTTTCAGCAATAGATACATTGTAGCCAGAGAGAATGTACAAAGTAAATTAAGTCTGTTTGACTATGGAACATACACTATATATACAAAAGTATGTGGACACCCCTTCAAATGAGTGGATTCGGCTATTTCAGCCACACCCGTTGCTGACAGGCATATAAAATCGAGCACACAGCCATGCAATCTCCATAGACAAACATTGGTAGTAGAATGGCCTTACTGAAGAGCTAACTGACTTTCAACGTGACACCATCATAGGAGGCCACCTTTTATTTTATTTATTTACCCTTTATTTAAATTTTTGCCTTAAATGACATACCCAAATTTAACTGCCTGTAGCTCAAATCCAGAAGCAAAGATATGCGTACTCTTGATACCATTTGAAAGGAAACACTGAAGTTTGTGGAAATGTGAAATTAATGTAGGAGAATATAACACATTATATCTCGTAAAAGATAATACAAAGAAAAAAACATGCGTTTTTTTGTACCATCATCTTTGAAACGCAAGAGAAAGGCCATAATGTATTATTCCAGCACAGGAGAAATTTAGATTTTGCACACTAGATGACAGCAGTGTATGTGCAAAGTTTTAGACTGATCCAATGAACCATTGCATACATGTTCAAAATGTTGTATCAAGATTGCCCAAATGTGCCTAATTGGTTTGTTAATACATAATTGTGCACTCTCCTCAAACAATATCATGGTATTATTTCACTGTAATAGCTACTGTAAATTGTACAGTGCAGTTAGATTAACAAGAATTTAAGCTTTCTCCCCATATCAGATTTGTCTATGTCCTGGGATTTTTTTTTTTTTACTTACAACCTCATGCTAATCACATTAGCCTACGTTAGCTCAACTATCTGGCGGGGGGACACCGATCCCGTAGAGATTTTAATATAGGCCATGCCCAAATTCTTATATTTGTCTCCATTATTTTACATTGTGATTGATGTTCACAAATGCAGGTGACATAGGGACTAGAGACGGATGTGCCTGATCAATATGAGTTTAATAGAAAGATTTAGTAAGCTATTCCTTCCCACAGTGTGCCTGCTAAACTAGGTAGACCTCGCTGCCAATAATCCTGTTTGTCCCGAGGTACATCACAAAAGAGTGTGCCTCCACACCTGTTATTGATTTTTCATACAGTGCATTCGGAAAGTATTCACACCTTTGACTTTTTCCACATTTTGTTATGTTACAGACTTATTCTAAAATGTATTAAATCGTTTCTTTCGTCATCAATGTACACATAATACCCCATAATAACAAAGCATAAACAGGTGTTTAGAATTTTTTGCAAATGTATAAAAAATGTAAAACCGAAAATATCACATTTACATAAGTATTTGTTGAAGCACCTTTGGCAGCGATTACAGCCTCGAGTCCAATCCTGCGTTGTATTGGCTGTGTGCTTAGGGTCGTTGTCCTGTTGGAAAGTGAACCTTCGCCCCAGTCTGAGGTCCTGAGCGCTATGTAGAAGGTTTTCATCAAGAATCTCTCTCTGTACATTGCTCAGTTCATCTTTGCCTCGATCCTGACTAGTCTCCCAGTCCCAGCCGCTGAAATCCCCACAGCATGATGCCGCCACCACCATGCTTCACCGTAGGGATGGTGCCAGGTTTCCTCCAGACGTGACGCTTGACATTCAGGTCAAAGAGTTCAATCTTGGTTTCATAAGACCAGAGAATCTTGCTTCTCATGGTCTGAGAGTCTTTAGGTGCCTTTTGGCAAGAGGGCTGTTGTGTATTTTACTGAGGTGTGGCTTCTGTCTGGCCACTCTACCATAAAGGCCTGATTGGTGGAGTGCTGCAGAGATGGTTGTCCTGGAAGGTCCACAGAGGAACTCAAGAGCTCTGTCAGAGTGACCAATGGGTTCTTGGTCACCTCCCTGACCAAGGCCCTTCTCCCCCGATTGCTCAGTTTGGCCAGGCGACCAGCTCTAGGAAGGGTCTTGGTAGTTCCAAACTTCTTACATTTAAAAATGATGGAGGCCACTGTGTTCTTGTGGACCTTCAATGCTGCAAAATATTTTTTTTACCCTTCCACAGATCTTTGCCTCGACCCAATCCTGTCTCAGAGCTCTACGGACAATTCCTTCGACCTCATGGCTTGGTTTTTGCTCTGACATGCACTGCCAACTGTGGAACCTTAAATAGACAGGTGTGTGCCTTTCCAAATCAAGTCCAATCCATTGAATTTACCACAGGTGGACTCCAATCAATTTGCAGAAGCATCTCAAGGATGATCAATGGAAACAGGATACACCTGAGCTCAATGTCTAGTCTCATAGCAAATGGTATGAATACTTAAGTAAATAAGGTATTTCTGTTTTTTGTCATTATGGGGTATTGTGTGTAGAATGATGACAAAATGTGGGAAAAGGGAAGGGGTCTGAATACTTTCCGAATGCACTATATACAGTGTAGATGATATCCAGAGAGCCAACTCCTCAGAGAGTTAAATTCACTATTTATCTTGTTAGTATTGAAGGAAATGTAAAGCATGGCTCTACCTCTGAGAGCAGAGCAGAGAGGCAAAGCTGTAATGTGATTGGATCTGATGACTGGTGATCTCAGGAGTGTTGTAGGGTGGTTTGTGGCTTTGATTACTGGACTAATGAAGCACTGAGACCATTACTGGTCATAATGTTTTCCATATGGCTTGAGACACAAATGTATTTACAGAATTAGTTGGGATGCAATGAAGAAGAACTTTGCTTAATTGATCCATTGCATAGATTTCAGCCTAAAACAGGACAATGATAACAGGTCCCCCATGGGAATGAAATGTGGATTTTGTTCTTTAAATAAAACTAAGTACACGGTTTAGAACATACCAATGATCTATGTTTGTAAATGTTCAATTTCCATGTTCAACTTGCCCTTGGTTTGCCAGCAAAACGGAAGATGATATGTATCAATCATGGTCTTCAATCTGAGGAAAGTCCTCTCCCTCAGTCTTGATTTATTGGACCTAGTTTTGCCATATAATTTCCTCTATTTGGGATCCATTACTCAGAAGATCCAGGTGGACCTTTACCCTGGTGAAGGAACCCATAAATGGGAATAAAGTAATCCACTGGGTAGTGAGTTCCTCAGGCAAACTATGTAAAACTGACTCACCATGAGGGCGTGGCTGTCTGTCATATTAGACCCTGGCCCGTAAATCAGTCTGTCAGTGCCAATTTGGCAACAAACACATTTCCATTATTCAGCGGCTAGATAATCTAAACCACAATAGGCTCTAACAAGCTGTGGCATTCCCCAGCATCCGACTCATAGCCAGGTGTTTTCTGTTGTGTGTTCTGTCCATTAGGTATTGGAGCATGACGAAGGATCAATTTATAGCTCACGTAATGTATTATCCATATTCATGTGACGTGATGCTGACATTATTGCTGGATGACTGGATGTCTGTGCATCATAACACCAAAGGTATGGTTTCAGCAACGCAGTAGTTTATGAGGATCTATAACTGGCTCATCCAATGGAACTTGCAAATTCTGCACATTCCAAAAAAATAATGCATGTGTTTCCTGTATGACAGGGTCCTTTCCAGACTCATCCAGAAATCATCACTGTCAATTAAATGAGCATGTTTCCCAGTCCTTTGTCCGTAATCTACTTGATGTTTGGCATGATTACATTACAATTGTGATTAGGCTTCCAGAGGCTGCTGGTTGAGATAGGACTACAGCCACCCATTCTTGAATATATGAGATGCATTCAACAATGTCACCCAGTCTTGAAGACATGAGATGCAAACATAGGACCCAACACTGAGAATCAGTACAGCTAAACTAGAGTCCAACGCTGATACTGAATCCAGATGCCGAAGTACAACACTGTGGCTCAAACCTGAAGCATATCACTAAAATTAACCCGCAAAACCATTATGAGTTATAAAAACACATTTGTCAGTACTTGAGCCTTGAGAGATATACATGATTGATCTATTTTCCCATGGAACCACCAACATTCCAGCACAACAGCCATACATACGGTCTTTCATCTACCAGACTACAAATAAGATCACAAAATCTATAGTATTAATTCCCTCTGGGATAAACTCTGTTCAATACACTCTCTCCAATCAGAACATCTGTGCACATCTTTACTTAGTTCAACCTAATGAGGGGATGATGGGATTTGTATGTGATTGGTTCTTGTGTAATGGAAGTGTGCAAAGTTATTGCATGAGAGTATCTGACATCTGTGTCAACTGAGCCTTTTATCTGCATTGTGTAAAGGAATGTCAATGTTTAATGTCGTTATATTGGGAGAGACAATGTGGTTAGGAGGAGAGTGTGGTTAGGAGGAGAGAGTGATATAGATTAGAAAGATGATGAGATGAGAAAGGTGGAGAGAGGTGGTAGAAGAGGAGAAAGGGAAGGAGATGTAGGTGCTGAAACTGATAAAGACTATTCATGGTTTCAAGAATTGTTTTTTTCTTCGTGGCTATCATGCAGACACTGTACAACCACTCAGAGGGAGTTATAGTCCAAGATATCACAAAATGACATAAACCAATTTCAAGTTATGTACCGGAAATACAATCTGGGGAGATGGAAATAGCCACTGTGTCCACATTGTGTATAACATTATATTTACTTTGCTTACCAAATGTTAAAAGGTATTTTTACTGTTTATGTATCTTAGTGCTTTGTTTCCCCCTATTCATTACTATTAGGCCTATACCATTTCAAATGTGTATAATATAAGATGAGTCAACCCCCATGATATGAAATAAGGAATTATTGTATGAGCAAAACCTAATTTTACCATAAGGTTGATTTGAATGAACATGCCAACAAGCCAATGACGAATGCATCACTCCCAATGGGACTTATATGACGTATCAACCCTGATCAAATCTGATTGCCTTCCTGCTTGATGAAAAGTATTCAGATGTATAAAACGAGGGAAGGGTTGAAGGTATAGTAAGAGACGCTGACCAGCGAAGAAGCAACTGAGGTACTGAACAGTGTTCCGTGACTTCTCTAGGAGATACAAACACAAAGTATTCCAGGACCTTGGACAGCACCCGGTACCCAAGAGGAACAGCAGATCATTTACTAAAGAAAATGTAAGACTTTTTCAAATGATGCTATTGGTTTTTGATAATTATGATATTTGTTAGATATTCTTTTCAGTTAGGCTTCACATCACATTCTATATTCTAAAGTTTTTGTCATTGTATCCATCTTCCAGCAAATAAATAACTGTAAATAGTTATTGATTCCAAATATAAGAATTATTTTTGATTGGCATTAGCATTTGATCACATAAACAAATGTTCATACAATAGTTGAAAACAAGTCCTCACCAATTGGATACGTGCGCAACTGCACATTTGTCTTCATTTTCAACGTTTTTGTTTTCTGGTGTCACTGGGTAGCACAATTGGCGAACTTGAATCTTGTGGTTTGCGCATCTGGTTTACTCTTATTCCTTAAAAATATACAATAGAAAGTGTTGATAAACTTGTTTTTCTGTGCATAACGTGGTACCGAATGACGAAACAATAGTTTTAAGAATTCCCTCTCGTTTTCATATTGACCATAAGAATGTAGGCTATCTGAAAGAAACATTATTGAATGAAACCCATATCTCTTTTTACAGGTATAAAGCGATGTTACAAAGGAACGGCTCCCAGCTCCTTTTCCTAATAGCCCTGTGCAGTGTGTTATATTCCCGGACTCAGTGTTTGCCATATGCATCTATGAGGTAGGAATAATACCACTATTACTCATTTAAAAATGTATTGTTTTTGTGCATGAGGACATAAAGGTTTAAAAGAGCATCATTAGTTACTTTTGCCAAAGAGTTCAAGAACTGCAACGATGTACTAACTTTTTCTATTATAGGCTATCGGCCAATAACTTTATGTGTACCAATAGGAATTTATATCATCATGGACAAATACATTATAGGCTATAGTGTTAACGTGTTTTAACTTATTCTAAATCTGGGTTAATCCATAAACAAGATAGTCAACAATTAATTCGTCGACTATATCCTAGAACAATAGTACTTTCTAACAATAACATTTAAGTCTTGAGAAATGTTATGTAATTGTTTTCCACAGGCTACTTTCATATACGTGAATATTGATTGTGTTCTCTGGATGATTAAGAAAGTGATGAATAATCAGTGGAACGTGGTCATTTCTTCCAATGGAATATTGAATGTCAGGATACAAAAAATGTCTGCCTCGTGACTTAATGTCGTTTTGGTATTGTCTAAGAGTAATCGACATAGGCCCATATTTGTTTTACCCCAATATTAGCCTATTGAAACGCTCCGCCCATAAATGACTCCTAAACCACCTTTTCAGATTTATGCTAGACAGTGTGACTAATAACTGTTTTAATCTGTTGGCAGACCGACGAGACACGCAGACGGTCTCTTTACAAGTGGATACAGCAAACTTCTTGGACAGCTATCGGCGCGGCGGTACCTGGAATCCTTGATTGGAAAGCGAGTCAGGTAGACTGTAGTTTATGCGAGTCAGGTAGACTGTAGTTTATGCTTTTCCTTCAGATTAGCGCGCAGAGTTTAATGCCCCTATTAAACTCGAATTCAAAGTATTTTAACAGTATGATAATATTGATATCAACATATTTTCAGGGACATTCAGGTTTATTGAAAACATTTAGAGTCAGGAATCATGACAGAAATATATATTCCACAAAATGTTCTTCCGGTATGCCTATTTTGGGATTTTAGTCTCATTGAAAAAAAATTGAAATATCCTTAAAAAAGTTGTATTAGCATATCTGCCTTGAAAACGGTTAATAATCTCAATTGTTGTAATTGTATTATATTTGTCATCACAATTGTGATTTACTTCTGGTTTAAAAACCCCTATTTATTGGATAAGTTCAGTAAAAGCCAAAACAGGTTAGCAAATGTCTCAAAAATGATGGACTAAAATGTGTTATGGTTAATTTGTCACAGTGATGATATGATGGAGGACCAGGTACCAGTGAAGCGCCACTCAGATGCCATTTTCACAGACAACTACAGTCGCTTCCGCAAACAGATGGCTGTGAAGAAATACCTGAACTCAGTTCTGACGGGAAAGAGAAGGTGGGAACAAGTACAGAGCACAATAATGTATTGTGTGTTTGCCAGTGTGCATGCATGTGTATGTCCGAATGTGCATTTTTGCAGTGTGCCTCCACAGTGTGAGGAAAGTCAAATGTACCCTTCTTGTCTTTTCAGTCAAGAAGACCCTCCCATGCAAGAAGAATCCAGAAGTGAGCCCTCATTTCTTGAGAGCTATGATGACGTCGATGTAGATCACCTTCTCAATAACTTCCAATTGGTAGGTTCAGTCTCTCTCCTCCTCCTTCTCCATTCACTTTCACTCCACTCTCATTTATAAGTTTAGTTGAACGCCATATCAATTGGGTTGTTACTGTGGTGGTCATTGCATAGAGAGGGTATGGAACACAGTGTGGTCGCACTGCTACGCATACAGACAGCAAGACCTGACATCTGTATAGTGGAGTTGTAGTGGGACAAACGTAGCTGCATTTACAGTACATTGTACTGCTAAGAACATACTGTATAGCCATAGGGCTACTTTCATTTTACTACAGGAGCTCAGCTATTGAAAATGTATGGGCAATAGAGTATGATGTTTCTACTAAATGAATGCCCTTATCACGTCTTCTCATACCATGATTTGAAACTCTGTTGAATGTACTTGTGATTCTCTCACTATTCTGATCAATAATCAATTATCTGCACCTTTCTCTTCCTCCCTCTCTCCCTCACTCTTTCCCTCTGCTCCAACTGTCTTTTTCAGCCACTCTGAGGAAGACCCACTGGTGCGATTACCTCAATCCATCAACCTCATCGATTTGCCATCCAAAACAATATTTAAGTTCTTCAACAATGGACATGTTTCAAAGTCAAGTGTGGTTATCTCTACAGTATAAAGGAAATGTTTACATTGTATACAAGATATACTAAAACTACAAATATTGGTCTGAAGATGTAGGCCACAGTAAATACTATATACGTCCACCTGGGATCAGATAGATTTGCTTTGACCAGGACTGTAAATGGTAGTTCAATAAATGCATTCCTAAAACAAACTTTATATTGGTATAAAGTATAATCAGCTCCTACAGTAGAGGACCACATTTAGAGCGACACTGATGCATATAATCACTTCATATCCATGTGGAACAACGCTATACCTTGTGCATAAACTTACCTAGAGCATTTAGTTATGTAAAACCGTGCATCCAAATAAAAGATGTCCATTTATTTTTCAAAGCTGAGTAATTTTGTAAGTCAATATTGATGTTGATTATTTCTTTTCATGTGAAAAAGTATTGCACAAAAGGACAAATTACACCACAAACTTCTAGTTGCACTCAACATGTGCTTTGATGACCTGCTCACCTGAATGAAGATGGTAAACAAAGAATACTACATTTGATTTCATTTCATATCAACTTCATACCATTTGAAATGACATGATCAGTTTCATGACAATACAAATGCTAAATTAGCATGTTATTGGCTATCAGATCAAATGATCAAAACATAGAGAAGGACTTGAATGTAACTACCTTCTGTCTCAATTAAGGTTGGCACGGATCTTAACTTTTTTCATTATTCACTTCAAAGACATGAGACAAAGAATAGCATAACAGATACACATTTACATAGATTTATTTCAACAGACATAGATAAATCATAGGCTGTCTTCTAATCATCAAAATTATTAGAGGACTGTGAGAAAGATTGTTTCCACAAAGCGAGAATTATTGTTCCATTTTTTAAACGAATGTAACTTCGAATATATTCAGTGAATAAAATGACATAGGCTATACTTGTGCAATTGTTTTTATGTGTGATTCTTCTTGCCATTATAGAAGGATTCAATTGGCATAATGAATAACAAAGAATAGCCTTGGATTTTACATCTACATTTAGCTTTTTGCTAGAGAAATGTATAAATATATATATATAAAAATAGGGACCTGAACAGACATGACATTTGTGTACACCTCTAATCTCACCTCTATAAGTATAATCTCAATCACAATGAACATATCCAATTTGCATTATGAAGCATTGACATATTATGATAGTTATTTTAAAATATATTTTGGTCGTTATTTACAGTTACATAGTAAGCATATTGATCAAGGTAAAATTGTTTTGCAATATGCATTGGCCTCAGCATGTATACAGTGTAGGCTACATATGGTGTGGTAGTGTGTCTATCTCACTGTATGTTAACCTGTGTACAATCACTATCGTAATCCGTGCCAGCCGCCAGGGCTATTTTGATGGCCTCCTCGGCCTCCTAACAAGCTAAGTGTAACCATGGGAGTGAAAAGGACTGTAAACAATCCATGTCATTGACTATAATGTATTATAAACTGGGTGGTTCGAGCCCTGAATGCTGATTGGCTGACAGCCATGGTATATCAGACCGTATACCATGAGTATGACAAAACATTTATTTTTACTGCTCTAATTACGTTGTTAACCATTTTATAATAACAATAAGGTACCTCGGGGGTTTGTGGTATATGGCCAATATACCACAGCTAAGGGCTGTACCAGGCACTCCGCGTTGCGTCGTGCTTAAGAACATCCCTTAGCCGTGGTATATTGGCCATATACCACATCCCTTCGTGCCTTATTGCTTAATTGTACAATGCTTAGTTCACTGTATAGTTTCTGGCATGGTATGAGACCTACTATCCTACCTCTTTGAATAGAATGTGCTTTCTTCATCGACAAGTAAAAAAGTGTTCACTAACCCTCTTACATGGTGATGTTAAATTCTTAACTCATATGAACAAAAAACACAATCACATTTACTACATTATTTTGGGATGAATACTCACTATGTTAGAATCATCGAAGCCAGTGTGAAAACGTGCCACAAAAGTCATGACTCAGTGTGTTTACAAGTATCGAAATGGCACAGGATATTTGACTCATAAATGTCATAAGCAATACGCTGGGAGGGGGGAGGGGGGTCAAAATTAAATGACATTATTAGCAGGGACTTATGTGGGATCTAAAATGAGAAAATACATTCAAATCACTGTCAAGTTGCATTTATGTCAAAGCTTTTAATTACCAGGAAACAACAATTCCAACAGTATGTACAGGGATCCACATATTGTAGATATGGAAAACAATCACATGATGATTCCTTTGACCAACACATTATCAAAACTATCCTCTCACCACATTGCTGTGGTAACCATGCACCTGTTTCAAGCACAATTTGACATTACCTATCTTTGTGATTATTAAATGTCCTTATAAATCAAATACAGCAGTGCTGTGCACTGGTTGGTTTTGTTTTCCATCATCTTTCAGTATCACCAACAACCATGTTCTCTGAAGGCAGGGCAAACAAAAACACTTTACACTGATAAAGTTTCTTCTGGGCTCCATGCATCTCAATTTGTCACATCATATTCCCATCGTTACGGTGCTTGGGGTTAAGCAAAACTCCATGGCGGTGACTAAGGACAGCAAACAAAGACACAAACATTTCCAGTTGAATAGGGTGGTCAACCTTAGGGCCCTATTCAATCAATCCCCAATAAGTAAAATAATGTGTGTGTGTGTGTGTGTGTGTGTGTGTGTGTGTGTGTGTGTGTGTGTGTGTGTGTGTGTGTGTGTGTGTGCGTGTCTGCACCAGAGGAGGCTGGTGAGGGAAGGACGGGTCATAATAATGAATGGAGTGGTGTAAATTGAACGGTATCAAACACATGGAAACCATGTGTTTTATGTGTTTGAGATCATTTAATTTATTCCGTTCCAGCCATTACTATGAACCCCATCCTCCCCATTTAAAGTGTCACCAGCCACCACTGGCCTGTGCATATGTGTGTTTTTGTGTCCACTCCCCAGTGTAAAGCGAATGATATGTCATTATTCTCTGCCTTGTGGAGGCCAGACTCATTAACTCTCATTACTGTTGATCTTAATGGCCCCTGCAGGCCCCCTGGGTGTAAAAATAGAGAGGCTCAAGCACGGTCAGGTCCAGCATTTTTACTCTGAGCTCTAACTGACTGCTCTCACGGGCTCCGGGCAGTAATTGGAACACTACCAGTAAAGCGACCCATCCTTACAGATATGGACAAATGGACAGTGTGTGTGTATGCCCCTGCGTTTACAGTATGTACCTATGCCTTTCCACCCAGCCCTCCAACCACACTTCTTTCTCAATGTGGGAAAACAAATATTCAGTCGCAATGTGACTGGCATCCTGATAAGTGTACCCTTCTAATGCTCTCAACATATCTTGGTAATTACTTAGTTGAGTGTTGGGCCACTCTTCCTAGACCAGTTTTACACTCTAATGATACGGTCAGTGTGTGGTGATTCAGTCTTGACTCAGGGGATCAGAGTGTTTGGGGGGGGGGGTTGCTGATTTCAAGGGGGGATAGTACTTCTTCCTGGCCACCCCACTCCCTGTTTCTTGCCCAGCGGTGTTGCCACATAATGTTTGTGACAGCGTGTAACGGGATCGACCTTTGGCTGTGTGACATATGGCCGGGCGACAGGTGCCGGTCACTCCTTATCAGTGTCACATCGTCCAAAGCTCCATCATACACCAACCTGCGGGTTGTGTCTGTACATGCGCATCAACCACTGTGTGTGATTAATGATGTGTGCTTTTCACCATCACATTCTGAGACATATGAGGTTGAGAGAGAAGCAGAGAATAGAGAAAGGTAGCTAAATGGTTGCCTAGATGAGAGGCGTTGTACAAAACAAATTCATCAGCAATTGGATCATCTCTAAACAGAGTATGAAAGCACAGAGTTTGATGAAAGCCAATGACGTGATCACAGCGTTTCTAAACCCAAAGGTGCAACACCGCAAGACCTCTGGGAACGCTGCGATGGGGTTTGAGAAGTCAATGAGAGAGTGAAAGGTTCTTCCTTAGTTGTTAATTTTCTCAAAATCTGAAGGCACAACCTAGATTCGAGACAACATCTTAAGTAGTTGAACATGTTATTACTCCAACCTCGCGAAAGTGACAAACTGACACGTTTTCATTTTCATAAAAATGACCTTATATTGAAGGAGTGGCTTTTGGCACGAGATGAACGTTAGACCCGATGACGTGTTTCTACATCTTGATTTTAGCTAGCCAACGCCATGACATCGCCTACAAGTGTGATAAGGGATTTCCTCTCGTCATACTGTACTGTCTTGTTCTTCTGCGTTGGGGCTTTATGGCAGTGTGAGAACCAGTATTAGGTTTATTGCCGCCACCTACCGGGTTGGAGTGTGATGAGACTATGGAGGTGTTCTTAGATTCTGCACTAGCCTACATGACTGGAGGAAGGAAATGACTGCTAAATGGATTACAGTCTGTTCTGGCCGGGTTTTCAGTAAATTGGAGAGGGTGAAGCTTATTCCCAGGGATGTGATTGTTCTTCTGAGTGTTTGCCTATGATGTTCATAAGTTTGACAATGAAGGAGGAAGTGATCTGTAGTTTCTGCTGCTGTTTTCCTATCTTTAGTGAGAGATTGAGGCGATTGTGTTCTATTCGCAGATCACAGCCGGTTGTGACACAGCCTGGGATCGAACCCGGGTCTGTAGTGATACCTTAGACAGCTGCACCACTTGGGAGGCCCTTCGCAGGTACTGTATTTAATGTGACTCATGATTTGTTTAGGCCGGCTCTGGCACAACCCATCAGTTTCTGTGACCAATCAGAAGGGTCAGTGTTCACTACAAGACGTTGGGGAGGAAAGGAGATTCAGAAACACTAATGACGTGGCGTTTGGCTGGAGCAATATGGATGGGCTGTCAGGCTAGCGAAATTACCCAAACAGCCAGCCTTACCCCAATGTTCTAGTAGAGTGGAAGATCTGTCGATCACAATGCCCCCTCAGTCACACTACAGAGGAACATGTTCAGAATTCCTCTGGCTCATGAAACCGTCATTCAGGCTAATTGTATAGGCTGTTGTCTCTGGGCGCTGGGTTCCAGACTGTCAAACTGCTCTATAAGGCCATGGCAAACCTGAAGGTCAGGACACACACATCATACACTACATGGCCAAACGTATGTGGAAACATGCTCGTCGAACATCTCATTCCAAAATCATGGGCATTCATATATTTCCTTTCACCTTTATTTAACCAGGTAGACTAGTTGAGAACAAGTTCTCATTTACAACTGCGACCTGGTCAAGATAAAGCAAAGCAGTTCGACACATATAGCAACACAGAGTTACACATGGAATAAACAAACATACAGTCAATAATACAGTAGGAAAAAAGTATATATACAGTGTGTGAAAATGAGGTAAGATAAGGGAGGTAAGGCAATAAAATAGGCCATAATGGCGAGGTAATTACGATATAGCAATTAAACACTGGAGCCAGTGGGTTTGGCGATGAGTATGAAGCGAGGGCCAGCCAACGAGAGTGTACAGGTCGCAGTGGTGGGTAGTAATATGGGGCTTTGGTGACAAAACGGACGGCACTGTGATAGACTGCATCCAATTTGTTGAGTAGAGGGTTGGAGGCTATTTTGTAAATGACATCGCCGAAGTCGATTATCGGTAGGATAGTCAGTTTTACGAGGGTATGTTTGGCAGCATGAGTGAAGGATGCTTTGTTGCGAAATAGGAAGCCGAGTCTAGATTTAATTTTGGATTGGAGATGCTTATTGTGGGTCTAGAAGGAGAGTTTACAGTCTAACCAGACACCTAGATATTTGTAGTTGTTCACATATTCTAGGTCAGAACCGTCCAGAGTAGTGATGATGGACGGGCGGGCAGGTGTGGGCAGTGATCGGTTGAAGAGCATGCATTTAGTTTTACTTGCATTTAAGAGCACGGAAGGAGAGTTGTATGGCATTGAAGTTCGTCTGGAGGTTAGTTAGCACAGTGTCCAAAGAAGGGCCAGAAGTATACAGAACGGTGTCGTCTGCGTAGAGGTGGATCAGAGAATCACCAGCAGCAAGAGCGACATCATTGATGTATACAGAGCAGAGAGTCGGCCCGAGAATTGAACCATGTGGCACCCCCACAGAGACTGCCAGAGGTCCGGACAGCAGGCCCTCTGATTTGACACACTGAACTCTATCAGAGAAGTAGTTGGTGAACCAGGCGAGGCGGTCATTTGAGAAACCAAGGCTGTTGAGTCTGCCGATAAGAATGTGGTGATTGACAGAGTCGAAAGCCTTGGCCAGGTCAATGAATACGGCTGAACGATATTGTCTCTTATCGATGGCAGTTATGATATCGTTTAGGACCTTGAGCGTGGCTGAGGTGCACCCATGACCAGCTTGGAAGCCAGATTGCATAGCGGAGAAGGTACGGTGGGATTCAAAATGGTCGGTGATCTGTTTGTTAACTTAGCTTTCGAAGACCTTAGAAAGGCAGGGTAGGATAGATATAGGTCTGTAGCAGTTTGGGTCTAGAGTGTCTCCCCCTTTGAAGAGGGGGATGACCGCGGCAGCTTTCCAATCTTTGGGGATCTCAGACGATACGAAAGAGAGGTTGAACAGGCTAATAATAGGGGTTGCAACAATTTCGGCAGATAATTTTAAAAAGAGAGATTGTCTAGCCCGGCTGATTTGTAGGGGTCCAGATTTTGCAGCTCTGTCAGAACATCAGCTATCTGGATTTGGGTAAAGGAGAAATGGGGGAGGCTTGGGCGAGTTTCTGTGGGGGGTGCAGGGCAGTTGACCGGGGTAAGGGTAGCCAGGTGGAAAGCATGGCCAGCCGGAGAAAAATGCTTATTGAAATTCTCAATTATTGTGGATTTATCGGTGGTGACAGTGTTTCCTAGCCTCAGTGCAGTGGGCAGCTGGGAGGAGGTGCTATTATTCTCCATGGACTTTACAGTGTCCCAGAACTTTTTGGAGTTTGTTCTACAGGATGCAAATTTCTGTTTGAAAATGCTAGCCTTAGTTTTCCTAACTGCTTGTGTATGTATATTGGTTCCTAAATTCCCTGAAAAGTTGCATATCACGGGGGCTATTTGATGCTAATGCAGTACGCCACAGGATGTTTTTGTGCTGGTCAAGGGCAGTCTAGAGTGAGGTCTGGAGGTCTGGAGTGAACCAAGGGCTATATCTGTTCATGGTTCTACATTTTTTGAATGGGGCATGCTTATTTAAGATGGTGAGGAAGGCACTTTTAAAGAATAACCAGGCATCCTCTACTGACGGGATGAGGTCAATATCCTTCCAGGATACCGAGCCAGGTCGATTAGAAAGGCCTGCTCGCTGAAGTGTTTTAGGGAGCGTTTGACAGTGATGAGGGGTGGTCGTTTGACCGCAGACCCATTACGGATGCAGGCAACGAGGCAGTGATCGCTGAGATCTTGGTTGAAGACTGCAGAGGTGTATTTGGAGGGCAAGTTGGTTAGGATGATATCTATGGGGGTGCCCATGTTTACGGATTTGGGGTTGTACCCGGTAGGTTATTGATAATTTGTGTGAGATTGAGGGCATCAAGCTTAGATTGTAGGATGGCCGGGGTGTTAAGCATGTGACCAGTTTAGGTCACCTAGCAGCACGAGCTCTGAAGATATGGGGGGCAATCAATTCACATATGGTGTCCAGGGCACAGCTGGGGGCAGAGGGTGGTCTATAGCAAACGGCAACGGTGAGAGACTTGTTTCTGGAAAGGTGGATTTTTAGAAGTAGAAGCTCGAATTGTTTGGATACAGACCTGGATAGTATGACAGAACTTTGCAGGCTATCTCTGCAGTAGATTGCCACTCCGCCCCCTTTGGCAGTTCTATCTTGTCGGAAAATGTTAAAGTTAGGGATGGAAATTTCTGGGGTTTTGGTGGTCTTCCTAAACCAGGATTCAGACATGGCTAGGACATCCGGGTTGGCAGAGTGTGCTAAGGCAGTGAATAAAACAAACTTAGGGAGGAGGCTTCTAATGTTAACATGCATGAAACCAAGGCTTTTACGGTTACAGAAGTCAACAAATGAGAGCGCCTGGGGAATGGGAGTGGAGCTAGGCACTGCTGGGCCTGGATTAACCTCTACATCACCAGAGGAACAGAGGAGGAGTAGGGTAAGGGTAAGGGTACGACTAAAGGCTATAAGAACTGGTCGTCTAGTACGTTCGGAACAGAGAGTAAAAGGAGCAGGTTTCTGGACGCGATATAATAGATTCAAGGTATAATGTACAGACAAAGGTATGGTAGGATGTGAATAGAGTGGAGGTTAACCTAGGCATAGAGTGACGATGAGAGAGATATTGTCTCTAGAAACATAATTTAAACCAGGTGATGTCACCGCATGTGTGGGAGGTGGAACTGAAGGGTTAGCTAAGGCATATATAGCAGGGCTAGAGCCTCTACAGTGAAATAAGACAATAATCACTAACCAGAACAGCAATGGACAAGGCATATTGACATTAGGGAGAGGCATGCGTAGCCGAGTGATCATAGGGGTCCAGTGAGTAGTTAAGCTGGCTGGAGACACGGCGATTCAGACAGCTAGCGGGCCGTCGCGACGGAAGAAGTCTGTTGTAGCCTCCTCGTGCAGAGCCTCCTCGTGCGGTTCCGTCGGCAGACCAGCAGTGATGGATTAGTAGGGTTCCGTGTAGTAAAGGTGCACGTATGGAGTTGGTCCCCCCTTTGCTGCTATAACAACACTCTTCTGGGAAATCTTTCCACTAGATGTTTGAATATTGCTGCAGGGACTTAGTCCATTCAGCCACAAGAGCATTAGTGAGATTGGGCACTGATGTTGGGCGATTAGGCCTGGCTCGCAGTTGGCGTTCCAATTCATCCCAAAGGTGTTCGATGGGGTTGAGGTCAGGGCTCTGTTTAGGCCAGTCAATTTCTTCCACACCGATCTCGACAAACCATTTCTGTATGGACCTCGTGCACAAGGGCATTGTCATGCTGAAACAGGAAAGGGCCTTCCCCAAAATGTTGCGACAAATTTGGAACCACAGAATCGTTTAAAATGTAATCGTATGCTGTAGTGTTAAGAATAAGGGGCCTAGCCCGAACCATTAAAAACACTCAGACCATTATTCCTCCTCCACCAAACTTTACAGTTGGCATGCATTGGGGCAGGTAACATTCTCCTGGTATCCGCCAAACCCAGATTCGTCCGACTGCCAGATGGTGAAGTGTGATTTATCACTCCAGAGAAGGTTTCCACTGCTCCAGAGTCCAATGGTGGCGAGCTTTACACCATTCCAGCCGACGCTTGACATTGCGCATGATGATCTTAGGCTTGTGTGCGGCTGCTCGGCCATGGAAACCCATTTCATTAAGCACCTGACGAACAGTTCTTGTGCTGACGTTGCTTCCAAAGGCAATTTGGAACTCATTAGTGAGGACAGATGATTTTTACGTGCTACGCACTTCAGGTCTTGGCGGTCCCGTTCTGTGTGCTTGTGTGGCCTACCACTTCGCGGCTGAGCCATTTGTGCTCCTAGACATTTTCACTTCACAATAACAGCACTTCCAGTTGACCGGGGCAGCTCTAACAAGGGCAGAAATTTTACGAACTGACTTGTTGGAAAGGTGGCATCCTATGTCACTGAGCTTTTCAGTAAGGCCATTCTACTGTCAATGTTTGTCTATGGAGATTGCATGGCTGTGTGCTCGATTGTATACACCTGTCAGCAACGGGTGTGGATGAAATAGCCAAATCCACTAATTTGAAGGGGTCTCCACATACTTGTGTGTACTGTATATAGTGTATCTACCTATGCATCTTTGTGGAAACAGGGAAAGTATTGCTTGTACATAAGACTGTCGCTGCAGATGTTGACAAACACAATCATGGAAATTGTCTGTTTTGTCATGGCAGAAAAAAGGCTACTATCAGAAAATTGTCCGAATCAGATCAGTGAAAGTAAGTTACTGTCGTAACTAGTTACAAGCCTTGTATGACTCATACACAATTCCACTGTTGACGTAAACAGGGATGGTAAACAATAGGTAAACACCTGATTGTGTGAAAGTCTAATTACTTCAATTATGAGCTTTCATTTGGAGAAGTGTCCCAGTGTCGCTGGAGTTCAATAAATCAGAGTAATGAATGACCCATGTGGTGCTCTGTCCTGGAAAGGGCAGCTAAGAGATCAATTATCTGGTGTGCTGAGAGCAAAAAGGCCATCTGATACATACGCACAGTCAAATGCAGTGTCCTGAAAGATGGAGATGGCATTTGGGGCATCCATTAAACATTTAATTCAATTTGCATGGCTTTACTCACTTTAAGAAACTATCTAGATTAGAATAAGAATGCATCTGTGTATGTGAGAAAGAGCAAACAATCCAATTTGACAGAAAATCCCAATCAACAGCCGTGTTTGACTCATAGCAAACAGATACAGTGGTAACCTTGGGCATCTTATTTTCTTGTTTGTATACTCTACATATATGAATTATTTTTTTCTCCTTTGCCCATACACTCCATCCAATCAATTAGTGGAAGAAATAAACAGGGGGTGGTTGAGAGGTGGGAGTGCTACATTTAGTTCCACCACTGTAGGCGTTGCCCAGAGCAGGAGGGGGAAGTCACAAAAATGGCTACTTGTCACCACGGCTGGCAGGACATTTAGGGACAGTGATAGAACAGTCAACTGGACATTGACATTTTGTGTAGCAGGCAGCTAAAGAGTGTAGCCCCAGGATAGAGGTGCACAGAGGGAACTGACACAACTGTGGCCAGACACTGATGGAAGGGGCAGACACACACTGAGGGGGAGGCTAATTGGAAAAAACACTGATGTATTGGGTCTGCAGGAGAAAAACAATGACAACCCTTTAAAATGACAGCAAAATGCTTTTAATGCACAGATAGCATGTTTCATGTGGTCACATATTGTATTCGGCATCACTAATAGCCATTTAAAAAAATATGTAGATTGGCATCACTAATCACTATTGAAAGATATGTAGGCTTACCACCCAAATTTGAGCCTCCTCTAAAATGTACCCAGAAAACAACCTCTCTTCATGACACATATTTCTTGTCCCTTCTCATTTCCCAGGAATATTCTGTGCACCACAGAATATTTCAACCAGGAAATGGGGCCTATGAAATCAATTTCAGTCAGACTGGGGAGAAACTGTATTACCCAGACATTTTAATTGAACATGTTACATATCCCGATTGGCGCAGCAGTCTAAGGCACTGCATCTCACTGCAAGAGGCGTCACTACAGTACCTGGTTCGAATCCAGGCTGTATCACATCCGGCTGTCATTGGGAGTCCCATAGGGCGGGTGCACAATTGGCCCAGCGTTGTCCAGGTTTGGCCGGGGTGGGCCATCATTGTTAGTAAGAATTTGATCTTAACTGACTTGCCTAGTTAAATAATGATTAAATAAAAATCACAATTATGAATTTAAATGCCCCTAATAGGTAGGTGGGTGCTACCCTTTCGGTGGTGGATCTGTTCCAGCCTACTTAGAGGACTAGCTGTGAACAGAAACGGAGGTGCCTGATGAAGAGCTCTGGGCCTGCCTATCGGACTGTTTCTCCCTGGCTGTACCATCGACGCTACTCCTTCACTGAACTGAATCATCCAGCTGTAGAAGACCTTACTTTCAGATAAGCCTACACATTGAATGTAATTTTGTTATTAGAAAATACTGGTATTATAACCGTGAATCATTAAATCACCATTAAGTGTGTGTAAATATTGGCTGTTCTCAGCTATATGTAGTCTTCTAAATTCCTTAATCTTTCCAGATAGTGAGCCATGAGGTTTTTAGAGCTACATTATGGCACCATCTAATGGATGAATGGCTTAGTTTCACTAGTTGTTACAGCTTTCGAAGCAAGTGGCAAACAAGCTACGACAGTGATGTCATTTTCCAGGAAGTAGCTTTGTAGTTTTTGAACATTTGTAGGCTTTTTGAATAGTCTTCAGACAAATACATAGCACAATGGTCTTCAGTGCAATAACTTAAAGTATCTATACATATATTTTTTTAAATGGCTGCATTTTCACAAATTAAGATATATATTTTTTTAAAGGGAATGACAATATCTGGGAACTGACCCTGGAAGTATGACGTAACTTTCATACCCTTATTGGCATTGTAACACATGTTCTGCTTGTTAAATTCTGAAAGAAAGTGGGTGCATGTTTCGTGATTTCTGGTAGTATGTGGCTTGAAAAATTTGAGAAAAACAAAAGATCAGTTCTTGAAAATCCCAAGAGACATTTATTTAAACAATATAAATATTTACATATCTCACATTTAAAATATTTACAAATATCCGACGAGGACAAGGCCATCTCATTAGAAAAATAAAAGTCTAGGAAAAATTCCCCTGCATCCAGTGGGATGTTCTTTTTTGGTGCTTTCAGTATGATTGTCGCTTTCTGATGACATTGTCGGACAACTGGAATCACTTGATTGTCACAGAATACAGTGTACTCTAATGCAGAGTATTCCAATAGCCGAGATACCTTTGGTCTTCGGCGGAGGCAGCAGTGGCTAAAAGGGCTATGAATAAAACAAATATTCCATAGAAATTATGTTAGTTTTAAAAGGTGAGCGATTGGGTCTTATCCCAGGCTGCATTCATTTCACAGGCGCCTGACGTTCCTCTTACTGCGAGCGCTGCCAATGAGGATGGGGGTGGCTGTGGAGTTGCTAGGCCGCCATGTCAGTCGGGTGCAGCAGGCTGAGGAGCCGTGGAAGGGGCCCTGGCACTGGGTGCAGAAGTCAAAGGCACAACTAAAGCGGGTACAGGTGGCCCTCATTGCGTCTGCGTTGTGCTTGGCTGGAGAGCCGCAGCGCTTACAGGGCTTCAGCGACTCGTGCTGCTTCAGCGAACTGGCAGCCTAGAGAACACAAACAAAGTATAAGGCTACAGAGAATAACTCACAATATGTATCATTGGTAACATGAACAATGTAAATTTATTTTTTGGAACTGATTGGAAGGTGACCAACCCAATAAGTACACACACACTGATCACCATCATGTCCTCTGAACCTTCACATGCAAAGTGAATAGAGGAACCCTCACCTCTTGGTATTCTCTGAAGCGAGATTGCTGGGAGCAGTGTGGCACCTGCGTGTATGCTCTCTGGGAGAGCATCCTCTTGGTAGACTTCTGGATAGGGGTTGAAGCAACTCTCTGCATACAGGACATTACAACCCTGGACAGGGTGGTGTCTCGTGTCAAAGAACCCACATTCTCCAGTCCTACAGGGATTCTTGAGTCCTATAACAAAAAAGGACATTGCTATTTAGCATACAATGGATTACCCTATGGTTAGGCAATTAAGATTTAAGTACTGGAAAGGGCCTCTAAATAAATGTAAATATCAAACATATCAGCAAATTTGGGAGCCTCTGCAAGCTTAAAAAACTGAACCGTCAATGTGAATTGAAACCATTGATACCCGATATACATGACTAAAGGAAATCCATAAAAAATGTTAGCACTTACCTGTAGTCTCTGTTCAGCCTGGTCGCATTTACGGAGTGCAGACTTGTCTTGGCAGATTATTTTTCTCCAGCTCTTGCTCACTTTTCTACAGCTGTGAAGAAAAAAAGAAAAACAACCATGAATATATGATTAGAGTACAAAACAATTTATGTTGAAAAACCTCTACAAAATCATAAGAGCAGTAAAGGTTAAATGTTTACCTTATCAAGTCAATATCAAGAAGACGCAGGATCCTGGTTAGGATGTGCTTCATGTCCCTCTCCAGCAGCGCTTTTAAAACATCCATAGACTCAAGGCCCATGTTCCCACCAATAACCCTTTCAAGGCCAGAGTCCTCTGCTAGCCAGCTAATGACAGTCCAGTCATAGCTCTGGGTCCTCTTGAAGCCATTGGTGAGTTCTTGGCATATGGCATGTTGAAACTTCAGTATGGGGAGTTGAGAGGCAGAGTGCTTAGCCTTGTGATAATCAGCTACTGGAGTACATGGGGAGAATATCTCCAGTCCTAGAGACTCCCCTTGTTCCTTAACATTATAAAAGTCCTCCATCTGGCTGTTCTGTAAAGACAGGTAACCACTGTCCTCGAATGCTTCACAGCCTAGGTTCACCTCGTCAAGGATACGGTCATATTGGTTGTTCTCCTTATTGTGAACACATTTCACGTCATCGTTGAGGCAAATGTTGGCAGAGGTGACACCTGGAGAGAGTTGTTTGACTACTACTTGGATGCATCCCATGAGTGGTGAGGTTTTGAGGACTGACTCCTCGTATGTGACATGTTTCTTCATGTTGCACGGAAACCGGAGTTCATTGTTGTTGGACTGACACTTCATTTTTCATTGACTTCAAACTGTATCCCTGAGCCAGTAGAGAAGATACACTGCATTAGCCAGTTCCATCTCACAATCAAAACGCGCCAAAATGGCTAGCTACAGTACATAAATTGTTTCAAACCAGAGTGGATTGCCCAACTCAGTTACTCGAGTTAGCTAAATAAAACATAACATTAACGTTAAACCAATATAACATACACCTAGTTATAAAAAAGTTGCCAACTAGCTGCAATCTCTCAATAGTGCGCCTTCCTTGTTCCCCCCAAATTTACTTTGTAGCATAGCTAGGTAGCCAACTAATTTGGCATTAAGGTCTTTGATATCACAATAGCTAACGTTAACTAACTACTGTTACATGCATAGTAATTTAGTACAAAATAAGCATTTAACGTACCATAACGTATTAAATTATTTTAATAGTTATAACTTCAGTCGTTTCCACCATCATGTTAGCTATATTCATAGGATAGCCAATGGCATTGGTAATGCGAACTAGTCTAATTGAGCAGTTAACTTAGGTGGATTTAAAACAAAAATCTATAACGACATCAAAAATACACATGTACACTTTGCAATAGTTGGCTAACTACAACTACCTAGTTAAGTTACCTACACAGTTAACTAACGTTAGATAACTACAGTGACATAGCTAGGCCAGGTATGGCTAGCTACCGCTAGTTAGCTAGTTAGTCAAGTAGATAACTAGCTATGTAGACAAGTTGGCAAGCGAGTAGCGTTAGCTAGCTAACATTGTAACAAAACTAGGGTCATCATGGTTATAAGGATATGCTTTCTCAAATTAACGTCAAACGTTTTGCGTAACTAGCCTGAATCAAATGAAATGAGTAATAGCTATTAGCCTAGCAAACAATATAACAACACGCTTGTTGATTGAGGTAAGAAAAATATTGCATACCTTTAAGGTAACTTCACCTATTTCTGGTCTGCCACCGACATTAGCAGCTAGACTGGGTTCGGCAACTTTCTTGATAATATGGAAAAAGCGCCAGTTCGCTGCACCTTTGAAATCCGTATCCAAAATGTCACAAACCAATGAGGGAAGTTACCTTTAAACCGGGGAACCAATGAGAGAACAGAAAAGCGCAAACTGACGTCTGACGTCAGAGCTTAAACTGCATAAGGCCCACTACATTTTTTTCCGACCATTTCAAACATGTACTAGTTATCTTTCTTTGCAAATAGAATAGAAATACACCGAGGTAGAGGTGATTCGTTAAAATATTGGTGCAATGTTTTTTCTTTTTTGTTAGAAATACACTATCAGTCAAAGGTTTTAGAACACCTACTCATGCTACAATGTAGATTAACAGTGAAGACATCAAAACAATTAAATAACACATATGGAATCATAAAGTAACCAAAAAAGTATACAGAAGATATCCCTATTTGGTAAAAGACCAAGTCCAAGAACAGCTCAAATTAACAAGGAGAAACGACAGTCCATCATTACTTTAAGACGCGAAGGTCAGTCAATCTGGTATATTTAAGGAACTTTTAAAGTTTCTTCAAGTGCAGTCGCAAAAACCATCAAACACTATGATGAAACTGGCTCTCATGAGGACCGCCACATGAATGGAAGACCCAGAGTTACCTCTCATTCTGCAAATGAACCTCTTCACAACATTACTGAGATAAAACATGTTTTTTTCTATATACAGTACAAGTCAAAAGTTTGGACACACCTACTCATTCAAGGGCCCAGCAGAAGACCTAGAGTTACTTCTGCTGCAGAGGATAAGTTCATTAGAGTTACCAGCCTCAGAAATTGCAGCCCAAATAAATGCTTCACAGAGTTCAAGTAACAGAGGAGACTGTTTGAATCAGGCCTTTATGGTCGAATTGCTGCAAAATAAAACACTACTAAGGGACACCAATAAGAAGAAGAGACTTGCTTTGGGCCAAGAAACATGGGAGCATTCGCACAAAACTGAAAGCGCGAACCACCGCATCCAACTTGTAAGTCGCTCTGGATAAGAGCGTCTACTAAATGACTTAAATGTAATGTAAATGTAAATTTAACCAGGGCAAGAAGACTGGGAATATGGAAGACTACAAACAGTGTAGTTATTCACTCCGCAAAGCAATCGAGCAGGCTAAATGTCAGTATAGAGACAAAGTTGAGTACCAGTTCAAAGGCTCAGACACAAGACGTATGTGGCAGGGTCTACAGACAATCACGGATTATAAAGGGAAAACCAGCCACGTCGCAGACACCAACGTCTTACTTCCAGACAGGCTAAACACCTTCTTCGCTCGCTTTGAGGATAATACAGTGCCACCCTTTTTTCTCCCCAATTTCGTGGTATCCAATTGGTAGTAGTTAGTCTTGTCTCATCGCTGCAACTCCCGTACGGACTCGGGAGAGGCGAAGGTCGTGAGCCATGCATCCTCCGAAACACAACCCAACCAAGCCCCACTGCTTCTTGACACAATGCCCATCCAACCCGGAAGCCAGCCGCACCAATGTGTCGGAGGAAACACCGTGCACCTGGCGACCGTGTCAGCGTGCACTGCGCCCGGCCCACCACAGGAGTTGCTAGTGCGTGATGAGACAAGGATATCCCTGCCGGCCAAACCCTCCCTAACCCGGACAACGCTGGGCCAATTGTGCGCCGCACCATGGGCCTCCCGGTCGCGGCCGGCTGCGACAGAGCCTGGACTCAAACCCAGAATCTCTAGTGGCACAGCTAGCACTGCGATGCAGTGCCTTAGACCACTGCGCCACACGGGAGGCCCGAATGCTGTTCATTGACTATAGCTCAGCATTCAACACCATAGTACCCTCCAAGCTCATCATCAAGCTCAAGGCCCTGGGCCTGAACCCCGTCCTGTGCAGCTGGGTCCTGGACTCCCTGACGGGTCACCCCCAGGTGGGGAAGGTAGGAAACAACACCTATTTGCTGATCCTCAACACTGGGGCTCCACAAGGGTGTGTGCTCAGCCCCCTCCTGTAGTCCCTGTTCAACCATGACTGCGTGGCCAAGCACGCCTCCAACTCAATCATCAAGTTTGCAGACAACACAACAGTAGTAGGCTTGATTACCAACGATGAGACAGCCTACAGGGAGGAGGTGAGGGCTCTGGGAGTGTGGTCCCAGGAAAATAACTTCTCACTCAACGTCAACAAAACTAAGGAGATGATCGTAGACTTCAGGAAACAGCAGAGGGAGCACCCCCCTATCCACATTGATGGGACTGCAGTGGAGAAGGTGGAAAGCTTCAAGTTCCTTGGCGTACACATCACTGACAAACTGAGATGGTGCACCCACACAGACAGTATGGTGAAGAAGGGTCAACACCGCCTCTTCAACCTCAGGAGAGGCTAAAGAAATTTGACATAAAACCTAAAACCCTCACAAACATTTACAGATGCACAATTGAGAGCATCCTGTCGGGCTGTATCACCACCTGGTACGGCAACTGCACCGCCCAACGCATTACCGGGGGCAATTTCCCGCCCTCCTGGACACCTACAGCACCCGAGGAAGGTCAAAATGATCATCAAGGACATCAACCACCCGAGCCACTGCATGTTCCCCCCGCTATCATCGAGAAGGCGAGATCAGTACAGTTGCATCAAAGCTGTGACCGTTAGAAGCTGTTTTTAATTCTATCTCAAGACCATCAGACTGCTAAACAGCCATCACTAGCACATCAGGGGCAGCTGCCTATAGGAATCACTGGCCACTTTTAGAAATTGATCACTAGCCACTGTAATAATGTTCCGTATCTAGCATGACTCATCTTATATGTATAAACTACACTCCACACTATTCTACGGTATCTTAGTCACTTTTAAATTGTGTTTACATATTGCATCATCCTTTTCATATGTATATACTGTATTGTATTCTATAATACACCACTGACTGTTAAACAGCCATGTCCAGCACATCAGAGGCTGCTGCCTATAGACATACAGTATAGGTGAAGTCAGAAGTTTACGTACACTTAGGTTGGAGTCATTAAAACTAGTTTTTCAACCGCTCCACAAATTTATTGTTAACAAACTATTGTTTTGGCAAGTCGGTTAGGACATCTACTTTGTGCATGACACAAGTCATTTTACCAACAATTGTTTACAGACAGATTATTTCACTTATAATTCACTGTATCACAATGCCAGTGGGTCAGAATTTTACATACACTGAGTTGACTGTGACTTTAAACAGCTTGGACAATTCCAGAAAATTATGTCATGGCTTTAGAAGCTTCTGATCAAATCAAATCAAATCAAAGTTTATTTGTCACATGCGCTGAATACAACAGATGTAGACCTACAGTGAAATGCTTACTTACAGGCTCTAACCAATAGTGCGAAAAATGTATTAGGTGAACAATAGGTAGGTAAAGAAATAAAACAACAGTAAAAAGACAGGCTATATACAGTAGCGAGGCTATAAAAGTAGCGAGGCTACATACAGACACCGGTTAGTCAGGCTGATTGAGGTAGTATGTACATGTAGATATGGTTAAAGTGACTATGCATATATGATGAACAGAGATTAGCAGTAGCGTAAAAGAGGGGTTGGCGGGTGTGGCGGGACACAATGCAGATGGCCCGGTTAGCCAATGTGCGGTAGCACTGGTTGGTCGGCCCAATGATTGGTAGTATGTACATGAATGTATAGTTAAAGTGACTATGCATATATGATAATCAGAGAGTAGCAGCAGCGTAAAAAAGAGGTGGGGGTGGGGGGGGGGGGGGGCACACAATGCAGATAGTCCGGGTAGCCATTTGATTACCTGTTCAGGAGTCTTATGGCTTGGGGGTAAAAACTGTTTGTCCTCGACTTGGCACTCCGGTACCGCTTGCCGTGCGGTAGTAGAGAGAACAGTCTATGACTGGGGTGGCTGGGGTCTTTGACAATTTTTAGGGCCTTCCTCTGACACCGCCTGGTGTAGAGGTCCTGGATGGCAGGCAGCTTAGCCTC
Source organism: Salvelinus sp. IW2-2015 (assembly GCF_002910315.2). Lineage (NCBI taxonomy): Eukaryota > Metazoa > Chordata > Actinopteri > Salmoniformes > Salmonidae > Salvelinus > Salvelinus sp. IW2-2015. The sequence continues at coordinate 46,487,013 of NC_036858.1, forward strand.
AGTGATGTACTGGGCCGTACGCACTACCCTCTGTAGTGCCTTGCGGTCGGAAGCCGAGCAGTTGCCATACCAGGCAGTGATGCAACCAGTCAGGATGCTCTCGATGGTGCAGCTGTAGAACCTTTTGAGGATCTGAGGACCCATGCCAAATCTTTTCAGTCTCCTGAGGAGGAATAGGCTTTGTCGTACCCTCTTCATGACTGTCTTAGTGTGTTTGGACCATGATAGTTTGTTGGTAATGTGGACACCAAGGAACTTGAAGCTCTCAACCAGCTCCCCTACAGCCCCGTCGATGAGAATGGGGGGCGTGCTCGGTCCTCCTTTTCCTTTTCCTGTAGTCCACAATCATCTCCTTTGTCTTGCTCACGTTGAGGGAGAGGATGTTCTCCTGGCACCACACGACCAGGTCTCTGACCTCCTCCCTATAGGCTGTCTCATTGCTGTCGGTGATCAGGCCTACCACTGTTGTGTCATTGGCAAACTTGATGATGGTGTTCGGTTCTCAAAAGAAAGGATTTTAGAAAAGTTCTATACTGACATATTTTGACGTTTTCCTGCAAAATGAGCAACAAAAGCAGTTTGAGGACTGGCATTTCACACTCGTGGGCGGAATGTGTTAAGTGAGCTCTAAGTATGTGAGTTGGGCAAACAAATACACTGGGCTATTATTGATCGGAGTCATTTTCTCCAAGAATGTCAATGACTCTCCTGGTTAGGGAGCTCCTGTAGTGATTAATTTCCTCAAGGAGCTCGCGGACATCATGCACCATTTTTCCAATCCAATGATCTGTGATTCGGTTCCTGGGGAAAGTTGTAGTTCCTGATTTTCTCAGATCTACCTTTGGATATATTAAAAAGGATAGATTAAAAAAGTCAATACACAAAATGTGCTACAGTATAGACCAACACTTAATATAAAACTTTTGTATCCAACAGACAGCTGGCAACTATTTGCATTCCCTCTTCCCCAACACACCCAAGCCCATCTCACCTTCCACTTTCAAAGCAGTAAATACCCCTCCAAGAGACAACCTTCTTACCTCTGTCAGTCATGCCTATTCTATTCTTTCAGTGTAAACCATATTAATTGTTGCCCATGGTGTAGGCTGTAATTGTAAATACGAATTTGTTCTTTACTGACTTGCCTAGTTAAATAAAGGTAAAAAAAAAAAAAAGTGATTTTAGATTGCTGTCCATTGTCTTTATTCAACACTTTCTTTTGGCAAGCTCAATCCTAGGTTTTATATATGACTATGTAGGAAACATACGTTAAACTTTGAACTGGATTTTGATATCCATTCCTGACATAACAATTTTGAACAGCAACATTCTTGTATGTGTGTAGTTTGTGTCCTGTGTCGCTGCACAGGACTGTCTTACTGATCACTTTGACTGTTGTGTTTACTGTTTATGTGTCAAACTCGTTCCATGGAGGGCCGACAGTCACCGAATGAAGGAATGAGTAGTTTATGACATAAGCAAACTCTCAAGCTGCTGAGACCTAATGGCCATGAGATTCCCAAAGTCCTTCTGCATCTGTTGATAGAATATCACACATGAGGTGTGGCCTCACCTTTCAGTAATGTTTCAGTTTCACCAAATTTCTGCTGTTTTGTCTGAAGCTCTCTGAAGTATTGGATCACTGGGGCTAGTACAGAAGGAGATGTTCTCTTCACTCTCAATTCCTCTTCACCATCCTGCTGTCTCTTTGTCTGTCAGACTATCACAGTACTCTGTCTACGTCTTCTTCAAGTAACGTTAGTCCTGTAGTGATCTTCTAGCAAAGATGTCGTCCACAGACAGTAACTTCGTAATCATCAACGGCTGAGTTGCATGCATAACTCTACTATTTGGGCAAAGCTTTGGAGACGGATTTCGGCATCTACCGCATCTACTGCTCGGTAATCTCTTTGAAACATGACAGTGGACTACCTCTGATTAGAGGACATCTGTCACGTTCCTGACCTGTTTTCCTTGTTTTTGTATGTGTTTAGTTGGTCAGGGCGTGAGTTGGGGTGGGCATTCTATGTTATGTGTTTCTATGTTTAGGTTATTTGTCTATTGGCCTGATATGGTTCTCAATCAGGGACAGGTGTTTTACGTTTCCTCTGATTGAGAACCATATTAAGGTAGGCTGTTCTCACTGTTTGTTTGGGGGTGATTGTTCCTGTGTCTGTCGCACCACACGGGACTGGTGCGTGCGTGCTATATTGTAAGTTCTTATGTTCAGGTCTGTCTACGTTGTTTTGTAATCTATTCAAGTGTTCTTCGTGTTTTCGTCTTGTTTAAATAAATTCATTATGTCTGCATACAACGCTGCGTTTTGGTCCGATCCCTACTCCTTCTCCTCGACCGAGGAGGAAGATTATGAAAGCCGTTACAACATCAAGGATCGGCCATACACGTTCTCTAAGTGCATTTTGACAGCTTGTGTAAAAGCCACACTACACAAGGGTTTGCATTAAAGGCTCAATTCAACATTGGAAAAATATTACTATCATTTGTTGATTTGTTTTGCATTTTATCATGCTAGCTAACGTTAACACTACACAACGACAGCTAATTGAAGTGGTATGATGTTCTGAAGCTTTTTGGATAGTATGTAGCTGCAGTTGTGTCGACCATAACAACTATTTTCCATTCACATTTATGTCTGGATGTTCACCTATCCTAGCTAGCTAGCTAACCATCACCAAAGACAGAGTGTTGTTTTTATAATAATTTTTTGATGCTCAAGGGCACTGACATGTTGCTTTTCACATGCGTAGTTTGTTTATGTGTAACTCTGTGTTGTTTTGGTTGCACTGCTTTGCTTTATCTTGGCCAGGTCGCAGTTGTAAATGACAACTTGTTCTCAACTGGCCTACCTGGTTAACTAAAGGTAAAAAAAAAAAAAGTTGCAGACTATTTACATTCTCAAAATGTAGATTACCATAAGTAAACAAATACATGTAGCCAAAACATAAACATTGATCAGTAGTATAGTATTGCATTGTGTTAAAAAACGTAATCTGTATAAAACATTAAAATATCAAAACATTAATGTGTCGCTGCACAGGGGCCTGTTGCACAAAAGTAGAATTAAGACATCCGGGATAAATGACTCAGCTGAGCTCAATGAAGCCAAAACATGTGCGTCCAGGCTTAATTGGTTGCACAAAGACCAAGCCAGGATGAGCAGACACGGATTCATTAAGCCAGGTGAAACCAATCCTGGATAGGTGCGCGCTCACGGCTCACTCAAATAGACCCCGCCACAGATCACAGATTAACTGATTTACCATGGCAACTAGAGCCGCGTACTTTTCCCCGTCGGAAGCACAAATCCTCATGGAGGCATACGAGGAGGTAAAAGATATAATTAAGAAGAAAGGCAACACCGCCACAGTGATAAAGCAAAGAGAAAAAGCGGTGGCAAAAGTATTGCAGACGCGCCTGAATGCGTAAGTAGTGCACAATTACACACTCACCGCTCCGCTGAAACATCACAATTACAATTCAAATATTTAATTCACATCTCCAAAAATGCAGTTGTACTGTAATTATGAAACGGTAAAATTTTTAATTGAAATGCACTGCAGATATGGTGAATTTGTGTAAAGTAATCCATCACACTGTTTAAAGCTATGATACATTTTTTGATATTTTTACTGAAAACAAGACAAAAATACCAAGTATTTTTTGCAGTGTGACTCCATTAAATGTGTGTGTGTGTGTGTGTGTAGATTAAACATGAACGGGCCAAAACGGACATGGCAGCAGGTCAAAATCATACAAAGAACATTCTGCAGAATGGTATGGTCCCTGACTAATATTTAACAAAGCACAAGCATATATTGTACCAGAAGGTGGCTGCTCACACATTGTCTGTACTGTTTTAGGCAGTGAAAAAGAATACCCACGACAAGGCACGGGTGGTGGGTCACCAAAGGCTGACCTTACCCCAGCAGAGGACATGGCCTTGGAGCTAAATAAAGGCAGGCCCGTCTTAGAGGGGATCCCTGGGGGGAAAGAGACGAGCATAGGTTCCTCCCAAGATGCCACCCGCTTCATTCAAGGTATGTCCTTCCATCTCTACATGGGATACAACCCCATTCATATTGAATCAATTTGGACTGTCTGACTTTGGTTTACCTATTGCTTGCAGTGTCTGGCAGCACTGTGTTCTGTTAGAGCCACCAGCACAAAGCACCAGACGATGCTGATCCAGTGAGTACTCCATCAAAGGCATACTGTAGGCCTGGCATGTCTTGTCTACTAGCTTCAATATGAATCCGATTAAATGTGATAGGGTGAAGGCCCCAGTGCAGCAGCAACAGCACATGATGGAGACGACTGATGAGGAGGAGACCATCTCTCTGGATTCCAGAAGGCATGAGGTATCATGTTAAGACTGTGAAAGTACTATTTACTCTACAATGGTGAGGAGTCCTCATCAAAATCAAAAAATCTAATTTCTTTTACAGGACCCAGATGCTATACAGTGGGAAAACCACGCCTGGCAACATAGTGTATTAATAAAAGGACACCACATCCTGCCAAATTCCAGCTGCGCTAATTGTATTGTGTTCACAGAGCTCACAAGCTATCAGAAAGTTGTATGGCAACCACCTCCGGCGCCAAATAGAACTGGCAGACATAGACATTCAGTACAAGAAGAAAAGATGGAAAATCTTGCACTGGAGTCCGAAATAAAAAAGAGGACAATTAGGAAACTGGACCTTGAAATAAAAAAACTTGAGAGGGAGGTGAGATATGCCTTCAATGTACACTGTATGCTAACTGTAACACAAATGTATTAATCATTATTTTTCTTTCCTCCCCCAGCTCCAAGAAGATGACCACAGTAAATAAAAATTAGGTATATTCTCGTAAAGTCAAGTGAGCCATGACATACTGAGCTCTTATTGTGAGCACACAGGACGGTGGCATCTTTCTAAGGTTTTTTTTATTTTCCAGCAATCAGTAGCAACCAAGTCATCGTTATAAGGCATCGCCCTCTTTTGCCCACCCCCCCAGCACCAGGTGTGGCCACTAGCCTATATGAAGGCCCAAAATTGTGTGTTTCCTTTCTGCTCTGACAATGCATGCCCATTCGTGCGAGATGTGGTGGATGAAGAAGCACTTGTGCTGAGGAGAGCCTTCAGGCGAGAAAGGGTCTTCAGGGACCGGTTGGACCCACTGGCCTTCCCTGATGACCATCTATATGAAAGATACAGTTGTTTCCTGCAGAGCATCAGGTATCTTATGCAGACTACTGGGTCCCAGGATTAAGCACCGCGCAACTGCGCGGCAGCCAGCACTGAGTGTGGAGCAAATGGTTTGTGTGGCCTTGCGCTTTTTTGCTAGTGGAGCCTTCCTGTACTCAGTGGGGGATGCAGAACAGCTGAACAAGGCAAATTTGCCGCACAATAAGGAGTGTGTGTCTGGCTATCAAAGCATTAGCAGATGTCTTCACTCCTTCCCTGGCCACAGAAGACTCTGTGACATCAAAGAGGAGTTCTATAGGATTGCAGGTAAGAGGATCTACAAATTACAGGACAATGTTAACACATAGTAGGATACTCATTACTTTGTGTGACAGGTTTCCCAATGTCATTGGTGCAGTGGACTGCACACACATAAGGTAAAAGCCCCTCAGGTGCCCATGAGGGCGATTTTGTGAATAGGAAATCCTTTCACAGCATTATGTTCAGGTGAACATAACTTTTTGATATTGTCCATTGACGAACACTCTGCATTGCCAGTGATGTGCATTGATTGGTGTAATATTCCTCATCTTATGATTTCAGATGGTCTACAATGCTGACTGTGTGATCAGCAATGTTGTGGCAAAATGGCCTGGCTCAGTCCATGACTCCAGAATCTTTCGGGCCTCTGAAATCTATCAGTGCCTATCACAAGGTAAGCCACACAACCCCTATTTATAACCATCATGGCTGTGTCAAGAATATCACTGTGTTTATGAGGTAGTAATGATGAGATTTTGTGTTGACAGGTGAATTCTCTGGTGTGTTGCTGGGAGACAGGGGGTATGGCTGCCAGCCTTTTCTCCTGACACCTTTCACAGACCCCCAGGAAGCACAGCAGGCCTACAACCATGCCCATGCCAGGACCAGGCCAGAGTTGAAATGACCTTTGCCTCCTGAAGGCACGCTTTCACTGCCTTCACAAATTAAGGGTCAGCCCTGTTAGGGCATGTGATATTACTGTGGCTTGTGCTGTCCTCCACAATGTGGCCTGCCTGAGGAAGGAGAGGCCCCAGAGTGCCACCAGCCATGGACTGGGACAATCCGGCAATCTTCCCTGATGACGACAGTGGTCGGCTGCTGAGGGACCAATATGTGTTGAATTATTTTAGTTAGTATGTGTGCTTTCAATTTTGGTAAATATGTCCTGCGGTGGCAGAGGAATTTGGGTTTTTTTGGTTCGTTTTTTGACGAATTTGGCCTCTTATGATGTTTGTGCGGTATACGTGTGTAATACAAGGCGCAGGGAGGCTACTGCATCCATTCATTTGTCTGTTCAGTTGATGTGTATGGATTTGTCCTGCATTTTTTTAGTGTGCAGACATGCAGGGTGTGTTATATACAGACCTTTAATGTGTATGTATCATTTTGTATAATATGCTTGGATTCTGTGCTTTCCATCTTGTAGAGTCACTGTCTTCAGTTTCGAAAGGAGCTGATGGTTTACCTGCTTTGTTTTGTCCTTATTCAATAAAGGAACATAATGTTACACATTTGTGTTTTTATATTCTAATGGAATGTGTATTTGTTTATATGACAGAGTACTAGGGCCACACTGAAGAAAAAGGATAAAGTCATAAATTTTATGAGGCTGGTTCTTTCTGCAGAAAAGCTACATATTGTTTTTACAGTTTTGATACTTATGACAATGTGATACTTAATATTCTGGCAATCAGCATGTCTTTGTTTATGAAACCATACTGAAGTACAATTTCACGAAATGCCCCAATCTGTCATTTTAAACAACTGTCCTCCTTTAAAACAACTGGTTACAATATTATGACTTGTGTTTTTTTCCCCCTCTGTGGCCCTAAATTCTATCATTTTATATATAGCCTTATAGTCTATGGGAAACTGTAAATTATCTAATGATAGCAACATCATCTAAAAATCATTTTTATCCAAAATCATTGAAATTAATGATCACAAACGTTTAAATAATAACAGTGGGTCTAGTTATATGTGATAACAATGTATAGTGAGCAGTGAAATAACTATTGGTTTCCATTTGTGGTGACTGCTGACTGACATTAGGGATGAGATTAAATAGATCCTGGAATTTAGCCTGGTCTGGAGCAGGCTAGCTCCACAGAATAAATCTCCATGGTAATTTATACCATAACATATCCTCCTGCCCCCTATCCATCTTTAGTGCAACCGGATTACGGATCAATTGAGCCAGGATCACCAAGATATCCTGGCTTAATCCCTTATCCTAGTTTTGTGCAACAGGCCCCAGGACTGTCTTACTGATCACTTTGACTGTTGTGTTTACTGTTTATGTGTCAAACTCGTTCCATGGAGGGCCGAGTGTCTGCGGGTTTTCACTCCATTGTTCCTAATTAAGGTCACTGATTAGTTAGGTACTCCCCTCACCTGGTTGTATATGTCTTAATTGGACACAAATTGAAAGGTGAAATCAACAACCAGCACACTCGGCCCTCCATGGAAACCCCTGGTTTATAGAAAGAAACCTGGAACCAATCCCCTGTTTGACCAGAAGATGGGAGGAAACATCCATCTAACTTTGCAGTTAATTGAATACGCCTACTTACAGATTAAGTAATGTGTTACTAGTAACAGTTTCATACAGCATACAGTGCCTTCGGAAAGTATTCAGATCCCTTGACTTTTTACACATTTTGTTTACTTTACAGCCTTATTCTAAAATTGATTAAATAAAAAAATATCCTCAGCAATCTAGACACAATACCCCATAATGAAAAAGCAAAAACTGTTTTTTATACCTTATTTACATAAGTATTGAGACCCTTTGCTATGTGAGACTCAAATTGAGCTCCGGTGCATCCTGTTTCCATTGATCATCCTTGAGATGATTCTACAACTTGATTGGAGTCCACATGTGGTAAATAGAATTGATTGGACATGATTTGGAAAGGCACACACCTGTCTATATAATGTCCCACAATTGGCATTGCATGTCAGAGCAAACACCAAGCCATGAGGTTGAAGGAATTGTCTGTAGAGCGCCGAGACCGGATTGTGTCGAGGCACAGTTCTAGGGAAGGGTACCAAAAAATGTCTGCAGCATTGAAGGTCCCCAAAAACACATTGGCCTCCATCATTCTTAAATGGAAGAAGTTTGGAACCACCAAGGCACTTCCTTTGGCCGCCCGGCCAAACTGAGCAACCAGGAGATAAGGGCCTTGGTCAGGGAGGTGACCAAGAACCCGATAGTCACTTTGACAGAGCTCTAGAGTTTCTCTGTGGAGATGGGAGAAACATCCAGAAGGACAACCATCTCTGCAGCACTCCACCAATCAGGTCTTTATGGTAGAGTGCCCAGACGGAAGCCACTGCTCAGTAAAAGGCACATGACAGCCCGCTTGGAGTTTGCCAAAAGGCACCAAAAGACTCTCAGACCATGAGAAACAAGATTCTCTGGTCTGATGAAACCAAGATTGAACTCTTTGGCCTGAATGCCAAGCGTCACGTCTGGAGGAAACCTGGCACCTTCCCTATGGTGAAGCATGGTGGTGGCAGCATCGTGCTGTGGGGATGTTTTTCAGTGGCAGGGACTGGGAGCAGCATGAAACATATTATATTTCACCAGATTTGGCTATTGCGCAAAGCTTTTGGTTCTTTGGACAATGAGGATTGGAATGCCAGGAACATAAGTAGTAGTAGTTTTCTTACAGAGGGATGATTCAAAGAATACAAGCCCAAAGTGCCAACTATAGGACTTATTCTTGGTGCCCCTGCCAAAATAGGGAAACAACTATCTACCTTAGCTACAAAAATCACCCCAACGGCACAATTAACTTGATTTAACAATGGAAGACAATGTTATCACAAGACAGATCAGACACACCGGTTTAAAATCATATTTCACTGTCTGCCCCCCAGGTTGCTAAAATTCCTCATACAAGACTAGGGTATTACAGTGGATTAAATAACTTCTGGCTGCAGGACTTCCATCAGGCTTCCTGGGGTTGGCCGCCACACATGTTTCAGAAAAAAAGTTAATCTCCTGCAAAGTTAAATTATGTGCTAATTATTCAAGAGAATTTTAAGGATTGTCTTTATAAGGGTCAGGCCAGCGACTGTAATGTCACCATAGATTACCAGGATTTGGGGGGCTTTCAGAGGGGAGTTTGGTGCCTACACAACCAGAGCCAAAAACCATCTGGCCGTTTGGGCGGTCATGTCACACCCATGTTGTGCTATTTTTAGCCAGAGGTGAGAGAGGGAGACAGAGGAAGTAGACAACTGCAAAACTTATCTGGAAACAGGACACAGAAGTACTGTTTCAAAAAAGTATTTAATTGAAACTTCCCAACCCCCCATACACAACAGAATGACTTGTTGAATGAGGCAGACATGAGGTCTGGATTATAGAATAGATATTATAAATGTTGTCATTCCTCCCAGTCAGACGTCACCCTCCCCTAGTCAAGTCTCAAACCTGCACTGGTCAAGTGTCACCCCTCCTCAACCCTCACCCCTGCATTGGTCAGGTATCACCCATTTGCCTCACCTCTCTCACCCGTGCATCAGTCAATCTCACCAATAGGGTGAGGATTAAGGAGGAAGGGTGAGACATGACTAGGGAGTGGTGTTCTGAGGAGGAAGGTCTGACAAGGAGAAATGACCAAGTTCCTCACATGTATTCTGGACTCGATTGACTCATCATCCAATTCTTATGTGAATGAAAAAAATATTTTAAACTTTTTTCAAAACCATAAAGTTATCAAAGAAATGGGATTTACTTACAATCCACAATAAAACATTTATTTAAAGAGGATTTCACAAGTGCTTCTACATTCTTGTCATAATGTATAGTAGGGTAAGGTAGTTCAAAAACTTCAGTCCACATAGGCCTACTCAAACAAAACAACTAATGTTGCCTTGATGGAGAAGTTCATGTGGTATTTACACATCAGCTCAGTAGCAAGACAAAACTCTTTATCTCCTCTGGAATTCCTTGCCCTTGACTGCATGAGCCTGCATTAATTTATAATGCATAAACAATATCACTAGAGGAGGTCACACCTGCTACCCTAGATGTCACTACTGTTAGGGTTGGCTGAGTGACTGCTATTAAAACAGGACAACGTGATGCTGTTACAGTTGCTTTGATATTCTTGGTGGACTAGCACAGTTGTATAGGAGAGGGAAATAAATAAGGCCCACCAAAATAGCCCCTCAAATGGATCTTTATGTCAGACTTTTGTGAGTCTCCACCAGTGTCAGTGGCTTCCTATTTGGGAGGTGCTGAGTCATGTCAGTAATGGAGAGTGAAATGAACAAGGAGGCAAATTGAAACAATGAGCCAGTCAAAAGTTTGGACACACCTACTCATTCTAGGGTTGTTCTTTATTGTTACTATTTTCTACTTTGTAGAATAATAGTGAAGACATCAAAACTATGAAATAACACATATGGAATCATGTAGAAATCAAAAAGTGTTCAACAAATCAAAATAAATTGTATATTTGAGATCATTCAAAGCAGCCACCCTTTGCCTTGATGGCAGCTTTGCACACTCTTGGCATTCTCTCAACCAGCTTCACCTGGAATACTTTTCCAACAGTCTTGAAGGAGTTCCGACATATGCTTAGCACTTGTTGGCTGCTTTTCCTTCCCTCTGGGGTCCAACTCAACCCAAACCATCTCAATTTGATTGAGGTCGGGTGATTGTGGAGGCCAGGTTATCTGATGCAGCACTCCATCAGCCTGTTGTACGTACTGCCAAATTCTCTGAAACGACGTTGGAGGCGGCTTATGGTAGAGAAATTAACATTAAATTCTCTGGCAACAGCCTCTTTGTGGATCATACTACCTTGCAACGATCCAGCATGCCCCAATATGCATGCTCCCTTAAGAACTTGAGACATGGCATTGTGTTGTGTGGACAAAACTGCACATTTTAGAGTGGCCTTTTATTGTCCCAGCACCACAAGGTGACCCTGTGCTAATGATGATTCTGTTTAATCAATACTGATATGCCACACCTGCTCAGTCGCGTGGATGGTACATTATCTGGCCAAGGTTAAATGCTCACTAACAGGGATTAATAAACCCATTGTGCATTTTGTTGGGAGAGAATAAGCTTTTTGAGCGTATGGACCTCATTTCTGGGATATTTTATTTCAGCTCAACAACATTGGACCAACACTTACATGTTGCGTTTATATTTGTTCAGTGTATATATTTATTCAGTGGAATTACCGATATACCTTTACATGGAAATGCCCTATTCACTTCTATAATTTTTTTTGCCTGGATCAGATTACGAGTCCCTTGACACTTGTGGGGTTTAGAGCAAAACAGAGAACATCATCGTGTTCGTGTGAGTGTCATCCTCCGAAAAGGGTCATGTGTGTAGCCAAAACCGTTCAGATGCTATAGAAGTTTTCATGAGAATACCGGATTTTCGGGATGTCTCCTGGTCTGAAACACAGCTGTAGCTATGCGGAATGCGGAGCAGACAAAGCCCATGCAAAACAGAATTATCTCAATTCTTAAACAGACGGATTTGATTGTGATTTAAAAATATATACAGTGGGGAGAACAAGTATTGATATACACTGCCGATTTTGCAGGTTTTCCTACTTACAAGCATGTAGGGTCTGTCATTTTTATCATAGGTACACTTCAACTGTGAGAGACAGAATCTAAAACAAAAATCCAGAAAATCACTTGTATAATTTTAAGTATTTAATTTGCATTTTATTGCATGACATAAGTATTTGATACATCAGAAAAGCAGAACTTAATATTTGTACAGAACCTTTGTTTGCAATTACAGAGTTCATACGTTCCGTGTAGTTCTTGACCAGGTTTGCACACACTGCAGCAGGGATTTTGGCCCACTCCTCCATACAGACCTTCTCCAGATCTTTCAGTTTCGGGGCTGTCAGTGCGGCAATACGGACTTTCAGCTCCCTCCAAAGATTTCTAGTTGGGTTCAGTCTGGAGACTTGTCTAGGCCCTCCAGGACCTTGAAATGCTTCTACGGAGCCACTCCTTAGTTCCCTGCTGTGTGTTTCGGGCGTTGTCATGCTGGAAGAACCCAGCCACGACCCATCTTCAATGCTCTTACTGAGGGAAGAGTGTTGTTGCCAAGATCTCGCGATAACATGGCCCCATCCATCCTCCCCTCAATACGGTGCAGTCGTCTGTCCCTTTGCAGAAAAGCATCCCCAAAGAATGATGTTTCCACCTCCAGCTTCACGGTTGGGATGGTGCTTCTGGGTTGTACTCATCCTTCTTCTTCTCCAAACACGGCGAGTGGAGTTTAGACCAAAAAGCTCTATTTTTGTCTCATCAGACCACATGACCTTCTCCCATTCCTCCCTGATCATCCAGATGTCATTGGCAAACTTCAGACGGGCCTGGACAAGCACTGGCTTGAAGCAGGACCTTGCGTGCACTGCAGGATTTTAATCACATGACGGCTGCTGGTGTTACTAATGGTTTTCTTGAGACTGTGTCCCAAGCTCTTCAAGTCATTGACCAGGTCCTGCCGTGTAGTTCTGGCTGATCCCTCACCTTCTTCATGATCTTGATGCCCCACGAGTGAGATCTTGCATGGAGCCCCAGACCGCAGGGTATTGACCTCATCTTGAACTTCTTCCATTTCTAATAATTGCGCCACAGTTGTTCCTTCTCACCAAGCTGTTTTTCTATTGTCCTGTAGGCCCATCCCACCTGTGCAGGCTCTACAATTTTATCCCTGATGTCCTTCACAACAGCTCCTCTGTCTTGGCCATTGTGGAGAGGTTGGAGTCTGTTTGATTAAGTGTTGGCAAAGGTGTCCTTTTATACCAGGTAACGAGTCTCAAACAGGTGGAAGTTAATACAGGTAATGAGTGAAGAGAACAGGAGGGCTTCTCAAAGAAAAACTAACAGGTCGTGGAGCCGGAATTCTTACTGGTTGTAGGTGATCAAATACTTTGTCATGCAATAAAATGCAAATTATTACTTAAAAAGTCAAATACAATGTGATTTTCTGGATTTTTGTTTTTAGATTCCATCTCTCACAGTTGAAGGTGTCACCTATGATAAAAATGACAGACCTCTACATGCTTTGTAAGTAGGAAAACCTGCAAAATTGACAGTGTCAAAATACTTGTTTCCCCCTGTACTATACCAACCACACTGCTCAAAAAAATAAAGGAACACTAAAAGAAACACATCCTAAGATCTGAATGAATGGAATACTCTTATTAAATACTTTTTTCTTTACACTAGTTGAATGTGTCTGACAACAAAATCACACAAAAATTATCAATGGAAATCAAATTTATCAACCCATGGAGGTCTGGATTGGAGTCCACAACTCAATTAAAGTGGAAACACCACACTACAGGCTGATCCAACTTTGATGTAATGTCCTTAAAACAAGTCAAAATGAGGCCTCAGTAGTGTGTGTGGCCTCCACGTGCCTGTATGACCTCCCTACAATGCCTGGCATGCTCCTGATGAGGTGGCGGATGGTCTCTCTGAGGGATCCCTCTTCCAGACCTGGACTAAAGCATCCGCCAACTCCTGGACAGTCGTGGTGCAACGTGGCGTTGGTGGATGGAGCGAGACATGATGTCCCAGATGTGCTCAATTGGATTCAGGTCTGGGGAACGGGCGGCCAGTCCATAGCATCAATGCCTTCTCTTGCAGGAACTGCTGACACACTCCAAGCCACATGAGGTCTAGCATTGTCTTGCATTAAGGAGACCCAGGGCCAACCGCACCAGCATATGTCTCACAAGGGGTCTGAGGATCTCATCTCGGTACCTAATGGCAGTCAGCCCACTCTGAAGAGCACATGGAGGGCTGTGGACGGCCCCCAAAGAACATGCCACCCCCACACCTGACTGACCCACCGCCAAACCGGTCATCTGGAGGACTGTAGCAGGCAGCAGAACGTTCTCCACGGCGTCTCCAGACTCTGTCACCGTCTGTCACACATGTGCGTGTTGAACCTGCTTTCATCTGTGGAAGCGCACAGGGCGCCAGTGGCGAATTGCCAATTCTTGGTGTTCTCCTGGCAAATGCCAAACGTCCTGCACGGTGTTGGCTGTAAGCACAACCCCCACCTGTGGCACGTCGGGCCTCATCATACCACCTCATGGAGTCTGTTTCTGCCCGTTTGCAGCAGACACATGCACATTTGGTGCCTGCTGGAGGTCATTTTGCAGGGTCTCTGGAAGTGCTCCTCCGTTGCAACAAAGGCGGAGGTAGCGGTCCTGCTGCTGGGTTTGTTTGCCCTCCTACAGGCCTCCTCCACGTCTCCTGATGTACTGGCCTGTGTCCTTGTGAACGTCGCCTCCATGTTCTAGGACCACTACGTCGACAGACACAGCAAACCTTCTTGCCACAGCTCGCATTGATGTGCCATCCTGGAATGAGCTGCACTACCTAAGCACATCTGTGGGTTGTAGACTCCGTCTCATGCTACCACTAGAGTGAAAGCACCGGCCAGCATATTCAAAAGTGACCAAAACACATCAGCCAGGAAGCATAGGACACTGAGAAGTGGTCTGTGGTCACCGTCTGCAGAACCACTCTTCTATGGGGGTGTCTTGCTAATTGCCATATATTTCACCTTTTGTCTAGCTCCTTTGCACAAACAGCATGTGAAAATTTGTGTCAATCAAAGTGTTCTTCCTGAAGTGGGCGATGCAGTTGATTTCACAGAAGTGTGATTGACTTGGAGTTACATTGTGTGTTTAAGTGTTCCCTTTACTTTTTTTGAGCAGATATATATCTATATATATACTTACATTAGAAGATTGTGATTTTAATTATATCATATATATATTAGATTAGATAGATTGTGATTAAATATATAATTATAATATAATCACAATCAAATGCCTTAAGCAGAGCATGGGGGGGGGGGGGGGTGTGGACTCAAGCGGGGAAATTAGTAAAACAAACACAAAAGTGTTGATTTATGTTTTTTTATGCCCCTCATGACGCCCCTTGATGATGAGGCCTATAAGGCAGGCAATTGCTATATCTGTTCTAATGCTAATTCGCCAGTGTCCACAGGGAGGTTTGCTTCAAACATTGAGTTTGCTCTGGCTTTGTTTTCAACATATTAGGATGCTTATCATCAGAATGGTAGTGTTCAATGCCACATCTGTGTAGGCTAACGTTCCATTGTAAGCCAATAAACTCAGTACATGTATGATGCAAATCTTATAGTAGGTAGGCAAAAATTATTTAAATCCTGGATTTGTAAAAATCCCCTGTTTCTGGTGGAATTTGCAACAGCCGGGTCCCTGCTTATTTGCATGTGTCCCCGCCGCCACACCACCATACCGCTTTAGGAATGAATGCAGCCCCAGTTTGCAATTTTTTTGGACAAATGACTCGAGTCGACAACTGGAGCAAATCTGTTGGGTCAAAAGAATAACCCCCCACAACTTTATGTGGGGAAAATTGAGCGCGTTTGAATGTGATAGCATCCCACCAATTTCATGTAAGTAAATCGTTTTTACTCTAAGAACTCTGAAACTGGCACATGCCAAACCGCTCTTAAGAGTAATTGGGGAGAGGATATGAGTAGAATCCGAATGATGTAGCCAAGCGTTTGTCAGAAAAACTTCTAATAATTTCGATGCACATTGTTTTTGGCATTAAATTATTTTAACAAACGAATTTACCAAACACTGTGCATGTAAACTGTACGGAGTAGCCTAGATCACAAATAGCATATGTTTATAGCTGAAGTTCTAATGGTAACAATAATGCACTGCGCTCCTCGAAATGCACTGCGAATGCACCGTTCCTTAGTAAGCATTAGTAAACTTATAATTTATACATTTCACATTTTGTGTGTGTTATGTGTTAAGAGAGAGAGAGACAGGACTAGGTTTGATTAGCTGTAGGATATTGTATTATTTTAAACAAAACTTTGCATAGAGGCCAGTAGGCTACACAACCCAATGACACATTCCCATACTGTGTGTGTTGTCTTTACAGGGGAGCACGAGAGTTACACAAAATATCCCTATGAATACATGACATAGTAGCCGACCATAGAATCAGTATTATGTCTCTACTGCCATTAATTCCAATTAGACTGGTGTGGATTTCTCCCTGGCCAACATGGCTGCTATTCTCACCCCATTCTGAAACTTTGAGAGTTTATGACATGGCCTCTCTAGTAATTCAATAGGATCTCCATGAGCATGACTGTAGACACTTCTTATTGACTCAAACCTCTCCCTCTTTTATAATGTGCTTCTCTCTGATAAGCATTTGCTCAAAGTAATTTGTAGTGAGATAGCATTCTCAGCTGTATGCTCTATCAACAGTCCTGAGATCAGGATGCTGCCATTTCAAAATGTTCAGCTTGCAACATCCTAAATAACATGAAGTACTTCACTGCCTTTAATTTAATGTAACTATATGTAATCTAAAATGTAATCTACGTAATCCCAAAATAAATTATTTATTTAGAGAGGACCATAAACAATAGCTAGTAATGCTGCATACTCTAGTTATAATTGCTGAGGTGTCGTCACTTTTGAGGACACAGCAGCTCAAGTACATAGTACAAATATGATACAAATATTATATATTTAAACGTCCAGGGCTTTTGGAAAGTATTCAGACCCCCTGACTTTTCCACATTTTGTTACGTTACAGACTTATTCTGAAATGCATTAATAAATACAAATATTCAGCAATCTACACACAACCCCATAATGCCAAAGCACATAAAGTTTTTGTTGAAATTTTAGGAAATGTCTTTACACAGAAATGCCTTATTTACATAAGTAGTCAGACCCTTTGCTATGAGATCCCAAATTGAGCTCAGGTGCATCCTGTTTCCAGTGATCACCCTTGAGACGTTTCTACAACTTGATTGGAGTCCACCTGTGGTAAATTCAATTGATTGACAGATTTGGAAAGGCACACCTGTTTATATAAGGTTGCCCAGTTGACAGTGCATGTCAGAGCAAATACCAAGCCATGAGCTTGAAGGAATTTTCCATAGAGCTCCGACAGGATGTGTCGAGTCACAGATCTGGGGAATGGTACCAAAATATTTCTGCAGCATTGAAGGTCCCCAGAACATAATGGCTACAGGTTCACCTTCCAACAGGACAACAACCCTAAGCACACAGCCAAGATAGCAGGAGTGGCTTCGGGACAATCTCTGAATGTCCTTGAGTGGCCGAGCCAAAGCCCGCCACGTTGAACCCGATTGAACATCTCTGGAGAGACCTGAAAATAGCTGTGCAGCGACACTCCCCATCCAACCTGACAGAGCTTGAGAGGATATGCAGAGAAGTATGGGATAAACTCCCCAAATACAGGTGTACCAAGCTTGTAGCGTCATACCCAAGAGCACTCAAGGCTGTAATTGCTGCCAAAGGTGCTTCAACAAAGTACTGAGTAAGGGTCTGAATACTTATGTAAATATGATTTATTTTTTATTTTTACAAACCCGCTTTTGCTTTGTCATTATGGGGTATTGTGTGTAGATTGATGGAAAAAACTATTTAATACATTTTATAATAAGGCTGTAACGTAACAAAATGTGTAAAAGTCAAGGGGTCTGAATACTTTCCAAATGCATTGTATTTCCTGACTGCTCTCCATCCACTATCTGAGTAAGAGGGTCTGCAGTGCCAGGTGGGACGCAGGGTGAAAAAAATGCCATTACTCAGGAATTTTTAAAGAACATTGTCCCTCAACCATGAATATCATGGCTGTCCACCGCAGCATACGTAAGAGAATAGTGAGTTTTAACCACCCTTAGGCAAACACTAAGACTAACACTAAGGCTGTAACGTAACAAAATGTGGAAAAAGTCAAGGGTTCTGAATATTTTAGGGATATAAACAAATTTGTGCATTTTGTTGGGGGGAGAAATAAGCTTTTTGAGCGTATGGAACATTTCTGGGATATTTTATTTCAGCTCATCAAACATTGGACCAACACTTTACATGTTGCGTTTATATTTTTGTTCAGTGTATATATTTATTCAGTGGAATTAGCAATATACCTTTTACATGGAAATGCCCTATTCACTTCTATACATTATTTTGCCTGGTACCAGATTATGAGTCCCTTGACACTTGTGGGGATTTTAGAGCAAAACAGAGAACATCATCGTGTTCGTGTGAGTGTCATCTTTCCAGAAAAGGGTCATGTGTGTAGCCAAAACCGTTCAGATGCTATAGAAGTTTTCATGAGAATACCGGATTTTCGGGATGTCTCCTGGTCTGAAACACAGCTGTAGCTATGCGGAATGCGGATGCAGACAAAGGCCATGCAAAACAGAAATGATCTCAATCTTAAACAGACGGATTTTGATTGTGATTTAAATATATATACATATATTACTCCTGCTTATTATGAAGAAAAAATACATCTGTTTAACTTTGGTGTAAACTAAAGGTGTGTTTAGAATTATTTTTGTTGTATTAATGCTATTTAATCTCTCCTCAGACTAATATTATGTTTGTCCTGTGGGTACCTCTGCCACTGTTCCACCCCTTGTGTATTGCGCTGTCATGGTGTATTTGTATATATATATATATATATATAATTTCCCAGCTTGAGCCCCCCCATGCTCTGCTTAAGGCATATGGCATATGCCTTAAGCAGAGCATGGGGGGGCTCAAGCGGGGAAATTAGTCAAACAAACACAAAAGTGTTGATTTAATGTTTTTTTATGCCCAGCTCATGACGCCCCTTGATGATGAGGCCTATAAGGCAGGCAATTGCATATTCTGTCTAATGCTAATTCCGCCAGTGTCCACAGGGAGGTTTGCTTCAAACATTGAGTTTGCTCTGGCTTTGTTTTTCMCATATTAGGATGCTTATCATCAGAATGGATAGTGTTCAATGCCACATCTGTGTAGGCTAACGTTCCATTGTAAGCCAATAAACTTCAGTACATGTTATGATGCAAATTCTTATAGTAGGTAGGCAAAATTATTTAAATCCTGGATTTGTAAAAATCCCTGTTTCTGGTGGAATTTGSAACAGCCGGGTCCCCTGCTTATTTGCATGTGTCCCCCGCCGCCACCACCACCATACCGCTTTAGGAATGAATGCAGCCCCAGTTTGCAATTTTTTKGGACAAATGACTCGAGTCGACAACTGGAGCAAATCTGTTGGGTCAAAAGAATAACACCCACCAACTTTATGTGGGGAAAATTGAGCGYGTTTGAATGTGATAGCATCCCACCACATTTTATGTAAGTAAATCGTTTTACTCATATAACGAACTCTGAAACTGCACATGCCAAACGCTCTTAAGAGTAATTGGGGAGAGGATATGAGTAGAATCCGAATGATGTAGCCAAGCGTTTGTCAGAGAAACTTCTAATAATTTCGATGCACAGTTTTTGGSATTAAATTATTTTAACAAACGAATTTACCAAACACTGTGCATGTAAACTGTACGGAGTAGCCTAGATCACAAATAGCATATGTTTATAGCTGAAGTTCTAATGGTAACAATAATGCACTGCGCTACCTCGAAATGACATGCGAATGCACCGTTACCTTAGTAAGCATTAGTAAACTTATAATTTATAATTTCACATTTTGTGTGTGTGTATGTGTTAGAGAGAGAGAGACAGGACTAATGTTTGATTAGCTGTAGGATATTGTATTATTTTAAACAAAACTTTGCATAGAGGCCAGTAGGCTACACAACCCAATGACACATTCCCATACTGTGTGTGTTGTCTTTACAGGGGGAGCACGAGAGTTAACAAAATATCMCCTATAGAATACATGACATAGTAGCACGACCATAGAATCAGTATTATGTCTCTACTGCCATTAATTCCAATTAGACTGGTGTGGATTTCTCMCTGGCCAACATGGCTGCTATTTCCACCCCATTCTGAAACTTTGAGRGTTTATGACATGGCMTCTCTAGTAATTYAATAGGATCTCCATGAGCATGACTGTAGACACTTCTTATTGACTCAAACCTCTCCCTCTTTTATAATGTGCTTCTCTCTGATAAGCATTTGCTCAAAGTAATTTGTAGTGAGATAGYATTCTCAGCTGTATGCTCTATCAACAGTCCTGAGGATCAGGATGCTGCCATTTCAAAATGTTCAGCTGCAACATCCTAAATAAYATGAAGTACTTCACTGCCTTTAATTTAATGTAACTATATGTAATCTAAAATGTMATCTACGTAATCCCCAAAATAAATTATTTATTATGAGAGGACCATAAACAATAGCTAGTAATGCTGCATACTCTAGTTATAAATTGCTGAGGTGTCGTCACTTTTGAGGACACAAGCTCAAGTACATAGTACAAATATGATACAAATATTATATATTTTATGACGTCCAGGGCTTTTGGAAAGTATTCAGACCCCCTGACTTTTTCCACATTTTGTTACGTTACAGACTTATTCTGAAATGCATTAAATAAATACAAATATTCAGCAATCTACACACAATACCCCATAATGACAAAGCACATAAAGTTTTTGTTGAAATTTTAGGAAATGTCTTTACACAGAAATGCCTTATTTACATAAGTAGTCAGACCCTTTGCTATGAGACTCCAAATTGAGCTCAGGTGCATCCTGTTTCCAGTGATCACCCTTGAGACGTTTCTACAACTTGATTGGAGTCCACCTGTGGTAAATTCAATTGATTKAACATGATTTGGAAAGGCACACACCTGTTTATATAAGGTTGCACAGTTGACAGTGCATGTCAGAGCAAATACCAAGCCATGAGSTTGAAGGAATTTTCCATAGAGCTCCGAAACAGGATTGTGTCRAGTCACAGATCTGGGGAATGGTACCAAAATATTTCTGCAGCATTGAAGGTCCCCAAGAACATAATGGCTACAGGTTCACCTTCCAACAGGACAACAACCCTAAGCACACAGCCAGGATAACGCAGGAGTGGCTTCGGGACAAGTCTCTGAATGTCCTTGAGTGGCCGAGCCAAAGCCCGGACTTGAACCCGATTGAACATCTCTGGAGAGACCTGAAAATAGCTGTGCAGCGACACTCCCCATCCAACCTGACAGAGCTTGAGAGGATATGCCCAGAGAAGTATGGGATAAACTCCCCAAATACAGGTGTACCAAGCTTGTAGCGTCATACCCAGAGCACTCAAGGCTGTAATTGCTGCCAAAGGTGCTTCAACAAAGTACTGAGTAAGGGTCTGAATACTTATGTAAATATGATTTATTTTTTATTTTTACAACCCCGCTTTTGCTTTGTCATTATGGGGTATTGTGTGTAGATTGATGGAAAAAAACTATTTAATACATTTTATAAAAGGCTGTAACGTAACAAAATGTGTAAAAGTCAAGGGGTCTGAATACTTTCCAAATGCATTGTATTTCCTGACTGCTCTCCATCCACTATCTGAGTAAGAGGGTCTGCAGTGCAGGTGGGACGCAGGGTGAAAAAAATGCCATTACTCAGGAATTTTTAAAGAACATTGTCCCTCAACCATGAATATCATGGCTGTCCACCGCAGCATACGTAAGAGAATAGTGAGTTTTAACACCCTTAGGCAAACACTAAGACTAACACTAAGGCTGTAACGTAACAAAA